>NW_006205727.1:4831703-4838465 GCF_000334495.1 Tupaia belangeri chinensis
AGCTGAAGCTGAAGAGAAGGATTAAGAACTTGCAACTATAAGCAACAGAAAGAACTTTTAACTGCCTTAAACCAACTGAGAAATACACTGTAGAGAAGGATTTTATCTACCTATGGACAGTGAGAAGGTGATGGATACCAGCCCTGCATTACCTCAGGCAAGAACAGGAACTACCCTGCCATTCTTAGGGAAGCCAGACACCAGAGGATAAGTCACGCTGCAGACCTCCACAACACCACTCCTGCTAACCACAAGATGGCCGCTGTGCCACATCAACTGATGGTCAACTCTGCTTACCAGAACTGCTTTCCTGAAACTGTATTCCATGGAGACTCACCTACAGTTGCGGAACTGCACGAGACCCACACTTGATCCAACCTTGAATGGAATCTATTTTCCCTATTGTTAAAAACTTTGGACTCGTGACCCCTCTCCCTCTACTCGCAGGTATCGCATTTTCAATGACCCCTCTGGAGGATAGCTGTCTATAGCAGAGATAGAGTAATTGGGAGAGGGGGAAAGGGCTGAGGGTCAAACATAGGATAAAAAACATATTTATATGTATGAAAGTAGAAATGGAACAGTATTGGTGACGACATGCTTGATTAAGACACTATGTAGTTTATCCTAGATGGGAAACTACACTTGGTGTGTTGTGATGATACTCAGGGAATGAGTGTTAGGCAATATAATTTAATATAAAAAAAGTAATAAGCAGGAGGAAAAAAAAATGCACATTTGATGACTGAAGAGAGTTGTATGGACACAACTGGGGTCTACTTTATAATATGTTCATTCTACTCCCTGGGGTTTATGCCTAGGATCAGATTTGGATACATGTGTAAGGATATGTCAGCTGTGCTAGCTAGTGGATATACTTAGACTAATTGAGTTCATTGGTAGAACAATTGAATGGGGGGGGGCGGAAGCCATTGAGGGCAATCATGAATGTCAGGGACAATGGAGGAGGAAGATGGGACATGGCAGAGGGTGGGGATGGGGAACCTAGGATGGCAAAACAAAAGGCAAGGTATGCAGGACACAAAAATTGGGAAATCATTTGCTGAGAACATATATGTTGATGTGCTTGATTGAGCCAATGCACAGTGTATTTTGGATGGAAAATTCATATGTGTGTTGTGATGAGAAAATAAAATTTATAATAAAAAACAAAGAAGTATAAAAAAAAAAGGAGAGAGAAGAGGATAAAGACAGCAGTGAACAATAGAGAGGCAGGATGTTAATGAGAAATAGATATGGTTTATTACCTGTTGATGATGACATGTATAGTATTCTCAACTGAACCGGTCTGGAAAGTATTTCATGATGGGTGAAGTCTTTTTAATAAGCAAAATGAGAAATAGTGATGGACTGTTTAAAAAAATTATAATAATAATTATTGGGAAAAGCATGGAAAAGATATTGAATGATAAAGCGGGGAGATTGATATCTCTGTATTGACTGACATGCATGGCATTCCCTTTTGAAAAAGCAATGGAAGTCAATGTAAAGTTATATGTAATCTAGTGTAATAGAAAGAAGATTATGATGATAATAAAATAAAAAAAAAAAAAGAAATACCTGGCTTTCATGGCTTTTACCAGAGGGGGAATATAGAACTCCTGAACCTCTTATTTCAACTTGAGTTTCAGTTGATTTTCATCACTTGTTAGGGGTAAGTCCACATTGGTACAGAAATCAAGCGCTTAGTGCTGTAAATATTTCTGAGGATGAATTATCACATGTGGCTAGGCTCTCTGGGCATACTTTAAAATGAATCCTCTGAAGTTCTGATTTTTTTGGTGAAGCACTTTGAAGTAGCTCTTCCTGGTACAAGTACACTGATTTTTTTGTTCAATGTTGGGAGTTGGGAGGATATCAGACTTTATTTTCTTCATTGTCGATTCATGGTTTTGAAAGATTTTCATAAAGTTCTGATTGGTGAATGCCCTAGCCAAGTGCTATAAGTCAGGATGCACCTGCTGCATCTGTACCAAGAGGCTCGGAATTTTGGTGGGATCAAAATCTCACTCATCTCCATGGACCATCATATTGCCTTTCTGGGCAGGTCTGTCGGACTCTGCCATGGGAGGAAGGAAACTCTTCTCCTCTTTTCTCTGTGGGGCACAGGGAGGGAACTGGTAGATGGCAGCTCTAAGGGTCTAAATTTAGAAGAGCCAATTGCAGTGGACTTATTTGGATTTTGCACATTTTCTCAGGAGAAGCAGAGGGTGCAATGCATCAGAGTTAGAGCACTAGGAAGACCCATGGCATGGCCCCTGACACCAGTTTGGGCAGAGAGGCCAGATTCCAGCAGGTGGCAGCAGTGGCAACAAAGGCTTCTGACACTGAATATGCAGGGGAGGTACACTAGGACCAACCTCCAGAAAGAGCTGGCAGTGCCCTTGATGGGAAGGATGCAATGCCAGAGAGACAAAAGGAAGCAGAGCCTGAGATCCTGGCTCAGTCACAGAAGCCATTAGGCTTGGGCTAGCCTGCTCCCCATTCTGCAATGACAGTCCAGATACAATGTCTTACAATAGAAAAATGTTGGAAAAATAAGTTTTCACTCTCCAAATTCTCTTTTACATCCAGGTGAGACTCCTAAACCAGGAAATTCAGGATCCTTACTGCCAATTATAAGCTGGGTGTCCTTAGCAAAGACATTTTAACTTCCTGATCTTCAGTCTTTGCTATGTAAAATAGGGATAAAAATAACAATCTCTTTATATCATTGTTTGAGAAAAAAATGACAAAATGAGAAAATGAAGTGCTATTGCCTGATAGCCACAAGTGGTAGTGAGACACACAGCCCCCTCTGAGCTGGTGAAAAGGTTAATGTCCAAGAGAGGAGGACTTGTTGATGAGTTCCCCGTGACGGGGAACTCAATATAGGTAGAAGTGAATAAGCTCTGCTTTCTCCAATTTAAGAATCATCCTGAGATCTGTTGCCAGAGTGGGCTCTGGATGGGAGCAAGAGGCAAAGAGCAGAGAGAGTAGCTCAAACGCTACTGAGCATTTCAGGAGCTGATTCAGAAGCTGACCAGGAGCACTAAAAAAGGACTCAAATACGCTGGCACGACACTTCAAGCGGAAGGTGAAACAATGGGATTGGAAGGAAAAAACATCTTTCCCACAACTTCTCCCAGAATCTTTTGTACCTACACATTTCTGTTGCTCAGGTTCTATCTGGAATTTCCAGATGTCTCTCGGATTGCCTTTGCTCCCCACATCTTTGCCAGATCTGTATGATCAACTTTTTTTTTTCCTGACCTTATCGATCAAATTGCAGTTTAATTTCCATTTTCCTGGTCACTGGTGAGACTCAGAATCATTTCACATATTTATTAACCATTTTCACATCTCTATTAACCTTTTTTTCTTTTCTTAAAAAAAATTTGCTAGAGGACAAGTGCACTCACCAGAGAGAGGAAAAATGAGAAAGCACCTGCCGTGGGGGATGGCCACACTACAATCCTTTCTCCATTCTCCTCTCAGGATTTTGGGTATGTATGCACATGTACCCAGTGTGTTTTTCAAGCCAGCGAGTCCAGGACTCAAACCATGAAGCAATCTTGTAAGATCCAGACACCTCAACAACTATGCCACTGGGTAGCCTGGCCATAGGGGTTCCTCTTGTTTCCACAACTTGACTTTTACAACAGAATGGAATCATCTTCAGAATCAGTCTAAGTCCAGCGCTGATTATGGCCACCTTTATTATTTCCTTTTCTTTTCTTTTCTCCTTTAAATCTAGTGAGTCTGATTAATATACTAAATTTTAGAAGTATATAGTGTTATAGGGAACACAGAATCCTTTCATCTCTCGGATTCATCATGATTCAGATAATGAAATGAAAACTAAAATAATTTGCCTTTAATCTCAATTTGAAATTATTCTAGGATGAATGAAAATTACCTACATGGTAATATTTTACTTAGGCTTTTGTTGCCAAAGAACAGATTGGAGGCAGAATACTGCAGGAGAACATTTCGAGAACGTTAGGGTCTTAGATCTAGGATTTAAAAATCCCTGCTTGCATTTTTCTACCAATCTTTGTCTCACTTTCAGCAAATCATTTCCCTTTCTCTTTCTGTAAATGGAGACAGGAAGGCAGGTTGATTTCTATTAGCAATTCTCAACCCTGAAATAACTTGAAAAACTTTTAAAAAATACTGCCATGAAAACTTTTCTCAAAAAAGCTTTTAAAATATACCCTCAGGCCAGTTAAGTAAGGATCTCTCGAGATAGAATCTATGTATCACTTTTTTTTTTAAGCTCCCCGGGTGATTTTCATGTGCAACCACGAGTGAGACTCACTGAACATGATGATCTCTGATACCCCTTCTAGCACACAATCCTGTGATTCTCAGACATGCTGACATTTGGATAATGTGTCAAACTTCAGTAACTTTTAACCTAGTCCAATGGAGCTTCTATTTTCCCACACAATGTAAGGAGTTTAGAGCTGGCCTAAATAATTGGTGTAGATATTTTTTAGTGGTTGAAATCACTCATGACTCTTTTTGCTTCACCCTCTTCTTATATGGTGTTCATGTCTCTAAACAAAATATTATTCTAGACTTTTGTTGAGCCAAAGAGTAGTTGGACAGAAAGGGGTAAGTGAATGGACAGTTGTCATGTGAATTATTAAACCAGAAAACAGCCAGCAGCCACTTCATTTGTCCCCACCTGGAAGTTAAAAACAAAAAATGTTGTATTTAAAGGGCATACAGTATACTTTGCAGACATAGTTGTCAATGAAGAGGAAAGTACAATAGGGTTGCAATGAGACACATTTCAATCAAATAAATGTTTACTCAGTTAATAACCATTGAGTCAATCAATTAACTAGGAATTGCAAATGTATTTCACCAGTAAGTTTTTGGTCATCATTTGCAGTTCACAAGGACAATGTGTCCAGCATAGGATTGGGCCCAAATTTACTAACAAAATATATTTCTGCCACATAAGAGACTTCAAATATTACTGAGGAAGCAATACCCTTTGTTTATGGAACAAAAAGACTCCAGAGTACTGTTGTTAATTGGACAGTAGAGAAGCAGCCTCACCTTGAATTTCAAGTGCGAAATGTTTTGGGACCTGTCAGTGTCACCATTCAGGAGCATAATCAATGAGAAGGTATGAGGCTCCCTGAAAAACAGCTTTGATCATGAAAACATGAGTTTCAATTTTAGATCAAACTAGTGCTTTCTTTCAGGTGATTATTGATCAGGCCCTTCTCTACTGAGTCAATAGCTCTGACACATACAGAGATTGGTCCAAAGTGAAGTTTGATTTCCCAAACTACAGATACAGGGAAACATGAGGTTACAGCAAAAAAAGTTTTGAGTTCTTCAGTTCGAAAACTGTATGCACCATGAAAGAATGTGCTGGTGCTCTTTGAAGTCTGATTTATATAACTTCAAAATTTCAAAGAGTAATACATTTCTCCTCCCACTGAATTCAATTGCTTTAGAAGTGGTCTGATTTTTTAAAAATTGATTTTTGGCAGAACCAAAAAGTTCATCGAACATTCTACTTGTCTTAATAGCAGAAACCCAGGGGTGTGATGAACCTGGCATGTCGAGGGCCTGTGCAAAGTCACAAGAACACGAAGATGGAGACAACCTCATCCTGCTCTGGAGAAGCCCACTTTCTAGGGGAATCGACACCTCCGTGAAGAGTGTTGTGAAAGACTGCCTTCAACATGCTTCAGAACACATCTGCTCTCATCACATTGTAGGAGGAAGAGCTCACGGTTTACATTGACCCTCAGAAGAAACAAATGCTTACTTGTTTTTTTATGATTTATTATTCACATATTTTTAAATTGTGGTAGAATACACACTACACAAAATTTATCATCTTAACCAATTTTAAGTGTATATACACTAGGGGCTTTAAGTACATTCATTATCACCATCCATTATCAGAATTCTTTTCATCTTGCAAAACTGAAACTATGTGCACGTTAAACAATAACCCTCCATCCTCCACTTCTCCCAACCCTTGGCAATCACTATTCAACTTTCTATCTCTATAAATTGGACTCTTCTAGATAGCGCATGTGAGTGGACTCATCCAGTCTTTGTTCTTTTGTAATTATCTTATTTCACTCTACATTTGTTATGTCCCAAGATAGATTTTTTAAAAATAATTTAATTTTTTATTTATTATTTTTAAATTTGCTATAGGGCATATGTTCTCACCAGAAAGAGAGAAAGAGAGAGCGAAAGCAAGCCGCCAGGTCCAGGACTTGAACTGTGATTGGTCATGTGGGAGTCCAGTGCCCCAACCACCATGCCACCTGCTAGCCCCTAGATTTTTTTCTAATGAGCTAATATTTTCAAGTGTCTTATAAGCAACCTCTTGTTCTAGCTGACATATCCTAGTTCATTTATATATCTTAATAAAAAAAAATCACTTGTTCCTGACCCAGCAATGGTAATGCACACAGCAGGGGACTACTGCATGAGATTGGAACCATATGAGAGGCACGAGTCTGGTTCCCAAATCAAACTAAACAGGCCAGACAGTGGCCCATGCCTGTAAATCCTAGCTGGCTGGGAGGCTGAGCTGGAGGGTCTTGATATTATGAGATCTTATTAAAATATACCTATCTAGGGGGCTGGCAGGTGGCATGGTAGTTAAGGCACTGGACTCCCAGATGACTGACCACAGTTCAAGTCTTGGACCTGTTGGCTTGCTTTCTCACTCTCCCGCTCTGTCTCTCCAATCAAATTTAAATTAAATTAAAT
>NW_006205727.1:4856404-4880854 GCF_000334495.1 Tupaia belangeri chinensis
TATATATATATATATATATATACACACACACACATACACCTATCTCTCCTTCTTTTACAAAAAAGAAGAGAAAGTCATCTCTTCTGGTAATAAAGGGAGCGGATTAGATGTCATTTTGCACACAGTTGAAGGAACTCAGCATCATTCTGGGTCTAACCATGGGCTCTGAACTCTCAGAAGCACTTGCACCACCCCCGATAGCCATTTGTGGGGGTCAGGCAGCAGTTCCACTGAAGGGCCAGGAGAGAAGGCAGCCGGCCTGCTCAGAGCTGCTGCCAGCCCCGACCCCCACGGGTCTGCACTTAACTGCCAGTGTGTGTTACCATCTGGTATGTGGGTTTAGCAGTAAGAATGGGAGACTCAGGCTCTCTATATCACATGTTGCTATTATTTTATTTAACACTTGTTAGATGGCCAACGCTGCACCAATCACAGCATAAACCCTGCAATTAGTCAATACTCTCCCTGTCAATTATTGAAGGGATGCCTCTGCCAAACTTGCTTCAAGGGATTCTTCCCAACCTACTGAAAAATAGTTGTATTCCCTAATGCCTTCCAGATCCAGAGTCTTGATTGTTCAAATCTAAATGCTATGCCATAGGATTTTTTAAAATTTTAAGTAAGTGCCACTTCAGTAAGAGTCTGTAGGCAAATTTTTCTGTACTTCATTATATTTCTATCTCAGAGGAAAACATATCTGTCCATATCCCACAGCGTTAGTGCAAGCAGTGAAGTAAACATTTCCATGCACTGTTTCCTGGCTGCTTCTGTTGAACAAAGCAGTGACTTTAACTGGAGGTTTATGGGATTTTAATCACAATCTGTGTTGGACCTTAGTGAATAAAAAGCATTTTTTCTTTTATAGGAAAGCAGCTTCAAGATACATTATATTACTATAATGCTTTCCAATACTATAATCCTTTAACAAAAACTTTGTAGTCATATTACTCACAAATATTCATAGTAGACAAAATACCTGCCTTTCTCGTATGCCTTAAGCTCCAGGGAGTGGTAAGATTGTTAAGGGCTCTCTCCAGCTAGCAGACTAAAGCTCCATTTCTACCTTTGCACAGTGTCTGCACTCAAGTCTGACTTCCGCTAGTGTGGTTTCTTTCTCTTTCATCCTTCCATCTCCTGACTCTCCATTCTGTACTTTTCAAGGGACAAACACAGAAAGTTTTGTCTTAAAACAATAGCCATGCTCATGAGGTATGACTAAAAACTGCTTTAAAAAAAGATGAGGGACCAGCAAATGGCATAACGAGTATATCACTGGGCTCCCACACAGTCAACCACGGTTTGAATCCCAGTGGCTTAAAACTCACCCCAGGCATGTGTACATGTGTGCCCAAAATCTCGAGAGGAGAATGAAGGAGAAGGGATTGTGGCGTGGCCATCCTCCCAGAGGCTGATTTCTGTCTTTCTGTCTCTCTGGCTATTTCATGTGCTCTATAGCAAAAATCTCTTAAAAAAAAAAAAAGAAATAAAGAAGGGACCAGCAGGCAGCATGGTGGCTAAGGCAGCTGGATCACACCTGGTTGACTGAGTGATTTAAGTCCTGGACCCAGTGGCTTGAAAAAACACATGTGTGTGTGTGTGTGTGTGTGTGTGTGTGTGTGTGTGTACATGCCCACAATCCCAAGAGGAGAATGGAGGAGAAGGGATTATGATGTGACCATCTCTCCTGGGGGGGTGATTTCTCACTTTCCTTCTCTTTCTGTTTCTTTTCGGCAAGTGCACATACCTTATAGTTTAAAAAAGGGGGGGCCGGCAATTGTCATGGTGGTTTAAGGACACTGGACTCCCAATGGCCGACAGCAGTTTGAGTCCTGGACCTGGTGGCTCACTTTCTTACTTTCTCCTCCAACCCCCCCCTCCGGTCAAATTAAAATAAATAAGTTAAATAAAATAATTCTTTTAAATAAAGGTATTGTGAACACTTTATTTCCTCCTTTCCCTCCTCCCCTCCCCTTTTCTTCTTCTGTCATTTTTCTTCTTCCTCACCTTCCTCTAGACATGTTTTAAATTAGAAAAACTCCTGTTACCTTACAGTTAAAAAATGTGGTATTTATTCATATCTCCTTATTCATCTTGGGATCAAGTTCTGTGTTCTTCTAATGTGCAACCGTTTATTCTCTAAATAATGTGAAGATAGGATAATTACTTACAGCAGACTGCAGGCACTCTTTAAGATTTGCATCTCTTACATCTCCATATAATTTTTTTATGTGTACATCCTTTTGTGAGTACAATGAAACATAATTGTGTACAACAAAACGAACTGCTGTGTGAGGCTCTGATCCAAAAAACTATACCGATTGGTTTTGGGCATCAAAGAGTACTTGAGCTTTTGTTTCCCATCAGTGAAACTATATTACTTTAAATTAGCTCTCTAGAAATCTATATGAATAAAAATAACAAAACGATTTAGCATACAAGGTACACAGAACAAGAAAATATTTCTGAATCAATTGATCCATAATTTCTGGTACATGTTTTAGTGTTTTGTTTAGAAATATAAGTTACTTTTTCCATATTGGGTCATCACAAAAATCACAAAGCATTTGTGTACAGAAAAACATTTTTAAAAGCTCATAACTTTTTGATGACCCAACATTTTAAAAACAGCCCTTATTATTTAAATACTGTGCTATCCTAAGATGCATACTGTACTTCAGCTGTGAAATATTGGGTTCCTTGACCAAAAATGAAGATTTTCTGCTGAAATTTCCCCCTACAAACTTATTTTTAGTGGGTAGGGACAGTTCTGTGTCTCTTTCTCTCCATTTCTGTCTGCTTCTCTCTGTCTCCCTGTGACTTTTAATTTTTCTTTTTAAGGTAAAGTAGTCTAATTTAGAAAAGGTACAACCTCAGCCAGGCCTATCCTGAGATGGATACTGTACTTTAGCTGTGAAATATTGGGTTCACGTCCACACAGTTTTCATTTTTTGCCTTTTAAAATTATAGTCTTATAGGTTTTTTATCTTCTTTTTTTCTCTTTTTTTTTCATTTTATTTTTTCTTCTTCTTTCCTCTTCTTAATTTTCCTTTTTTCTTTATTCATTGGCTGATCAGCCTCTACACACCAAGTGTCTAGACAGGTCCAAATGAACAGTTTCCAAACATCTGAATATGATTAGGGTCAGAATATTCCTCTCTTCACCTTGAATTTGATGCACAGTAAACTTGGAACAGAAGAGAGATTGCAGATCACCTCATTCTGCTCACCTCTGAATGCTCAGCATGAACTTCAAAAATTAAATAGAATCACACCATCCATCAGATAACTAGAAAACACCACAAGATCACAAGAAATATGGGAAAGCAAGACAATACCTCTCCTCCATGAGAAAAGGATAACACCTTTTCATCCTCAGACAGTACAATGAAACTCATGGAAATGCCTGATAAAGAATTTAGAATATTCATAATGACAAAGCTAACAGAGATGGAAGAGAAGAGAGACAATGAACTGCAGAAGAGGCAGAAGAAAGGAGCTGATGAGCTCCAGGAGGTGAGGAAATTCTTGCAAGATCTAAAAGAGGAAATTCACACTATCAAAAAGAATCAAATGAATCTGTTAGAGATGAAGGCTATAATACAGGAAGTCAAAAATCTCCCTTGAAAGTATTAAAAGCAAAAAAAAAAAAAAAAGAAAGTATTAAAAGCAGAATAGATCATACAGAAAATCAAATCTCAGATGCAGAAGATAGAATCGCTGGCCTAGAAAAATCCACCACAAAAACTCAGAAAATGCCTCAAAAAAATGAGAGTAATATATAAGAAATACTAGATACCATCAAATGTCCAAACATCCAGATAACGGGTATCCCAGAAAGCAAAGAGACTCATAAGGGCACTGATAATTCCATGAAATCCTGCAAGAAAACTTTTCAAACCTAAAGAGGCACTCCAAGATCCAGTCGCAAGAAATACAAAGGAACCCCCAATAGAATGAACACAAGAAGATCTTCTCCAAGACACATTATAGCAAGATTGACCAAAACCCCAGACAAACACAAGATACTAAGATTGGCAGGAGAGAAATGGCAAGTTACCTACAAAAGATATCCCCTCAAGCTAGGCAGACCTCTCATCAGAAACAATGTGAGCAAGGAAAGAATGGGAAAATATATTCAAAGTGTTAAGGGAAAAGCAATTTCAACCAAGAATATTGTACCGGCAAGATTATCCTTCATGTGGAAAGAAAAGACAAGAATATTCTCAGATAAACAAAACTTGAAAGAATTTACCAAGACCAGACCAGATGTCCAAGAAGTTCTCAAGAGAGTACAATACCAGGAAAATTAAATAAAGACACACAGAAATAAGAGTTCAAAAACTAAGAAAATGGCCAATTTAACCATAGAGACAATCTGGAGTTGAATATTATATCCCAGAATTTAATTGGGAAGATCAAACCACAACAGAAAATAGATTAAGTATATGAGACTGAACTGGTGAAACAGCATTTTATGACTTTTGACTAAAATATTGCTGATTTTGTTATAGGCTTTTTTTTTTCTCAATTTTAAGGAAAACTGTCTTGAGCTGCTGATAGATTTATGTACCTACTATTTGAACAGAATCCCAACCTGTTTCCTGGCTTTAAGTTTTAAGTAAAGTTCCTTAGCATTTCTTTGATTTATTAAAGCTAAAACTGCTTTTCTTAAAATTTAAAAATATATTTAAAAATACCTATTTAGTGACCGTAGTAAGCTTTATAGCATCAGCTAGGTGTTACCTTATAGCATATTCATTCTACTCAGAGTTTCAGGCCTTAAGTCAAAAATGTATTCACAGATCACATGAAACTAGAAATGGAAAATTAATGATGATAACACATATGATTAAGTCACTATGCAGTATATTTTGGATGGGAAATCACATTTTGTAGGCTGTGACAATGCTCAGGGAATGAATGTAAACTAATTAATGAATTTTAAATGTTTCAGAAGACAATTACAGTGCACTTGTAACTAGAATCTAACTTTGTCTGTAGTATTAGTTTAAGGTATTTTGTGAATCTATAAAATGTGGGAAATAAATCAATTAATTAATACTGTGTTGTATCTATCTGGTGCCAAGAATCCAAAAGAAAAATACAAATTCTACATATCACCCAAATATTTGAGACAAACTCTCAGTGTGATGAGCCTTGACTACAAACAAGATGTTGATAAGCTCTGTCCATACCAAGTATTATTTGTTCCCTTTAAAGAGGTACTCAGTCTGTCAAAACACCTGAATTATTTCTATTTTGCAACTAAATTTAATGGGACAAATGCTTTTAGGTCACAATTTGGCAAAAGGTGACATCTCTATTATGAAAAGAGTAGAGGTCTATTTTTTTATCTCAAAAATATTTGATTGACCAATTCTAAAGTTGTATATTTTATTTTGAGATTTTTGATTTTCAAAATATACAACCAGATAAAAAGATGTTTTATCTTTGTCATCTAAATTTAATCCTAATTAGAGTAGACAGCACACAACTTCATGTTTCACTATGGCTATAATATAAGATTTAGGTAGTTATTTATTTGAGCAACTTGTTAATTATTCAGTTATTGAAAATATCCAGATTGTGAGATACTGGATTGTGTAAACCATGGGTGTTTATAAAATCTTATTCTTATAAAATAACAGTATTGGTAGTGACATAATGGTAAACAGAGATTAATGGAATAGAATTAAGAGTCTAGAAATAAATCCATGTATCTTTAGCCAACTGATTTTTGATGAGGGTGAAAGACTATTCAATAAAAACTGGTCTTTTCAACAAATAGTGCTGGGACAACTGAATAACTACATGCAAAAGAACGAAGTTAAGTCTTTACCTTACACAATATACAAAAGCTAATCCAGGGGCCAGTAGGTGGCGTGGTGGTTAAAGCAGCTGGGTCCCACATGGCTGATTGAGTAATTCCAGTCCCAGACCCAAAGGCTCAGAACTCACACTGGGCAAGTGTGCGTGTATGTAAGCCCAAAATTCTAAGAAGAGAATGGAGAAGAAGGGGTTATGGTGTGGCCATCCCCCTTGGAAAGTGATTTCTCACTTTCTCTCTCTCTCTGTTTCTCTCGGTCTCTCCAGCAAGCATACACATTCTATATCAAAAATCTCTGTAAAAGAAAAAAATAATAATTCAAAATTGATCAAAAACCTAAATTTAAGATCTGAAACTATAAAACTCATAGAAGAAAATATAGAAGTAAATACTTGTAAGCTTAAATTTGACAATGAAGTTTTAAATATGACATCAACAGCACAAGCATCAAAAGGAAAAATAGACAAGATTTCATCAAAACTAAAAATGTAGGTGTTTGCAAAGATTTTATCTGGGGCCAGCCCTGTAGCCTAGTGGTTAAGGGAGCTATATTCCACATAGCCAGCTATTGTTTGAATCTCGGCCCTGGTGGCTTGGAAAACACACTAGGCGTGGGTGCATGTGTGCCCCAAATCCTGACAGGATGGAGAAGTGGAGGAGACAGGATTGTGTGAGTAGATGATTTCTTCCTCCCACTCTCTTCCTTTTTCTCTCTGACAAGTACATGTACCCCCTGACAATTAAAAAAAAAGGAAAGAAGAAAGAAAGAAACAAAAAGAAAGAGAAAGAGAGAGAGGAAGAAAAAGAAAGAAAAGAAGGAAAAGGAAAGAAGAGAAGAAAGAAAGAAAGAAAAAGAAAGAAAAGAAGAAAGAGAAAGAAAGAAAGAAAGAAAGAAAGAAAGAAAGAAAGAAAGAAAGAAAGAAAGAAAGAAAGAAAGAAAGAAAGAAGAAAGAAAGAAAGTGGGCTGGCTCTGTGAAGCAATGATAATACACTGCTCGAGAGAAACAGGATACCATATGGCAACTACCTTTTGAACCCCCGGCCTAATCAGCCTGAAACATGCTGGGCACACACCCACCTACCCAAGATCCAAGAAGCTGGACAGCTACAGGAAGGAGGTTGTGGTTTGACCAGACCTGTGGAGTGTGCTTCTCTTTCTATCTCTCTTACGTGTATGGACACAAGCTCTGTTATGAATAAAGAAAACAAAGGGGGAAAAATAGAAAAAGGATCTGAGTCAACATTTCTCCAAAGAAGATACATATGTGACCAATAAGCACATGAAAAGATGCTCAACATTCTTACTCATCAGGGAAATGCAAATCAAAATCACAATGAGATACCACTTCACACCCACTAAGGTAGCTAAAATAAAAAATTCAGATAATAAATATTGGCAAGGATGTGGAGAAACTGAAATCCTTATACATTGCTAGCAGGAATAAAAGTAAAATACTGCAGCTACTTTGTAAACAATCTTACAGTTTCTCACAGTTTAACCAGAAATCAAGTGGCCCAGCAATTCCATTCCAAGAGAAATGAAAATACTTGTCTACATAAAAACTTGTACATGATTGTTAATAGTAGCATTATTCGTAATAGCCAGAAACTGAAAACAATTCAAATGTCCATCAACTGATAGATGGGTTAGGAGAATGTGTTACGGCTATAACAGTGGAATATTTTGCACCCATAAAAATATAATGAAGTAGAATACTTGCTTGGACATGGATGAAGCTTGAAAATATGCTAAGTGGGAGAAATCAGTCATGAAAGACCACATATTATGTGATTCTATTCACATGAAATGTCCATAATACGCATTTTAGTAAAAGGCAGGGGCTTCTCTCTGGGTTTTGGCTACAAAATTATGAGTCACTAGTAGGTATTCATTGCCCTATGGATGGAATATTCTCTTGAAACACACGCTTTCAGAGCCAAAACACGTCAGATCTTATATACATTAAAAGTTCTGGGTTGACCATGTGGCCTGGTGATTACAGGAGACAGATTCCATATGGTCATCTGCACAGTTTAAGTCCCGAACTCAGTGGCTTGGAAAACACTCCAGTTCCATGTGTGTGCATGTCCAAAATCCTGCTCAACAGGATGGAGAAACTAAAGAGAAGGAATTACAACATGACCATGCAACGTTAAGGGGCGCTTTCTCTTTCTATTTCTGCCTCTCTTTGGTGAGAACACACACTCTCTGGCAAATAAAAAAGTAAATTAAAATGAAGCCCAAAGTAAATTCAGCTTTGAATTAATTAAAAATATTGGATTTTTTAAATCCTCTTTGTAATTTTTCTTCAGTGTATAGAGTCTTAGTCCATTATTGCATTGCTAACAGAAATACTTGAGATGAGATGATTTATAAAGATTATGAAGAAATCAGCTGGCAATCTGGAGGCCCATAGTCCAAGGTCACCTTCTAGAGAAGTTACAACATGGTGGGGGACAGGATCTAGAACAGAACTACTATCTGTCTATGAGTTTCTGCCTGTTCTGGTCAACCTTCTCTTCTATAATCATGCCAGAACTCAATCACAGGGCTCCAGCCCCAGTGACCTTATCACACACAAAGAACCCATGCTGGGACACCATGAAGGGATTAACTTTTCAAGTAACACCTATCCAATACAACCAAGTCCCAACACATGAATTTAGGAAGGCATTCAAATTACAACATATAGGCAAAATACTGCATTTTTAACATTTTTTTAGTATAACAATAATTTAAATGTTCAAAGAGAATTCTTAAGATGTTGACTTCAGTTGGTTAGCCTGCCTTAGTTCATTCTTGCTGGTAGCCACAGTAGAGATGTGGTTAAAAGCACTATGGATTTAAACTTTAAACTTCCATCCTGGCTCTATCAAAATAAGCAGTAGGTTTTCCAGCGGTGACGACCTTCCCACAAGAACATGCCTCTCACAAAGGACCTCTTTCATCCCTCTCCAGAAGAGAAGAGGAAACACAAGAAGTGCCTGGTGCAGAACCCAAATTCTTACCTCATGAATGAGAAGTGCCCAGGATGCTATAAAATGACCAGTCTTTAGCCATGCACAAATGGTAGTTTTGTGCGTTGGCTGCTCCACTGTCCTCTGCCAGCCTACAGGAGGAAAAGTGAGGCTTACAGGAGGATGTTCCTTCAGGAGGAAGCAGCACTAAAAGCATCCTGACTCAAGGTGAGTGGGAAACCATCCCAGTAAACACATTTTGGAATAAAAAAAAATGCATAAAAGATGCTCTAAACTCCCTTTTTTTTGTCCAGAATATGGGCATAATTATAGTTTAGTGCTCATAAAGTTATAAAAATTAATTGGAATAACAAAACAGATACATTTATTATAAGATGTCCTCAAAAAGTTTATGGAAAAATACATATAATAAAAAAAAATTTATGGGGCCAGCAGGTGGCATGGTGGTTAAGAGTACTAGACTCCTACATGGCCAACTGTGTTCTAAGTCCTAGACCTGGTAGCTTGCTTTCTCACTTTCCCTCCCTCTCTTGTTCTCTCTCTCTCTTTGTTCCTCTCTAGTCAAATTAAAGTAAATAAATAAATAAATAGTTAAATAAAAATAATTTTTTAAAAAAATTTTATAACAAGATAAACTCATACATTAATTCCATTTTTCCATGAACTTTTTTGAAGTTCTATTGTATATAAGCTAATGATTTACTATGGCCCTCCTTTTTTTCAAAGCACCATGGCACATTTACCACTGACTTACATGTTTACATCACAGAAAATTTGCTTCATTTGTAATAGCAATAACATGATGTTTCCCTGAAGCAGGAAGCTGACTTGATTCACACATTCCCTTCCACCCAAATCTTGTTATTTCATGTTGCCTGGGTGGGACTTACATCATAATTGCTTAAATTGTACCTTGTTAAGTGTGAAAAACAAATGCTTTCCTTATGTTCTCAGAAATAGAAAATCATTAAACATCTTGCAGTTGCTTAATCTTTCAGTCAAGATGTATAGTATGGAAAACTAGATTGATGCGGCCTCTCTCTATTCAACCTCTATTTTCAACATCTACCATTCTTTAGAAAATGAACATTTTCCTGAGATATGAGCAGCTTCTCTGTAGGCTATCATTAAGTCCTTCAAATCTGGAAAATGAGAATTTGGAGACAAGTACAATCCTTGGTGCTTAGATAAGTGATTTACACATTCATCTTGCTCCCATTTGTAGAGCTTGGCTATACAGTATGAATCTTGTCAAAACCCTGTTCAGTGGTTAAAGATTTATTAATGTGCAGTGTTCTGCAATGTCTTATTCATTTTTGAGAACACACATAAAAATTGATCACTGATCTCCTGGAGATTATAATCCCCTAAATCAGAAACAAAAGCTCATTTGCTTTTCTTTCCTTTTTTAAGTTCATTCTTTTGTATTCTAAGAGTGGGGAGAGAGCAAGAAAGATAGGGGAGCACCCTCAACAGGGCTTTCACACTGCGATCGTCCCCTGAAGCCCTGCAGTCATCCAGGATTACAGACACATACGCACACCTCACTTGCACAGGGAGCCTTTGGGACTCATACCCAGAGCCTTCCCACATGGCCTTCAGCATCCAGCAACAATGTCAATCTAAACCACCTGGCTGGATCCATTAGTACATTTTGTTGTTGTTTTCTCATTGTAGTGGGAGACGCCTGAGTTTCACGGGATGCACAACACAGTGTGAGAAGCAGAATGCAGCAAAGAAAGTTACTAAATGATGAAGAGCTTAATTTTTGCTGTTTATGGAAATCCTCATTTCTAGCATTATTATATGGTTACATTATAGCAGAAGTTATTTGACCAAATATGGAGCTGGTTAGTTTTCCACAAAACAAGGTGCTATCTTTGATAGAAGTCACATGAAAGAGATTTATATTTAATTACAATTTGTAGTTTAAAAAAAAATAAAAACCTTTCCCACAATTTTTTATGTAAAAATAATGCTTTCATACTACTGAATGCTAAAAAAAAAAGTTATTCTATAAAATATTACAGATGATGGGGGCCGGCAGATGCCATGGTGGTTAAAGGCGCTGGATTCCCACATGGCTGACCATGGTTCAGGTCCTGGACCTGATGGCTTGCTTTCGTGCTTTCCCTTTCTCTCTCTCTCTGCCTCTGTCTGATCGAATGAAATAATAATAATAATAATAATAACAAATGGAAATAAATAAATAATTCTTTTAAAAATATATATTGCAGATGTTACTTGAGATCTAGAAACAGTTTAGAAACAGTTTAGAAACTCCTCAACAGTATGTGAATATAGCCTCATATAAATCCAAGTTTGCTTAAGCAGGCTTGCAGAGTTTCATTTCATCCATGCAGAGGTCAAATAAAGGTAATCCTTTCTTTAATTTTTATTTTTTAGTAGTATCTTTAAATTTACTATAGGGCATGTGCACTCGCCAGAAAGAGACAGAGGAGAGAGAGGGAAAGTGAGAAAACAAGTCACCAGATCCAGGACTTGAACTACAGTTGGCCATGCAGAAGTTCAGTGCATTAACCACCATGCCACCTGCTAGCCCCAGTGATTAATTTCTTATGACATCAATTATCCACGGAGAACAGAGATTACACAAACATTACCCTTTAAAGATCTTATTTGATCTATGGTTAAGATATACATATTTTTTTGCACCATGGTGGTACAATGGTAAAGCCACTGCCTGTGAGCACAGAGAACATAGGGGAGACAGGGGTTTGGTTCCCAGGCAAATCTGAACATCCCAGCTGTGTGGCTGCATGTGCTTGTAATCAAAACTGACTGGGAGACTGGGGCAGTAGGATTGGAACACAACGCAACTTGTCAAGATCTCTAACTCTGTCTCCTTTCTTCTCTCTCTCTCTCTTTCTCTCTCTCTCTTTTTTTTTCTCTCTCTCTCCAAAAAATAAAGGAAAAATATACTTTTTTCCATAAAATCAATAAAACAATGTATCAAAATTCTAAGTCTACCAGAATATTAAAAATATCTAGTAACTGCATTTTCCTCTTCCTCAATATATTTTATATTCAAATAAAAACTTAATGTCAATATGAGAAGGCAAGAAAAAAGTTATATATAGTTGTTCAGATGACTGTTTTGAACACAGGTGATAGAGCCAATGAATCACAGGTGTTAAGTGACTTTTTCTTCCCTTTTTGTTTCTGTTACACTTTCTGTTTACAAAATCAGGACTCTGCTTGTTTATAATTTTGAATTCTCTCTTTTATTAAAATTTTCATTGTTTCATGGACTTTTTCTCATGTTATTAATATCCTCTGGAAATAGTTTAGTGGCTATATGATCATTACATTTTGTGAGTGCATTGTTATTTATTTAATTACTTCCTACTGTTAGAAATTTTGTTGTTTCCATTTGGGGCTACTACCAAAAAAACAGTGCAATGACCATCTTTGCACATACATTTTTAAAAACTTCATCAGTATATATTGGCTTCCAATGAACTAAACATGAAGTGTGTAACTTGATAAGCTTTCATATACGTATACACCCACGAGGCTGTCTCTACAATCAAAATAATGACTGTATCTATCACCCCAAATGTTTTCTCATGCCTATTAGGATGATCCCCTTGTTGCTCCCTAATCTTACACCCAGGAAATCATTGAGCTGCTTTATAACACAGGATCTTATTTTGAATTTTTTAGAATTTTACATAATAAAATCATGTATTATGTACTCATTTTGTCTGGCTTCTTTCACTCAACACAATTATTTTGAGATTCATACATAAAGTTATGTGTATCAATAAATTTCTTTTTATTGTTGAATACTATTCATGTATATATAAAAGAAATAAATTTCTTTTTTATTGTTGAATATTATTATGTATATATACTACAATGTGTTTATCCAATCACCTATTGGTAATCAATTGTTTTTTTCTAGGTTTTAGTGTTTACCAATATAGCTACTCTAAGCATTCATCTACTAGTTTTGTGCAGACATCCACTTTTATTTCTCTCATGTAGATAACAAGGAGTAGAGTGACTAGATCATGTGTATGAATAACTTGTTTATTATTTCTTTATTTAATTTCATTTGTTTTTTTTTTTTTTTTTTTTTTAATTTGACCAAAGAGACAGAGAGAGTGTGAGAGAAGGAGAAAGTGAGAAAGCAAGCCACCAGGTCTGGGACTTGAACCATAGTTGACCATGTGGGAGTCCAGCACCTTAATCACCACCTGCTGGCCCCCATGTGTGTGAATAACTTTTTAAGAAACCTGATAGGCCAGCAGGTGGTGTGACCATTAAGGCATGTGACTCCCACATGACCAACTGTGGTTCAAGTCCTGGACCTCGTGGCTTGCTTTCTCACTTTCTCTCTTTCTCTCCCTCTGGTGAATGTGTGTGTCCTATAGCAAATTTAAAGTAATGATGATGATGATAAATAGAATTAAATAAAGGGGAAAAAAAACAGAAGGAAAGAAAGAAGCCTGTCAGCAGTGTATGAGCGTTCCAGTTGCTCTACATGCTTACCACCATATGTTATGGCCAGTCTTTAATTTTAGGCATTTTAATAGGGTGTGGTAATATCACATTGTGATTTTTATTTACATTTCGCTAATGTTCATGATGTTAGGCAACCTATGTATTCATTGCTGGGCTTTTTTTTTTTTTTCTTCAAGTTTCAAGAGTTATTTATATATTCTCTATACTGGTTCTTTGTTACATAGGTGATTTGCAAATATTTTATCCCAGTGTATGGCTTGACTTTTCAGTCTCTTAACAGTATCTTTCTATTATTTTCTATTGCCAGAAGGCACATGGACTTGCCAAGGAGAAAGAGAGAAAACATCGCCAAGTGGACACGGTCATTCGGTGATTTTTTTTTTTTTCTCTATTCATCCTTCCCATCACGATTTTGGACACACAATGCACATGTGATCAGCATGTTTTTCAAGCTTCCAGGACCAAAACCACTTTAATTATACAAAGTGTATTTCATACCTAGAAATCTGCCCGACTCACGTTCATAAAGGATTTCTCGTATGTTTTCTTTTAGCAGTTTTTATACAATCCTAGGACATACATCATTTGCAGCTAATATAAAGAATCAGTTTTCATGAAGAATATTTTTTCTCTATATTATTTCCTAACCTCCAGTTGGTTAAATAGGTACATTATACTTGTTGATTTGGGGGAGGGGGAGATAATATTGGCCGCCTGTTATTTCTGCTGACTTAGAAGATTCTCTATAGCAGTCCCTCCTTATTAGTTGTTTCACATTCTAAGGTATCAGTAACCTTTGGTTAATCCCTGTCTGAAAATATTAAATGGAAAATTCCAGAAATAAACAATTGATAAGTTTTAAATTGCACACTGTTCTGAGTAGTGTGATGAAATCTCACTCTGTCCTGCTCCATCCTACCTAAGACATCAATTGTTCCTTTGTCCAGCGAATCCACACTAAATATGCGAACCTGCTTGTTAGTCACTTAGCAGCCCTCACAATTATCAGACCAGCTGTTGAAATATCACAGCATTTACATCCAAATAACCCTTCTTTTACTTAGTAATGACCCCAAACTACGACAGTAGTGATGTGGCAATTCAGCTATACCAAAGAGAAGTTGTACAATACTTCTTTTAAATGCATAGGTGAAAGGAACAAAAATTGTATGCTTAGATTACTAACATCTCCAAAACAGTAAGCTATTCTGAGAGAGAGAACATTTAGATAACTTTTATTGCAGTATATTATTATAATTGTTCTATTAGAACAATTCTTATTATTAGATATTGTTAATCTTACTATGCCTGATCCATAAATTAAAGTTTAGCATAGGCATGTTTAGAAGAAGACATAGGACATACAGGGTTCGTACTTACCACAATTTCAGGCATCCACTGGGGATCTTGGAACATATCCCCAGCAGATAAGAGGGAGCTACTGTAGTTCTCTCTTTCACAGATCAGTGATCCATTTTGTGTTACTTTTTTTATAGCCTGAAATTTGGAGGTTCTTTTTTTGTTGTTCTTTCTCTTTATATATGGACTACAAATTATTCCATTGTCATTTGATGAAAACAACTCTTCCTCTAGTAAATTGCTTTTGTACCACTACAAAATAAAGAAATTTCAGAAAAACCCATATATCATGACTTTCTGGACCTCTAATTCTCTTTGCTGATCTATTTGTTTATCTTGGTGACAATACCGCCATGCTATTTTGTTTGGTGTTCTTTTTTAAAAAATTATTTCGTTTAACTTTTTAAAATTATATAATTATTTATTTAAATTTAACCAGATAGGGACAGAGTGAGAGAGAAAGAAAAAGTGAAAATGAGGTCTTCAGATCTTGAAATAAAAATTAAGTTGTTGCCAATTATGCTAGTTTCCATCAAATCAATTTATGAAATGATATAGAGGCATAAACACAGTGTGCAGAAACTGATGATAATAATTTAGTGATTTAGGGTCAGCAAATGGTGTAGTATTTAAGGTGCTGGTGCTGGACTCCCACTGGAGAACTGTGGTTTGAGTCCTAAACCTGATGGCTTGAAAATTACGCTGGCTCTGCGTGCATTGTGCCTGGATTCCCAGGAGGAGGAGGGTGGAGAAGGCATTGTGGCGTGGCTGCCCCACCCCATGGGGAGTGATTCCTCACTTTCCCTCTCATTGTCTTTGTCTGTCTCTGGCAAGCACATGTGCCTATGGCAAAAGCCTCAATTAATTAATTAACTAATGATTTCCACTCTCTTCTTTTTTGTTTTTAGTTATAGAAACATTTTCTAAAAAAAAAGATACCAGGAAATTTAATATGTATATAAAACATATTTTTATCTGTTTAATGGGCCAGCCAATGACATGGTGGTTAAGGTGACTGGATCCCACATGGCCGACTACATAGTTTGAGTCTCAGACCCGGCAGCTTGAAAAACATACTGGACACGTGTGTGTATACCCAAAATTCCAAGAGGAGATTGGAGACAAAGGAATTATAGCATGGTCATCCTCCAGGGGTGAGAGAAGAGTGAGCTTTTTCACTTTCCTTCTCTTCATCTCTTTCTGACTCTCTTCTGTAAGCATACCTTCTAACAAATAAAATGAAAAGTGTTTAAGGTACAAAGGATGGGGTAGAGGCCATCTTTGTCTAGAAACCAATAGTTCAACTTCTCTCTGGCTTCCTTTTCCATCTCCCAATGCAACCTTTGAGGCTCCTCAGCTGAAGCCTTAAGACACTATGGAAGATGTGGAGTCCCATAGAGCTATCATAATACTTAGCTAAACAAGAAAAAAAAGACAATTCCATTCCAAATACTTACTGAAGTAGAATTGTAAATGGATTTTTAACTCTTATGTCAACATAGATTTGTGAACAGCCTAGAAAACTGTTTGAAGACTGTCTTAAGTGGATTCCTGTCTCAGCAGTAAAATAAGAGTATATTGATGTCTACCAAGAATGAAGGTGTGGGATCCATGTCAGGCATTTGATATTCTAGGTCTTGAGTATGATATAGACAAATCTGATGTCAAATCTGTTTTCACCTGGTATTTAGTGAACTGAATTATATGTTTGATAAATGAGAAACAGTATGCATGGAGTTGGTGAGGCTTTTCCAGGTTAATAATACCTAGTAGGAGAATGCCTAGTAGGATACCAATTTTCATAAGACTACATGGAAAAGTAAGGAAATGCAGGGATACATCTCAGAATTTCCCTTGAGAATGTCAGTAATCCTGACAGCCTAGTAAGGCAACTCTGAAGCTGTCACTTGCTATCCTTATGACACAATTGTTCTCTCCTTTTCTTTCACTGTTCCTACATAGGAAACTAACTCTGGGCCAACCCATGACCCAGTGGTTAAGGTGGTTAGATCCCACATGGCCAACTGCACAGTTCAAGTCCTGAACTAACCAGCTTGAAAAACATGCCAGGTACATGTGCATTTGTGCCCAAAAATCTTGAAAGGCGGAAAAGATAGAGAAGAAGTGATTGCAGATGACTATGCCCCATAAAAATCATGAGAGGGAGATGATTTCTCACTTTCCCTCTCTCTGTCTCTGTCTCTCTCTGTCTCTGGCAAGCACATGTGTCCTCAAGCAAACAAACCCGAAAACTAATTCTTTTCACCTAAAAGCCTTCTGTTTCTGCCTTCTTTCTGTATGTCTCTCTACCACATTCCTCTCTGTATATCTGAAGTTCAAATTTCCTGCAGAGGATCAACCCTTCAGAAATAGCACCCCCTTGAGCACATTCTCATGCCAGGTTACTTAAATGTCTCTGGGGAGCATACAGAGAGCTCCTGAGATCCGGTGTGCATTCCTAGGTCAGTCACCTTGGGCTAAGATGATTAGACCCAGGAAGAAAATAACCACTTTTCCAGGGAGAAAATGAGGAATTCTAGTAGAGGGTAGTATGCCTGGCAGACATGGAACATGGCTTATCCTTTAAAACCACTTTCAATGGCATAGTGTGCATACACTGATTGGACTTGTTTGGTCAAATGGAGAACAAATTTCCTTATAATGAACTAGAGCAGTGATTTTCAAACCATTCTTGGCAATGAGACTTGAGTTCTGCCCAAAGGTGGGACTTAGTAAGTAGGACTCTGATCTCCCTATACCCTTTTTAAGAAGAGCTATTTCATATTATTCACTTTTTTAGCCTTTATTTTTGTTTTGTTTTGCTTTTTATTGTTAGAGGGCATGTGTGCTCAACAGAGAGAGAGAGAGAGAAAGAGCACTCCTCAATGGGGCATGGTCATGTTATAGTCCCTCTTCCCCCATTCCTAGCTTCCGGTCAGGTTTTAGGCATGCACACATATACATGTGCTGGAATGTTTTGTAAGCCACCAAGGTAAGAACTCCAACCACAGTCAGTCATGTGGAATTTGGCTCCCCCAACCACTGTGCTACAGGACACCATATTATTCATTTTTATATGTTAGATTTTCAAACAATTTCACTTAAAGGTAGCATTCTACCCCTCACAAATAGTTTGACAGTCACTGAGCTATAGAAGCAGAACAACTTTCTTTGGACAATTTTTCTAAGCAGTGATCATTTATTTTCAAAGAGTAGGAGTTAGTAAAACATACAATGAAGTACAAGGTTGCTTACTGTATTTTACCACTTTTCTGTAGAAAGCTTCTAGGAAGGCATCAACATGGTGGCACAGGTGATGTCACACTGCTCTACAGTGCTGGAGCCACTTGGAAGACTGGGTTCAGATCCCAGGTCAGCCTGAAATATGCCAGGTGCATGTGTGCACCTGTGATCCTAGCTAATGAGGAGGCCAGATACAAGGATGATGGGATGGCAGAGCCCTGTTGAGGGTACTTGTTTCTCTCTCATGAATGAACATAAATCAGTTGAAATTAGGGGGAAAACAGAAGTTCTAGGAGAGGTGCACAAGAGAATTGAATAGATTATTAAACAACATTATATTCTTCACCATAATTGTTTTTATGTCTTAGGTGTTATTGTGGGAAGTTGATTAAGTATGAGTGTCAATATATGTTTGATCAATAGGATCGACATTTTGATAGCAATGATCAGATCATAAATTCTTAAAAGTTAAAATAACCTGTTATTAGAGCTTCTATGTTGAATTTTGTTTACAGAAACAGAACATTGCCTCATCAGGATAAAAGTCATTATTAATTAGCCATTTATAATTCACTGTAATGACGGATACATCACAGCCAATACACACATTACTTAAACGTTAGGTCAATCCATAATTGTATTTATTATGATAATCATATTTAACATGCTCAATCATCTACCAAAAACAGTTTTTAAAAACTGAGGACATCTTGATGGTATTTATAAATTTGAATCACTTTTATGATTAAGGAACTATATCTTTATTTATATATCTATTTCTTGGGACATTCCAGTATTTATCACGTAAAAGGTGATTCATCCAGTAAAAATGTCAAGTTGTTGTAATTTGTTGGCATGGCAAATAAAACTATTGGAAACTTTATTAGATATTCTACTCCTTAGTTAAGGAAAAACATCCCCCAGATCCTTCTCAGAATACCTGCCAAATGTACTCCTTTACTAATGTACAAAAATTTGCTTACTCTCAGAATCTCAGTGAAACTATGATTTAAGCAGAACATTATTCAATTAGTCTTTGATTTTCAAACCACTGGATCTGGTGCTTGAACTGTAGTTGGTCATGTGGGAGTCCAGAACTTTAACCACCATGCACCAGCTGGCTCTCAATTAGTCTTAGTTTTTAGAAAACTTGGTAAGCTAAATGTGTGCAGAGTTACAGCTTCTCACCTGGCAGGACACTAGGTTTGTACACTGGCATCCCTCATCAGTCCTGGCTGGGATAACTCCAGACAATTGTTACTGGCACCACTCAGTACAGATAGGAGACAGAGGAACGAACATTGGGAAAAGTGAACATTGCTTTGGGTATGAAAGGTTTTTCTCCATGGACTATTTCCAGTTTTATCCAACATCCTGATTGTGCTGACAACTACTGTGTTTTGGTTCATACTTATATTAAGAAACATGAAAAGGTTGAAGTGAAAGTAGATGTTCTGGGCAGTAATTAACTTTAAGTGAAAAGAAGTCAGCATCTAGATAACTAATATGATGAAAATAACTTTTTTCAAAAAAATTCATAGTAGAACATGTGTATGCACAAGAGAAAGTGATGTGGGGATGTGTGGAGAAGCACCCTCAGTAGGATTCGATCACCCCACAATTCTCTTTCTTCAGTCCTCCTACTAGTCAGGATCCTGGGCGCACATGCATGCTTGAGTCAAATCAGCTGGGAATCCCAACCTGCATTTGGCTGTGTGGCTTCCAGCACTGCACACGACTGACTATGCCACAGACAGGCCAGTTTTTTGTTTTTTAATAGAACAATAGCTGGCTGCCAGTACTCATATTAATAAACAGTAAATTGTCCCTTCCCTTTTAGTGAACTCTCTTATTTGCATATAAACTTCCTCTAAACAAGTCAGCTAAGATAGAGCCTTGATTTATTTTAAACATAGTTATGTGGAAAAATAACAGCACCATAAAGACATTATATTACTTAATTTTTAGTCCTCTGTGTACTTAGGTCTGGAAGCCTAGAGCTCTGAGACGGTTTACTCAAACTAAAGTAAGTCCCTAATATCATTTTAATAGCAATTTTTCCTCTGAAATAAATGCCCCTGTATAAATGTCCCAAAGCTATAGAGGAATTAAATGGCTTGCACTTGGATTTATAATTCAGAGCTTGAATGCAGTCTTCTTATTGTCAGAAAAGCAATTCATCACACCCAGCAGGGTCTATGTGAAGTCATTACTGAGAGACAGGCTCCATCTGAACTGAAGTCAAGTTAGTCATTGTACTATGTGTAAGTGAATCCCCAGATGACCCCCACTAAACTCTTAACCTACCCGACTACCTCAGAATCTGTGTGGTCAGATAGAAGGGAGATCTAAGGAGACTCTACATTGACTCAAACCAAATGTATCATTGTTACTGGAATAAAACCCAAACCATGACCTTCTGAGGCCGACAAGTAATATTCTCTCAAATAACAGCTTCACTGCGAAAGGAGGACCAATACCCAACTGGGACTCAATTGACGTCTGTAGAACTTAAAAGTCAGGATTCTTTTTGTTAAAATAATCATTAGAAATATAATACATTTATGAGAAAATGAGCAAAAGAAATACTACCACATGGTAAATTCACATACTGGACAAGTCAATACACTATTCTGCTTTTCTCTATGTTTAATATGTTTCATGCTTAAGGCTTAAACATATGGTATATAAGATAATTTCCCTATTTCTTATAAAGGAGCCTTGAGAGAATATTTGGTTTACATGTAGTTTCATAAATTAATACAAAGTTAATTTCAATCACTGAGATATAAATATTATTATTTCCTGACTCCTTATTCATTTGTAAGACTGCAAACCAAGTTTTAAAAATCAACCCTTGATAAGCAAAACCAAAGGAGACAACCCGATGTCAGCAAACAGTTTCCAAGTATTTCACGGTCTATGCCTTCTGTAGCAAAGAGTGTATCAAGACACTAAAGAGATTCTATCCCTGTTCTAAAAATATTTGCTCTGACAGACACCCTGATATGGAATCCTTTGCTCTGAACCTATTTTTTTTGTTTGTTTCTTTTTTTGCTATAGGGCACGTGCACTCACCAGAAAGACAGAGAGAGAGACAGAGAGAGACAGGGAGAGAGAAAGTGAGAAATCACCCCCCAGGGGGGATGGCCTCACCGCAATCCCTTCTCCTCCATTCTCCTCTCGGGATCTTGGGCATGCACGCACATGTGCCTGGCGTGAGTTTAAGCCACCGGGTCCAGGACTCGAACGGCGTTCAGCTACATGGGAGCTCAGCGACATAGCCATTACACTAACTGCTGTCCCTGAACCTATTTTTTAAAAAGGAAATAAAGTGAATAGATGATTGTAACAAAAGTGTTACATAATTTTCAGTTTAAAAGGTAATGGCTTATGTTTAGTTATGGAAATGGAGTAAGGCAGGAGGCAGGTTGGTCTATCATGCCACTGAGATTTGGAAGAAAGGCTGTGGGAGTTCTGAGTTCAAGCTTGATAACCTGAAACTCACTAAATCTGTTCAGAATTTATACAAATAAAAACCTGTTACATATTAAGTCATAACTCGAACATTCAGTATTGCAATACAAGCATAAATTTTATTGAGGTGTATTAGTTGTCGGGGCAAAGGAGAGAAAAGAAACCTTTTGGTGAGTTTTACGATATAATTTCCAGACCCTTTCCTGTTCCAGACTGTGCCAGGTCTGCTCATTGGTCTCTGAGCCCTGAAAGTTTACTACCTCTTTGCACCCAGGATGCTATGCCTGGTGACTCTGCAGCAGTCGCCATGCCACAAAACAAAATAATGAATTACATAAAAAAATACTATGAGTACCATTTGGATTACCATGAGAAAAAGAGAAAGAAGGAAAGTCAAAAGATTCGTCAATGTTCGAAGAAAGCAAAAAAGATGACTGGTCTGAAGACTAAGCTCTATCATGAGCAGCACCATGCTGAGAAAATACAAATGAAAAAGACTATCGAGATGCACGAAAAAACACTAAATAAAAGAAAGATGAAGCGACTCCACAAGGAGCAGTACCTGCCTCTCTGTTGGACAGAGAAAGACAGTCCCGAGCTAAAGTACTTTCCAATATGATTAAACAAAAACAAAAAGAGAAAGTGGGAAAACAGGAAGTCCCTCTACCCAAAGTTTGAGCCCAGGGAGAAACAGAAGCATTAAAAGTTATTCAAAAAGGAAAGAGAAAGAAGGCATGAAAGAAGATGTTTACAAAAGTCTGCTTGGTTGGAGATGGCTTTATTAGAAAACCACCTACATATGAAAGATTCATCAGGCCAATGGGCTTATGTTTAAAGAAGACCCATGTAACACATCCTGAACTGAAAGTCACTTTTTGCCTGCTGATACTTGGTATAAAGAATCCCTCATCCCCACTGTATACAACTTGGGGTGTTATCACCAAAGGTACTGTCATTGAGGTGATCGTGAGTGAGTTAGGCCTTGTGACAGAAGGAGACGGGGTTATTTGGGGGAAATATGGCCAAGTTGCCAACACGATAGATGCACAAATGCTGTCTTACCAGTTTGACAGCAGGTTCACACAAGTAACTTCATAATTTTTGAAGATGATACACCAATCTGAAAACCACATGACTGTGATGTTTCTGAATATAGACGGTCTTATGTGTCTGCAGTCATCAAAAGATTATTTATTAAATTGTGCAAAAACATTAAAGTGGCTTGATTTTACCAAACTAAAATAAAATAAAATAAAGATACAATTTCCAGTCACTCAGGTCCTTTTATGGACTGAATATTTGAATCACCTGAAAAGTCATATGGTGAAATCCTAATATGTTGAAATATCCCAATATTATGATACAGGGAAGTAGTGCTTTGGAGCTAACTTAGGCTCTACACTAATGAACAAGATTAGTGCAAAAGAGATCACTCTCACTGTCTTTCTGCCATCATTCCATATATAGATTTTCAAGCTGTGATTTGAACCACAGTCAGTCTTGTGAGATCCAGCTCCCTTCACCACTAGGCTACAGGCTGGCCTTGAATGAGCTCTTTCTAAAACAGAAGATCAGCCCATCCATCTGTCAAAACTTTCTAAGAAGTTATATTTTTCCCTCTTATTCCAGATAAATTCTTAAACCCTCTTATACAGAACATTTCAGCCTGATTTCATTTAAAAATGGCATAAGTGATGACAAAACTAAACCAACCCTACTTCAAGGGGTAAGTGAGTAGTAAGAGGACAGCATGATGTATCCAAGAGAAATCCGACTGATCATAGTCTGATTCGGGTCTTGACTTCGACACGACTGCTTTTGACTTCTGAACTTTCAGTAGCCTGTTTTCCATTTTTAGATTATTGCTTATTTTCTCAGAAGATTCTGTGTGCCCCTGGTTATAAAGTTAGCGCTAACCAGTATCAGTAACTGATATTAACACAAGCGTGTCAATTCTGAGGTAGTTCATTGTGAACAATGCTTCAAGTGGATTGATTCATTTCCTATGTCAGCATTGTTAACTGTAATTATTGCTACACTGAAAGTCATCACAACATAAAGGGCTTTAACACTGTCCTTGCTTTGAGTCTAGATTCAGAAATGGTATCTTCTCTTCAAATCCAAATGACTCCCTTGCTAAACCTACATTCACAAGCCAGTCACCTGGTTACCATATTGAATAAACAAATATTTTAGTATCTAGAGAATTATCATCAGTCTTAATCTCCATGTACCTTTGGGATAATGTTTCTCAGCTATTTCTGGCTCTTCTGACTTTGGGTTCCCTTTTTTCTCCTTGCTCTGTTTAGGGTTTTATAGCATTAATCATTAATGTTACACTGTATACAACCAAATATCCATATTCATGAGTTCCACATCCCTGGATTCAACCAACAGTGGATGTTGCCAGGCTAGACCAATTGTTATAAATTAGGTAGCTTTCTAAAGAAGTTTCTGAAGAAGTTTATATTTTCCTTTTTACTTATATTTGATGTTAAGATTACTTATAAGTAATCTAGAGAGTATTTAAAGTATATAGAAGGATATATGTAGGATATATGCAAATACTACACCGTTCTACATAAGGTTGCTGAGAATCTGGGGATCTTGGTATAGACAGGGAACATGAAACCAACCCCCATGGATACCAAGGGATGACTGTATTTATTTGTTCATTATCCATCTCCCTGAATGGAACGAAAATTTCATGAGTTCAAATCCCTTACCCTTTTCATACCTCTCTGATACCTCTGATACTTAGTACCAAGAATAGTGCCTATGGTAGGCAAAAACTAAATATTTGCTGATGGACAAGTGAATGAATTCTGTAACCTGGGACCAGTTACTCTCCTTTTGAGACTTCCATCTTGCTGTACATAAAATGAGGATATTAGACTAAATTAGATGATTTCTAATAACGATTCACATCTTATGGATGGGATTTAGATAACTAAGGTCAGTCAGGAGAACAATGAGGAGGAAAAAAATCTCAGAAAGCAAACGATCTGGGTGTTATCCTGATTGGATGGTCAGAAAAGGCTCTCTAAGGAAAAGGGAGTACAGCAGGTGCATAC
>NW_006205727.1:4881373-4903679 GCF_000334495.1 Tupaia belangeri chinensis
AAAGAAACTGCAAATGTAAAGGCCAAAGGCTTAACAGCACTAAGGCAGGAGCATGCTAGTGCATTCAAGAAATGGCAAGGAGGAAGATGGAGCCCAAGTCCTGTGAACAAAGATGATGGTTAGAAATAAGGCCAAGAAGCTAACCAGTGGCCAGATCATTTTGTGGCATATGTATGTATGTGTGTACTTGATATGAGAAGGCATGTATGTGTGGTATGGTATGCATAGTGTGTGTAAGCAATAAATCTTAGTGTATGTGTTTGGTGTGATATAGTGTGTATATACGTGTATATGTTTGATAGGAGAGGTATATGTATGTGTGCTATAGTATGTGTACTATGGTGTGGCATATGTGTGCAGTGTACTTAACAGCACTTAGTAGAATGGGAAGTATATGTCTGTGTTATGGTTCACAAGTGTATGGTGTAGTATATAGTGTGTAGAATGTGCATATGTGTTCGGTGTGGGAGGAAGTTTATGTGGGGTGTTTGTAGTATACGTATATTGAAGTTACTGTTCTTGCTACATACAGCTAAAACTGGTCAAAACTCATCCTTCCAGAGTGAGTGAAAACTCCAACTGGAAAAGAAAAGAAACATCTGATTGTTTCCTTCTGAACAAATTCACAGCATTGAAAGACCACCTTGTGTATGTTACTTCATACTACTAAGGAATTTTGCTTATCAAATCATCCAAATTTTTAATAATGTACTGCTGCTTTCTGAGAGAGAATATAGTTTTAATTCTGCTACATCATCACAATCATTAAAATCTAATACCTTGCAACACTATAAATATATAATGCAATGAAGCACAGATTCTAAAACAAATCAATAATATATTTCAAGTAAGTACAGAGTTTTAAGGCTCACTTATTTATATTCTGGTTAAAATAGAAGTTCAAAAGCCCAAGGATTCTTGACCTATATTATCTAGTCTTTATGCCCTTGGCACTGTGGGCTGCCAAGAAATATATATCAAAGTGTCAGGGACAAGAAAATATGCTGTCACTTTCAACTCTGTTTCATGCATTAATATCTGTGCCTAAAACCTCTCTCCTCATTTAATGAGTGAAATGAAATGATATACATCTTTATCTTGACCCACATAGGAAACACAGCCAAGATAGAAATAGCAATAATTTGCTACACAGACAAGATTTCCATTATGCCAGAAGACAGTGGAAAATGTTTCACATATTTGAAAGAAGACATAACAGATTTGTCCTCTAGTCATGATTGTGATAGTTACATACCAAAAAAAAAAAAAAAATTGTCCAAAATACATTGGATAAACAGGGAAAGGGAGCAAGAAAAGTGGATTTTCTTCTTTTTAATGTTGTTAACTGCTTTGTCTCTAAGTATACCAAGATAGGCTTAGACTTCACATTTCCTTATTTCAGATTATATTGCAGAGCTATAATCAAAATAGTACATAGTACTAGCATAAAATTAAACACGTAACGAATGGAATAGAAAAGAGAATTCTAAAGCAAACTCATACATACAATCAACTAATCTTTTTTTTTTTTTTTGGAGAGGTTTTTGCTATAGCGTGCGTGCGCTCACCAGAAAGACAGAGAGAGACAGAGAGACAGAAAGAGAGAAATCACCCCCGAAGGGGGGATGGCCATGCCACAATCCCTTCTCCTCCATTCTCCTCTCAGGATCTTGGGGACGCAGCTCACATGCCCGGTGTGAGTTTAAGCCACCAGGTCCGGGACTCGAACTATGGTCGACTACATGGGAGTCCAGCGACATAGCCATTATGCTAACTGCTGGTCCCTGATCAACTAATCTTTGACACGGAAATTAAGAATACACAATGGGGAAAAGACTGTCTCTCCAAAAAATGGTATTGGGTAAACTAAATATACATTTTGGGAAAAAAATGGATCTTTATTTTACATCATTTACAAAAAACAGCTCAAAATAAATTAAAGTTTTAAATATAAGACCTGAAACCATAAAACTTCTAGAAGAAAGCAAAGGAAAAAACTCTTTGATGTTGACCTTGCCAACAAATGTTGGGGAAAGAATGGTACAAAAAGCAACAAAAGCAAAAATGAACAAGTGGGAATACATTTAACTAAAAAGTTTTGGAGCCAGCAGATGGCATAGAGGTTAAGGCCACTAAATTCCACATGGCCAGTTTTGCAGTTTGAATCCTGGACCTGGTGGGTTTAAAATTACGCCAGATGCATATGCACAAATACCCAAAATTCTGAGAGGAGAAGGGATTGTTTTGTGGCCATTCCCCCAGGAGGTGATTTCTCACTTTCCTTCCTTCTCTCTCCGTATTTCTCAGGCAAGTGCACACACCCTATAAGAAAGGAAAAATAAAAAAAGAAGGAAAAAAAAGTAAAGAGCTTCTGTACAGCAAAAGTAGCAAAAATCAAAATGGAAAGGCTATCTAGGGGATGGAAGAAAATTTTTGCAAACCATATATCTGACAAGGGGTTATATACAAAATATATAAGGAGTTCATATTATTTAGCTGCAAAAACACACAAACAACACAATTTTTAAAATGACCACCTGGCATGTGATGCAATGCTCCAGCAGTGATGCAATGCTCCATGATGCTCAAGAATATGAATGTAAATTAGTATGGTCATTATCAAAAACAGCATAGAGTTCTCTAAAAAAAATTAAAGATAGAACTAACATACAATCCAGGAATCCCTCTCCTGAATATATACAACGGAAATAAAATAAATATCTTAAAGAGATATACCAGCACTTTTCATAATAGCCAAGTATGGAAACAATCCAAGTGTCCATTGGCTGATGAATGAATAAAGAAAATGTGGTATATATAAATACAGTGGAATATTATTCACCCACAAAAAAGAAAATCTTTCCACTTGTTGCAGCAGGGATGAACTTGAAAGTATTATAGTAAGTAAAATTAACCCAACACAGAAAGCTATTATATGATTTTACTTACATGTGTAATCAAAAATGTTGAAACCATAGAAACAGAGAGTAGAATGGTGATGTTCAGAGGTTAGGAGTTGGAGGATATGGGGAGATGTTAGTCAAGTGTATAAGTTTTCATCTGTAAGAGAAATAAGTTCTGGAAACTTAACATGTAGCGTGGTGACTGTAGTTAACAACATGGTAGTGTTTACTGGAAATTTGCTAAGGAAGTGATATTAAGTATCCTCACCTCACATACACACACAAACGATAACTGTGTGAGATGTATGTGTTAATTAACTTGTAGTAATTATTTCACAATGCATATCAAATCACTGGGTTTACACCTTTAATATACACAATTTTTATTTGTCATTTATACTACATTATGAGTAGAAAAAATAGATATAATAAGGATCCAGTAGTAGAGGGGGTATTAAGTTGAGTCAATATATGTGAAGTACATAGCACAAATTAAGAACCTAATGTTAACTATTCATAGTACACTTTCCCTTAAAAGTTTAAAATATATAACACATGATAATTACAAATCCATACAATTTTTGAATTATCTGCATTATCAGATGTGCTCTAGATAATAACCCATCATAGTAGACAGAGAAGATAGTGTCTCATTTAGCAAAAGAAGACAGGTTCCAGATTTGCCACTTCTTCAAGGCCCCACCATTCCCATGCCATGGAATCAGGATATGAATGCAGGTTTTTGAGCAAAAGAATACAGGTTACAGAAGATTTGCCACTTCTTCAAGGCCCCACCATTCCCATGCCATGGAATCAGGATATGATTGCAGGTTTTTGAGACAGACAGCTCCATGACTCCTGCGATCTAATGCAGGTTTTTCATGTTATAGAGGTCTTTCCAATAGACCAATTGTCCCAGTATAATATCAAGTTCATATTGATTCTAGAACAAACAGAAGGTTCCAGAAGAAATTTTAGGATTCAGTGCAGTGGGAATGTCAACAGTCCCCAAAACCTCTCTCAGGTTCAGTGATTCATTGGAAGGATTCTTGGAAAAGCTGATAAACACATGGTTATGGTTTATTACAGTGAAAGGTTGCAGCTTAAAATCAGTAAAAGCAAAGGTGCATAGGATAGAGTCCAGGAGAATCCAAGCACAGGTTTCCAGTTGTTCTCTTTCTGGAGAGTTGTGCACAGTGCTTAACTCTCCCACCGATAATGTGTACTAACATATATGAAGTATTATTGCCAACCAAGGGAACTCATCTGAGGCTTGGTGCCTTGTTGTTATTGAAAGTCAGTCACTCCGGAGATTCAAAAGTTACAGCATGACCCATGTCCTTGGCAAAACAGGTGTTCACCATAAATCACATTGTTAACATAAATTATCTAGTATGGCCGAAGTTCTCAGGTATACAAAGACACTCTTATTGTGAAGGACATTTTGAGGACTCAGGTTATCTGCTAGGAGCTGGCCAAGGGTCAGTTCTTTCTTTGGAATGTGCAATGATTGAGTATCTCAAGTCTGCTGAGATAACCCTTTGCTGCACAGGAGAAGCATAGTGTCTGGACATACCAGAGAACTGCAAAAAGTACCTCAAAGGAAGACCCAGCCAAAATCTGAGCCTAAGTACTGATTTCTAAATTTGGTTTATGCACCAATCCTCTGAGTGATGAGCATTTTTTAGCTATTATGCAATTACCAGAGCCTGGAAAAGCTGCCTTTGGTCTTAGTTATGTTAAGGGCTCCATGCGTCTGCTTTGGGTTCATAAGTATTCTGGGAATGTCACAGTCTCCCCACTCTGGGCGATCTCTCATAGAATAAAAGGGAAAGAGGCCTTCCTATTCAACAATAAACTACACTGAAGTAGTGGTTTAATGTTGGCATATTTAAAATTTTATTATACAAGTACAAAAATGAAGCTGGTAAAACTCAGGTTATAGAAAACTCATCTTAGAGTGGCTGAAATAGCCCATAGATTTATTATCTCACATAACAAGAAGGACCAAGGTGGTAAAAGCCCAGAGTTGTACCATTTAGCACTTTGCCATCATCAAGAACCTAAATTCTTTTTTGTGCTTTTCTATCCTGAAGGTCTTAATTTGTTAGCATTTTTTTTTAATTTGTTAGCATTTTTGTGGCAAAATACTATAAATGGAGTGGCTTACAAACAACAGAAATTTATTTCTCATGATTCTGGAGGCTAGGAAGTCTAAGATCAGGCCCTGGCATATTCTGTGTCTGGCGAGGGCTCCCTTTCTGATTCATAGATTATACCTTCTGCTGTGTCTTCACAGGGCCTCTTTTATAGGGGCTCTTTGACAAGAGCTCCACCTTTTCTCAAAGGGCCCACATCCTAATACTGTCCATCATCTTAAGGGCTAGTATTTCAACATACAAATTTGGAGGGATGCAACAATTCATACTGCACTGAACATGTTAGTAAGTTTTCTTCACGGTAAAAAAAATGGTACCACAGGGCTGGCAGGCAGTATGGAGGTTAAGGTGCTGGAACCCACAGGGCCGGCTCTGCAGTTTGAGTCCCAGACCTGGCAGCTTGAAAATCATGCCAGGTGCATGTGTGTGCATGCCCAAAATCCTGAGAGGAAACTATAAGAGAAGGGATTGTCAATTCCTCCTGGGGCAGGGGTATTTCTCACTTTCCCTCTCTGTCTCTCCTTTTCTCCCTGGTGAACGTATGCGCCCTACGGCAAAAATAAATAAGTAAATAAATACATAAATAAACAAACAAACGAAAGGTACCAGCAAGTCTAAAGATCATAGATTCACACTTTATTTACAGAGACAAGAAAAGGACAGTTCCTTCTCTCTCTTTTTAAATATCTAAGAAACCTTTCCCAGAAGTGTCCCATACTAGTTTCCCTTCGTGTCTCACTGGTCAGAACTTTTCTTCCTAAATCAATCATTGGCAAAGAAAATGAAATGTTCACCATTGGGTTAGTATAATTTAACTTCAACACCTGAAAATGGGAAAGTGACCAGCATTCCCGAAAACCTATGTTTTTTAGGAAAAATATAGTTATTAGAAAAAATTCAGAGTTCTTTAGAAAAGAGTGAGTAAGAGCCAGCATGTGGCATGGTGGTTGGGGTGCTGGACTCCCACATGCTAACTCCAGTTAGAGTCCCAGACCTGGCACCTTGCTTTTTCACTTTCCCTCTCTCTATTACTGTCTCTCTCTAGTCACATTTTAAAAATACTACTAATAATAAATAAAATTAAATGAATGTTTCAAAAAAAAGAAAGAAGAGAGTGAATAGGGATTGATATTGGGTAGGCAATTAAAGTCATCTGCAGCAAATTCAATATAGAATAGCATGACATCAGAAGATATTCGTGACAGCTTCTGAAACCTCCAGACATCACCAGGGATACCAGGATTCATTTGTGTTGCATGCTTCCTGAAGTCAATGACATCTAGGAGAAAAAACAAAGGCTTAAAGAGCCAAGTTTGATGCCGCTATACGCTTTATTTGCTCACGTAATTGTCACATTGTCTCCACAATGGAGAGCCTTCTGCTAGGAAGGAACTACACCTTTTGTTTCACAAACGTGTTCATCATTAATTAGGATGTGCCTATGCCATTGTCCAGATTTGGTGGCTGTTGCCTAGTGTTCCTTAAGTCTGAAGTATCTCTAGTACCAGAGGGACCAAGGCTATCTTCCATATTGGTCAGTTTCTGTGGGGCTCACTAGAGAGATAGGCAGAGGGAAGCTGATTATTCATCTCTGCAATTGTCACAGCACAATCCCTTCTCTTTCATTTTTCCTCTCAGGATTTGGGGCATGGCACCCAGGTACTTGTGCCAGGGTGATTTTTCAATCAACCAGGTGCAGAACTAGAACCACGAAGTTGGCCATGTGGGATCTTGCTGCCCCCATCTTCAGGTCACCTGCTGGCCCCATTTTGAGTCTTTCCTTTAACTGTGGGGTTTTGCAAAATTAGCACCTTCTGTCCTCTTTTTCTATCCCTCCCCCATTTAATTTTTCACTGTCCACCTATTGTCAAGTTTGTAACATTCTGTGGGAGATGGTGTTTCTGAGACCCTTCCTCAGTAAACTCAGTGGAAGATTCCATTAATCTAGCAATCCCTTTGGCTTTTCTCCATCTTCCTAATTTATAGAAATAAATCTGTGCTCTCAACTGATGGAAATAACTTTCTAACTATTATTTCTCAGTTTAGACATCACTTGATTGCTTTCATAATTTGATATTTTGTATCTAGTTCCCAAATACTCTAACTTAGACTTGACACTACATTTAACTAAGTGCTTCCCCTGTTGAGTTACCCTCCCTTCCCTTCATTGTGTTTAAATGCAGGATGAGACATTGACATCCTCACCCCTTTAGAGCTCAAATCCTTTTTCTTTTCACTTTTCTCTCCCTTTGTCAAGTTCCCTGAGAACTAACACAATAATAGTTGCCTCACACTGTCTGCTACCTGTTATTACCTTTTTATTCTGCCTCTCTGTGTTAAATGATGTGGATAACTGTCTTTTTGCCATCTGACTTCCACCATAGTAAATGGCCTATTGTGGATGCAAATCTGCCTCAGGATAATTTTTCAAACATACTTTGGAAGTGGATTCTGGAGCCTGTCAACTGAAAGTTTCCATAGGAGAATGAGGAGCAGGAAGGATATCACAATTGTTCTAAGGCTAGAATTTATGGAGGACCAGCAGGTGGCGTGGTGGTTAAGGAGCTGGGCACTCCCACATGACCAACCACGGTTTGAATCTCTCTTGTCAAATTAAAACAAATGAATAAATAAGTTAAATTAAATTTTAAAAATTCTTTTTAAAAAGAACTTATGTTTAACACACGAGCTTGTTGACCTAATTATTTTTGCTTTTTCTTTGATTATATAAATAATATTTAGTAATTGTAGGGAATTTAAGAGGAAAAAACCTTCTTCCTCTATGTGAGGACAGGCAGCTGTTAGACGAGATGTGGAGGAGTGTTGAAGGTAAACATTCCAATGAATAGACTGAATCACATACTGGATTTGCACAGTTACTAAAATATGGATCCAAGGCAGAAATACAGATTGCTAGTCCTTATGCTGGCCATTTGTTATCATTGGAGACTTAGTAGCATATAAAACATCTAAGACATTTTCCCGAATACGAAAAAGGTTAATCTGACAAGTGTTCAGTGCTCATTAACTTATAGAAATCATATCACAATGTATTTGTATATTGAATCATCCCATTGTACACCTTAAGTATATTCTGTTCCTGTTGTCAGTCATAGCTCAATAAGGCTGGAAAAAAAGTCTCACTAACAAACATGTATCCGTATGATGTTTCCACTACTAGACTTAGCTCCAGTACTTTTCTAGTCCAAGCAATACAGCAGTGAAGAGAACAAAGTACTCATGAAAGTTACATTCTTGGATGTAAGACAGATAAATGAGTAAGGTACTATTGATGCCTGAAGCAAGTGCCATGACCCATGTCGATATCCGGGAGAGAGCATTTCAAGCAGAGAGAAGAGCGAGTGCCCAGGCTGGCGGTAGGAACCTGCAAGGGGTGTTGAAGGCACAGCAGGAGGCCAGTGAGACTGAACTAGGAAGCAAGGCTTGGATGGAAGGAGAGGAGGTCAGAGACATGAAAGAGACCTGCTCACATATAGCTTAGACCGTGAGAAGAACTTCTAACGGACTCCTAGAGGGAGTTCGAGGGCTATCACGTGAAGACTTAAGGCAGAGGTACATAGTAGGAGACAGAGGCGAGTGTGTGTGTGTGTGTGTGTGTGTGTGTGCACGCACTTTCAGAAGAAAGAGCGATTTTCTTCTGCTTCCCCAGACTGAAAGACTTACTGCTGTGATCAGCCTGTTCCTACAAGCCTGAAAAATCATGTTCATTACACTTTGTTGCTTGGTTCCATTTCAGAAACAGCTTTGAGAATTGGAAACCAGTTATTTTTTCTTTAATTTTGTTTTAGCAGGAACACGTGGTGAGGAAGAAGAGGTTGAGGAGATATGGAAAGGTGACTCTGGATGGTATGGTTTACAGAAGAGACTGAGTGAGGGATGATTCTGGCATGTCTTCTGTTAGGAACAGATGTGTTGCCGGGTTGCAACAGCTCAGAATAGTGAGATGAGGACTTGTCGTGAATCTTATCTTTAGTGTCAGATTCAGTGAATACGAGCAGGATCTGACTCCTTTTTATTTGTTGGCCTGTAACCAAAGTAAAATGTTCCATATGCTGAAAGGAGCTACCCTTTCATCTAATCTTTCTTCCATTGTGAGATGCTCCATTAGCCTATGATCAACCAAGAAAGAAAAATCATTACCAATTCAACTGTGATCCATCATGCGTTGTAAGACACATCTCAATTTATTGAAACATGGAAAGAAAAAAAGGTGTTGTAGAATTGACAGAATATGGTATGTAAGTCAGGGGTTGCAAACTTTTTGCTTAGGCCATTTCACAGTGTTTACGATCAGAATTGTCATTTGAGTTTGTGACTCTGCATAAATAAAAATAGTTACTACCCATTTAAGAGTACATAAGATGGGTGTGTCTCATTTCCATTTATTATTTCTAATCCTTTCAACTACACTGCAAGGAAATGGGTAGAAATCCCATTTTACAGAGCAGGACACTGAGCCCCTGGAGGTTAGATAAGGTATGAAGGCAAAGCAGCCCAGGAGTGGGAGCTGAGATAGGAAACCAGCCGGCCTCCCATCAAAACTGAAATGCTTTCAGTGACTCTAAGAAATTGCTCTCTGAAAAAGCTGCCTGAATTGAGACTGGCTTTGAGAATGGTACGAAATCTAAATATTTGTGGATTGTTTTAGAAACAAGTTCCCACCCATCACACAGCTGTCACATCCCAGCAATTGTGAGATGTCTTTTTTCTTTCTGCTAAAGGTGTAGCGAAAGGAGGGGGTGGTGGCTGTGCACCTCCATAGAAATCATTGTAGACATAATGGGGCTAACACTTGGTGAAACTACAAAGTGCAGCGTCATTGTTTACCTTCTGTCAAGTCTTTATTCTTAAGAGAGAGAGAAAGGCCTTTCAGAACTCTGCCTTGAGAAGGCTTTTGGCCTTTTCAAGTGCCTGAAATATTAGGGCTTCAAATTCTGAAACCACATGCATGAAATATTTCTAGTACATTATTTAAAATATATTTTTTTCTTTTTTTTCCCCCTATGATATGAAGAAGTCTTCAGCAAAACCAAGAACAAAATTTTAGCTGATGGCAAAAATATAAAGCCTTGAGGTAATGTTTTATCACTGTTTATTATTGTATCCAAAGAAGAGGCCTTGACAAGTGCTGGCTGCTCCTGGGTTACCATGGTAGTAATCAGTCAAGCTGGGATGGGATTTTCAAAGGCTATTTAACCCTTTTCTTACCCAGCAGTGAAAACCTGATGGAAAGGTTTCCAATTTGCACAATGCTATTGGATGAGGCAAGGATGTGCCTTTGGGCTGACGTCCCAGTCTTGCTCCTTGCTCCTTGCTCCCTGGGTCATCGTGTCCCTGGCTCCCTTGCTCCATCCATTCTAAACCACATGCATTTCTTGAGTGTGCCAAGGTCTCTCAGGCCTCTGAGCACAGATGGCAAAGCATACTGACTGCTTCTGCCTGGAACACTAGCTAGCACCTTCTCCAGCCCAAGTTCCTACTCATGTTCTATTCTGAGAAGATACTACCTCTTCCAGGAAGCCTTCCCCAGTCTTTGCTCTACTCTGAATTGGCCATATGCATGTTCTGTGTGCACCAATAACACTCTGTATTTACCTGTCTTAACACATGTCACCTGAACTATAATTGCCAGGGCAGTCTTGGTGAAGAGTATCTGCCTGGGTGTGAGGATCTCCTTCCTTACTTCCTAGCTGTGATCTTGGGCAAGTCACTTGATCGCTAAGCTTCAACTTCTCTCTTTGTGACAGGAGAATAACAATAATATCTACTTCAAAGAATTACTGTGGAGATTACATGAGACAATCTAAGTCAAATGTCCTACACCAGCAAGTGCTCCCTAAATAGGGCAAAACTTGACTCATAGAGTCTAAGCTCTGTGAGGGTAGGGACTGTCTTTTATCCTAGAATATTCAGGGTCTAACCAATATCCAGCCACAAAAGGGCATTTCCTCAGTTATCAAATTAATTCCCTATTGTCAAAGAATGAGTTTCTATACATAAGTTTTCCATATAGGTAAAGTTTACCCCTAAACATACAGACTGTAAGTCCTTCTTGTTTTTCATATAAATAACTCATATCCATTGATGCAAATTTGGAAAACATAGTATTACAAAAAACAAAACACAGCCCGTCTGTGGCCTAGCCACTGTGGCACAGCTCTGCGATTCTGGAAGCCATGTGGAGGATTGGGGTTTGGTTTCTGAAATAATCTGTTCACAGAGGAGTGCACACATACCTGTGATCCTGGCTGGCTGGGAAAGGCAGTGGGTGTGAGGCCCTGTCAAGGGCACTTGTCTTCTTCTGTCTCTCTCATGAAATAAATAAACTGAAAAAAAAATTAAATTAAAAGAAATAAAATAAACCTGTGACCCTAATACCTGCTGCTAATATGTTAGTATATTATTTTCATGCATACCCATTTTATGCACATGTATACATTTATGTCTAGTGAAATATTCACATTTAACTTTTCCCCATTTTTCATTGTGACTGAATAGACATCATGAAATTTATCTTAACCAATTTTAAGAGTACAGTTAATGGTATTATGTACATTCATAATGTGCAACCATCACCGCCATTCATTTCCCATAACTATTTTTATCTTGTAAAACTAAACTTCCGTACCTATTAAATAATAACACCCCCATTCTCCCAGTCCCTGGCAACCACCATTCTACTCTGTCTCCATTACTTTGACAATTCTAAAAACCTTATTTGTCTCTGCGGAATCATTCAGTATTTTTCTCATTGTGACTGGCTTATCTCATTTACCATAATATCCTCAAGATTCATCCAGGATGTGCAATATATCAGAATATTCTCCTTTTTAAAGGTTGAATAATATTCCATTGTATATATAGGCCATGTTTTGCTTTTTATCCATTTATCTGATTTTTTGTTTTTGTTTTTGTTAATTTGCCAGTAGGAGTGCACATTTGCCAAAGAGAGACAGAGAGGGAGAGAGAAAGCACTTTCTATGGTGGATGGCCACACTACAATCCCTTCTCCTCCATTTCTCCCTCCTGTCAAGATTCTGGGGACGTACACACATGTGCCTTGTGTGTTTTTCAAGCTGCCAGGTCTGGGACTTGACCTGGACAGTCAGCCATGTGGGATCCAGCTGCCTTAACCACTGTGCTACCAGCTGGCCCTCCATTTATCTGTTGATGGACATTTGTGTTGTTTTCAGGTTTTAGCTATTTGAAGAATGCTGTTATGAATGCGAATATACAAATACCTCTTTAGGATCCTGCTGTCAATTCTTTTGAATATATACTCAAAGAGAAAATTGCTGGATCATACAATAACTCTATCCTTAATGTTTTGTGGAACCACCATATTGTTCTCCACAGCAATTGTTGCATTTTACATTTCTTCCAGCATTAACCAAGGGTTGCAATTTCTCCACATCCTTGTCAACACTTGCTATTTTTGTTTGTTTTTTGTTTTGTGTTGTGTTTTGGTAGTAGCCTTCTTAATGGTGTGAGGTGGTATCTCTGCAGTTCTGATTTAAATTCCCCTAAGGATTAGTGATGTTGAGCATCTTTTCATGAGTCTGCTGACCATTTGTATTTCTTTAGAAAAATGTCTATTCAAATCCTTCAGCCTTTGGATTTTTTGTTGTTAAGTTTAAAGAGTTTAAATTTTTTTTTAATTTATTTATTTTATGAGGAAAACAGTGGTCCCTTCAACAGTGACTTCACACTGCAATCCTCTCCCTAGTCCTGTACCAATCAGGCTCATAATCATACCAATAAACATACCTGGCATATTCAGGGAGACCCAGGATGCAAACTTAGAGCATTCCCATATCATCTCCAGCATCATGCAACTGCCTATACCATGATGCTAAGCCAGGAGTTCTTCATACACCTTAGATATCAAACATTTATCAGATACTTGACTTGTTCCTATTTACTCCTATTCTGTGGGTTGAGTTTTACTTTGTTGATTATGTCTTTTGATGCACTTTTTTAAAAAAATTTACAAAGTCCAATTTATCTGTATTTCTTTTTGTTGCCTATGTCTTTGGTGTCATATCCAAGATAACGTTGCCAGAGCCAATGTTTTGAAGCTTTTGCCCTGTTTTCTACTGAGAATTTTATTACTTTAGATTTTACATTTAAATATTCAATCCATTTTTAGTTATTTTTTGTATATGGTATTGGGTAAAGGTCCAACTCTTCACTTTTGTTATGTGGATACCCAGCAGTTTAGCATCATTTGTTGAAGACAGTATTTTACCACATTGGGTGGTCTTGGCAACCTTGGGGGGAAAAAATTTGATCATATATGTGAGGATTAATTTTGAGCTTTGTATTCTATTCCACTGGTCTATGTGTCTACCTTTATGCCTAAACCACATTATTTTAATTACTGTAGCTTTTTAGTAAGTTTTGAAATCAAGAAGTGTGAGCATTCACTCCCTCCCTTTCCTGGTGAGCACATCCACCCTCCAGTAAATTTAAAAAACTAAAGATGTTGTTTAAATCCCACAGATTTGTGAATATTCTAGTTTCTTCTGCTATTGATGTCTAACTTCATGCCATTGTGTTAGAGAAGATATTTTATATAATAACTGTCTTTTAAAATCTATTGAAGCTTGACTTGTGGTCTATCCTAGAAAATGTCCCATGTATACTTAAGAAAAATGTATATGCTATTGTTGTTGAGTAGAATGCTCTCTAGGTCTGTTATTAATAGATCTAGTTGGTTTATTGTTTCCTCTATTTCTTTACTTGTTTTCTGACTAGCTGACCCATCTAACTTGAGAGTAGAGTATTGAAATCTCAACAGTTATTGTAGAGCTATCTATTTATACCTTCAATTCTATTTGTTTTTACTTTGTTATTTTGGTGGTCTACCATTAGGTGAGTAAGTATTTATAATTATTATAACTTAGGTGAGTAAGTATTTATAGTTGTTATAACTTCCGACTGCATTGAAATTTTATCAATATATATCTTCATTCTCTCTCTTTTCTTTTTTCTTTTTTTTTTTTTTTTTTTGAAATTTTTGCTACAGGGCACATGTGCTCTCCAGAAAAACAGAGACAGAAAGCAAGAAATCATCCCTCAAAGGGGATGGCCACGCCACAATTCCTTCTCCTCCATTATCCTCTTGGCATTTTGGGCACATGTACAGGGCAGGAGTTTTAAGCTGCCAGGTCTGAACTTGAACTGCGGTTGACGTAACGTAACCATTACACCATCTGCTGGTCCCTCTTGTATGCTTTTAGAATTGAAAGTATTTTGTCTGATATTACAGCCCCCCTGCTCTCTTTTGGTTACTATTTGTACAGAAGAGCTTTCTCATCCTTTTAACTTTCCATTTGTTTTTGTCTTTTGATCTAAAGTGAGTGTCTTGTAACAAAGATAGATGGGATCAATTTTTTTAATACATTCTGCCCACCCCTATATTTTGATTGGAGAGTTTAAGTCACTCACATACAAAGCACTTGCCAGTAAAGAAAGACTTACTTTTATCATTTTGCTTTCTGTATATCTTAATAGCTTTTTTGTCTCTCATTTTCTGTATTGCTGTTTTTTTGTTTTTTGGGGGGTTTTTTTGTAGCGAAACATTTAAATTCTTTCTCATTTTCTTCTGTATGTGATTTATAGATGTTTTCTTTGTGGTTACCATGGAAATTATACTTAACATTTCTTAATGTTGTAGCCCTCTAACTTGATTTTTATACTAGCTTAACTTTAGTAACACAAAAAAAACTCTATTGTTTTAACAGCTCTGTCCCCACCCCTTCAAGCTGTTGATACCACAAAATGACATCTTTATTCATTGTGTGCCCTAAAAATAAGCTAAAATGTCTTAATACATTAATTTCTTAAATTACTTAGAAGGCAAAAAGTGGGGTTACAAACCATCATCACAATAATACTAGCTTTTATATTTATGTTTATTGAGATCTTTATTTCCCCATACAGCTTAGAGTTATTGTCTAGCATTCTTTCCTTTCACCCTGCAGGACTCCCTTCAGCATTTCTCTCACCCTTTGTCTATCTGAGAATGTTTTAATTTTTTCCTACTTTTGAAGGAGAGTTTTGCCAGATACAAGATTCTCGATTGACAGTTTTTTCTTTTAGCAGTTTGAATATATTGGCCCACTGCCTAGTGACCTTCAAAGTTTCCAAAAAGACATCTACTGATAATCGTATCAGGATGCCTTATATGTGACAAGTCACTTCTCTCTTGCTGATTTCAATATTGTCTTTCCAAAGCTTTATTGTATTGTGTCTCAGTTAAGTTTCTTTGAGTTCATCTTACTTAGGCTTCATTAAGCTTCCTAAATACTTACAGTGGTCCTTCCGTATTCTATTTCAGTTTCCATGGTTTTGGCTACCTGTGATCACCATAGTATAAATATAAATAAAGTATAGAAAATTCCAGAAAAAAAACCAATTCACAAGTTTCCAATTGTGTGCATTCTAAATAGCATGATGAAAAACTAGCATCAAGAATGTTTGGAATCTGGTATCCAGGTTAGGGTTTTGTCGAGGGTCTGGGTGTGGCAGTTGCCATTGGCTGGACTATGTCAGCCTTCAAGAAACCTCATATCATCGTTCACATCCAGAAGGGCCTCAACTGCACAGTGTTTGACTATAAATGGGTGCCCTGCAGCACCAAGTTTGTGACCATGGGCAACTTCACACGGGGCACCAGCGTCATTCAGTTGTATGAGATCCAGCATAGAGAGCTGAAGCTGCCTCAGGAGATTGAAAAGGCCAAACCCATTAAATGTGGAACATTTGGTGCTACATCCTCAAGGCAGAGATATTTAGCTACTGGAGATTTTGATGGACACCTTTATATATGGAATTTGGAAGCTCCAGAGATGCGAGTGTATTCTGTGAAGGCCATAAAGAAATTATAAATACCATAGATGGTATTGGTGGGTTAGGAATCGGGGAAGGAGCGCCTAAAATTGTGACTGGCAGCCAAGATGGAACTGTGAAGGTGTGGGACCCACAGCAAAAAGATGATCCTGTTGCTAATATGGAGCCTGTGCGAGGAGAAAACAAGAGAGACAGTTGGACAGTGGCATTTGGCAATGCTTACAATCAAGAGGAGGGAGTTGTTTGTTCTGGCTATGACAATGGGGATATTAAACTGTTTGATCTCAGAAATATGTCATTACGGTGGGAGACAAACATCAAAAATGGGGTATGGAGCTTGGAATTTGACAGAAAAGACATAAGTATGAGTAAGTTGGTAGCTATATCTCTGGAAGGAAAGTTCCATGTTTTTGACATGCAAACACAGCATCCAACGATAGGTTTTGCCTCTGTTTCGAAAAGGCTCAGAAGTCTACCATGTGGCAGGTTGGACACCCACCGCAGAACTGCGAGCTCTTCCTGACAGCCGGAGGTGCCGGTGTCCTTCCTCTCTGGAAGTACGGATACCCAGTGCAGAGGTCAAAGAAGGATTCTGAGAGGGAGGAGATGGGAGTTGCAAGTTCTGTCAGCGCTCTGCAGAATGTGACATTGTCTACTCAGCCCATTTCAAGTGTGGACTGGAGTCCAGATAAAAGGGGTCTCTGCATCTGTTGTTCATTTGACCAAACAGTGAGAGTACTGATTGTTACAAAACTCAATAAAATCTGAGTTGAAGGCTTTGCACTTGAAACCTTCCAGAGGAATACTCATAGATTACAAGCTATGTTCTAGGATCCTCTGACCCTCATTGAACAAAACTGTATTTGGCTGATGAAAGAAGGCCCCAGCCACAAACCTCCAGGCTAGCCTCCTGCCTCTCTCTGGGTGCATTCGGTGATCTGACATTGGCTTACAGCTGGGCATGGGGGTGCTGCTCTCTCCAGGGTCCCCTCCCCTCCATTTCTAATACAGAGTCAGTCAATGTCTCTATTTAAATATATTTTACATTTGTTCTAGTCATACATCCCCCAAAGTTCCATATTTCATTTTTTGCACTGGTGATATGTTTTGTGTTTATAATATTGTGACAGGAATCACTTTATTTGGCTTAAAATAATTTGCTTTGGAAAAACTACTGTGAATTAACTTTCATCAGTACAAATTTATGAAGTACAAATTTCATAAATATGAATTTCAGTCTAAGTCCTGTGCAGAATATCATTTTATAAAATACCAAAATGGCACCATCAGACTGGATTTGGGTCACTGTTTTCAGGAATGTAAGTAATAAAATGAAATACTATGATTTGCAAAGACCTCTTTTTTGCTTAAAATATAAGAGTTGAGTTAATGAGACTTTTGATGGTTAACTGCTTCAAGTGATGGTGAGATGTATGAAATTGTGAGAGTAGTCTTAATTTTTGTCAAATCTTTAGAATAATATTTTATGAATAAACTTCTGTTTTTGAAATCTATGAAAGGTTTGATTCTGTTAACAGTAGTAATAAAGTCAACACTCACTTCTTTTTGCTTTATAAAAAAGAAAAAGAAAAAGTAGCATCAATGTACCATTCAGTCTCATCTGGGGTGTGAATTCTCTTTATACAGCACATCCATGCTGTATATCTTGTCTACCCATTAGTCTCTTAGTGATCTCAGTTATCAGATTGAGAAACTATAGAATGTAGGGTTTGGTACTATCTGTAGTATTTAGGCCTCCACTAAAATGAAATTTATGTATCCCATGAATAAGTGGGTACTACTGTGTATTCATATCTTTCATCAAAATTGGGAATTTTACAGTTATTATGTATGTATTTATTTTTCTTTAGTTTTATTATAGGGCAAAGCTCACCAGAGAGAAACAAACAAAGAGAGTGAGGGAAAGTGAATAATTATTTCCCAGGAGGGATGGTCCTGCTTTCCGTCTCCTCCATACTCCTCTTGGGGTTTAGGGCATGCACCCATATGCACCTGGTAGGTTTTTCAAGCTGCTAGGTCGGGTACTCAGACTGCAGAGTTAGCCATGTGGAATCAGTCACCTTCACCACCACACAACCAGCTTGTCCATATAGTCATTACTTTTTTAAAAAAATATTTTCCTGCCCCTTTCTCCTTCTCTTCTCCTTTTTAGACTCCTACAGTGTGTATGTTGGTCTGCTTGATGGTGTTCCACAAGTCTCTAAGCCTCTATTAACTCTTCTTCAATTATTTTTTTCTTTCTATTTCTCAGACATTGCTCTATCTCAAGTTTACTGAGTCTATTTTCTGCTCAAATCTGCCTTTGAATTCATCTAGTAAATTTTTTATTATAGTTATTATACTTTTTATATCCAGAATTTACTTTGAGTCTCATTTTAGGTTTTCCATTTCTCTGTTGCTGTTTCCATTTTATTTATACATTGTTTTCTTCACATCTTTTAGCTCTTTGAGCATCTTTAAAATGGATGTTTTAAAGTCTTGTCTAATAGACTTGTTACCAGATCATTTTTGGAGATAGTTTCTGGGTTTTTTTTTCCTTTAAATAAGCCATATTTTCCTATTTCTTTGTCTGTCTTATGATTTTTTGTTGAGAGCTAGGCATGTGGATAAAATAACAGGGTAACCTCTAAAAATCAGATTCTCGCCCTCCCCTGGATTTGCTGGGTTTTGTTTTTGTATTTGTTTGTTTTGGGACTGTTGATTTTGTACTGTCAAGGATTAATCTAAGATATACTGTTAAAGTCTTCTCAAATCTTTTCTTAAGATTGTGCCTTTCCCAGAGCATGTACAGTCACTTTATAATTTTTCCTGTATATGTGTTTACTTTTATGTGTCCTTAAAAGGAAAAAAGAAAAATTAAGGAGACCAAGCAAAAAGATGCCAGCTTCCAAAAGTGGAAAAAGAATAATTTAAGGAGCAGGAGGTACTATTCCTTTAAATCTTTGGAAGTCATTTCAGCTGGAGGGGGAGGGGCTTGCAACAACAGGGAGAGGTGCGTTAATAGAGCACCTACTGCTTTGTCTGCATCTCTCTGACCTAAACCAGTAATCAGCAAGTACAACCCAAATCACTGAGATCTGAAGAACAAGGCTTTTTGCTTACTCTGGCTCTCCCCTGCTGTGGACAAGATGTTACAAGAACTTGGGCAGGGGCTGGGGCCCAGGTTAGGGAATAGGTAGCTGCTACTGTGCTAAGTACTGAAATGGACTGAAATTAATCACAATATACCTTTCAAGCCTTCCCTCTGGAAGCACATACAGTACTGCTCATGATAGTAAAAATAAAACCATTTTACAACAAATAATGAATGAGTGATGGGCAATTTCACTAGAATTGTTTTTCATTTTTGTCAACTTTATGAAGGATTTCACATTTCCACATATGTATTTACAAAGAATGTATGTGCTTTAGGAAAACATTCTGCAAACTAACTGGGCACATGTTCTTCCAACAACCCAGAGGGAACACAGATCATTTTTGTCATAATAGACTCTAGAGTTCTAAACGTTACGTCAGGCAGATTCTGCCAATACAATTGTTATTGAGGTGGGGGAACAAGATTCCTGGTACTTCCTACTCTATCATATTCCAAAAATCTTCTCTTTAATTTAAATTTTTTAAAATGTGGTGGGCTAGCTCTATGGTGTAGTGGTAATGTGCTCTCAGGAAAAGTTGAATCCCGCATGGTGACTGTGGTTTGAATCTCCAGCCCAGTCAGCCTGAAACAAGCCAGATATGGACACCAAGTGCCCAGCATCTGAGGGGCTGGAGGACTAGAGGAAAGGGATCTCAGTGATACAGTCTCTGTGGAGGTTGCTCCTGTCTCTCTCTCTCTCTCTCTCTCTCTCTCTCTCTCTCTCCCCAACTCCCTCTTGTGTGTGCATGTTCTCTATCATCATGAATAAATAAAAACACTTAAAATATATCTGATGCCTTTGCACCTGAACAATCTGAGTGTCTTCTCTTTTGCCATCTCTTTGAGAAAGATGCTTGTACAGAGGTAATCTACTTCGTCTCTCTCTCTCTCTCTCTCTCTCTCTCTCTCTCCCCAACTCCCTCTTGTGTGTGCATGTTCTCTATCATCATGAATAAATAAAAACACTTAAAATATATCTGATGCCTTTGCACCTGAACAATCTGAGTGTCTTCTCTTTTGCCATCTCTTTGAGAAAGATGCTTGTACAGAGGTAATCTACTTCGTTGATATGTACGTATTACTACTATGGTTAGACCATGTCCCCTGGAGCCTCATGTGTTAGAATGTGATCATATTGATTGTATTATAAAGGTCTTAAGTGAAAATGTTATTCCTTCATGGTGTCCAGGGTGAGGTTTAGTGGATGGTGACTGGTTCATAATGATTGCATCACAGAGGCATCAGTCTCATGAAAAGGTTCATGATGTCTTTTGAGACCCAGTGAGTTCTAGTTCTTGTGAGAAGGGATTAATTCTTGAGAGAGCTAGTTGTTACAAAAGAGAGACCAGGCAGGACGTCTCCCTACATAGGCTTACTCTGCTTCTGCTGGCCACACTGTATGGCTAACACATTGGATTCCCTAGGCACCAGAATCACGAGTTTGCAAGTAAACTATCTTCTCTATAAATATACCCAGGTTCAGATATTTCTATTAGCAATACAAAAATGGACTAAGACAGTTACTAAAATACCTTTGCTGTTTTATTTACATGTGGCCAAAATACTCATTTTGAAAACTACATTTGCTTACATGGCCTAAATGCCTACTGTGTATAAGGCACTAAATGCTTGACTGTGGATTTGCAAGTCCGTAACTGGAATGCTTTGTTTAATCGTCATCTCATTTTGTTGGCATCCTCTATACCCACATATGATTCGTAATAAAATGGGTGTTGCTGTTTGTTTTTAAACTGTTGGAACTTCCGCATACAATATGGGGGAAATATCTCACTAGGGAAATATCTGATTTAGCAAGCATTTATTCTATTCCCCTGTAGCATATTGCTTTATATAGCACTGCTTGTGACTGCAAAGGTAAAACCATTTAATAACAAATAACGAATGAATGATAGACAATTTCATTAGAATTACTTTTCATTTTTATCAACTTTATAAAGGATTTTACATTTCCACATATGGGTTTCAAAAGAATATATGTGCTTTGGGAAAACATTTTGCAAACTAATTTGGCACATGTTCTTTTAACAACCCAGAGAGCACATAGATCATTTATTATCATAATAGTTGTTTCAATAGTCTTTTCTACAACGTTAAGTTTTCATGAGGCTACAAAGTTTCATTCCTTATTTACTTGCTCAAGTGCCTATTTATATAGGCTTTTATGAGCAAATCCTTCATTTTCTATCACTACTCAGTTAATGAACAAATTAGATTTGTACGTGCACCAAACCTTTCTCCTCCATTTAAAACTGTTGTTCTAGATGGTAGAGTCAAAGTTGTGTAAATATTATGTTGTTACTTGGGAATGTCTTCAGGAACTACTGAGGCATAAAGTGTAAATTAGCCTCTATTCAATTAAAAAGTTCTATGTGTAGTATTAATTGAATTTATATTTGTAAATGAAACTATAAATGTAGGGATAAAATGGAATTATATCGCAACAATTGTATATTTTGTTAGGTTACATCTGAGAATTGTCCTTTCTTCTTATCACAAATGACTTCACTTCCTCACTCCCACTCCCAATAGACTTGAACAAACACTAGCACGGTTTCTAACAGTTCAAGGTATGTTCCCGGGTCAACCCAACCGCCCTCAAGTTTCTGCCTAGGAAATCTCAATACTACCAAAAGAATTTACTGCTTGTTCCAGCCAGCCCTTGAAGATAGGACTCCTGTCTCTGAGTTTCTGTGGGAGGGTAGGAGCCTAACATCAATAAGCACCAATTAGTAAATCCAGATGGTTTAATCACATTGCTCAACTCCTCTAACCAATTTTTGCAATTTACCACTTCCTGACTCTGCTTAAGCCCACATTCATCCCCTTTCTCTGCTCCCTCATCCTCTCTTCAAAATGACCAATCACCTTTATAGATCAGAGCTGAACTCGGTTTTTAAAATCTCTTTTTCCCTTACTGTCGTAGTTACAGAATAAATTCTATCTTTACTGCCTTTAACTAGTGTCTGGCTTTGTTTTTCTTTAACACATCTAGCCAAAAACGTGAACTAAATCAATCAGAATATGAACACATAGAAATTTTTAGCACACTTCAGAAACACAATAAGAGCAATAGTCTATGAATTAAGCATAGTAGAAATGGCAACTGGTCACACTTAAAACAGTAAGTGACTTAGAATCTACTTTAGTGGGAGAATTCAAAATTGTGTTCTGTTCACTTTAATTATTCCTGC
>NW_006205727.1:4904137-4905597 GCF_000334495.1 Tupaia belangeri chinensis
TTCCTGCTGTAAAATGGAAGAATCAGAGAGAGAAATATTTCTGCAAACAATTAGCTAATCAAGATGAGCTGTAGTAAAAAATAGAAACTTTAGAAGTAAAAGTTTTAAAATAAAATAAAACATTAAAATTTTCCCTTATCAAAAGGATTAATTTGTTTCTAGGGAATAAAAAAATATTTTTTATTTACTCATTTTAGGTAGATGGAAAAATTACTAGAGCCATCAAATCAAACAGATAAAAGACAGATTAATAAGAGGGAGGAAAAACAGTTTTGATTGCATTATGTACCTATTTACATATGTACAGAAGTTCACAAAGAAAATGTGACTCAAGGGCCAGCTCTGTGGCCTAGTGGTTAAGGATGTCAGATCCCACATGGCCAACTGCATTTGAATCCCAGGTGTGCTGCTTTGAAGAACAGGCTGGATGCCTGTGTGTGAGTAAAATGGAGAAATTGAGGAGAAGGGATTGGGGCATGACCACGCTCCATCAGAGGGATGATTTTTCCCCTTCTCTCTTCTCTCTGACGGGTGCACACATACTCTGGCAACTAAAAAAAAGAGAAAGAAACAAAAAGAAAAATTCAACTCCAGAAAGCAACCAGGAAATAGACTTATATGAGGAGACTTCAAGAAAATTATGGATAATGGAATTAAAGCACAAGTTTATTTTGGTGAGAAAAAAAAAATCAAACTTCATGTATATGTGCATTTTCTATGAACTTTTTTGAAGATCCCTCATACATGGTATTAGGCTAAACAAAGGAAAGGAAGGTTATGGCTTCTAGGCAGTAGAGACACGTTATGGGAAGGTGACCAGGAAAGATACAGTAAACAGGGTTGTTTATAGTTTGTTAATGCAGATTTAAGTTATTCACAGTACCTTCTCCATTGATAAGGAGTTGTTTAGAGACCCTGTATGAGAAAGGAAGACACTATTATGAATAGAAATTTTCTAAGTTTAAATTTCCTTCTCAAAAGGAAATCTTGGGGGACTAGCAGTTAGTGTAATGGCTATGTCGCTGGACTCCCACGTAGTCGACCACAATTCAAGTCCCAGACCTGGTGGCTTAAACTCACGCCGGGCGTGTGTGCGTGTGTGCCCAAGATCCCGAGAGGAGAATGGAGGAGAAGGGATTGCGGCGTGGTCATCCCCTGTGGGGGGTGATTTCTCGCTTTCTAGCTCTCTGTCTCTCTCTGTCTGGTGAGCGCACACGCCTGATAGCAAAAAAAACTCTCCAAAAAAAGAGAAAAAAAAGGGAAATCTTGGGAGATGCCTATTGAACTTGAGCTGTGAAAAATTACTTTCAGGGGAACCAGTAGATGGCATAATGGTTATGTTGCTGGACTCCCATGTAGTCAACTGCCGTTCAAGTTCCAGATCTAGTGGCTTAAACTCACACCGGGCACATGTGTGTGCATGCCCAAGATCCCAAGAGGAGAATGGAAGAAAAGGGATT
>NW_006205727.1:4905659-4967407 GCF_000334495.1 Tupaia belangeri chinensis
CGCTTTCTCTCTCTCTCTCTCTCTCTCTCTCTCTCTCTCTCTGTCTTTCTGGGGAGTGCAGGCACCCTATAGCAAAAACCTCTTTTAAAAAATTACTTTCAGGGACTAAAACTGAAGATTTTCTGCTGAGACTTCACCCTCCAGCCCCCATCCTAGAGTGGAGAGGCAAAAAGTGCAGGCCCTCAGAAAAGACTCCTCCATTGGAGCTGTAAACTATTGTTTTCACATGGCATGCTGAGCAGTTTTCATGTATTGCTTTTTTAAGAAAAAAAAGTTTTGTCTTTTTTTCCCCTATTCTTCTCTTCCTCTGTTTTCTTTTCTTTTTCTTTTTCTTCTTCTTTTTTTTTTTAATCTTTATCACTTTTGCTGCTCAGCCTCCATGCACTGAGTGTCTAGACAGGTCTACGTGAACCATAGCCAAACATCTGAATACTATTAGGGTCAGAATATTCCTCGATTCCCACTAAATCTGATGCATAAGGGGAGAAAAACGGAATGACAGAGAGATTGCAGATCACTTCCTTCCCACCTCTGAATGCTCAGATTGAACTTTAAGAAATTAGGAAGAAACATATGATCAGAAATCACTCCAGGGGCACAAGAAATATGAGAAACCAAGGAAATATCTCTCCTCCAAGGGAAAAGAATAACTCCTCTTCATCCACAGACAATACAATGGAATGCTCAGAAATGTCTAATAAATAATTTAGAATATTCATAGTGACAAAGCTTACAGAGATGCAAGAAAAAAGAGATAATGAACTCCAGAAGATGCAGGAGAGAATAGCTGACGAGTTTCAAGAGGTGAGGAAGTTCTTGCATGATCAAAAGAGGAAATACACACCATAAAAAAGAATCAAGCAGAGCTATTAGAGCTGAAGGCTGTAATACAGGAAATCAGAACCTCCCTTGAAAGCATTAAATAAAAGCAGACTAGATCATACAGAAAATCAAATCTCAGATGTAGAAGACAGAATCTCTTGCTTAGAAAAATCCATCACAAAGACTGAGAAAATAGCCTATAAATAAACAAATAAAAAAGAGTAATATATGAGAAATACTAGATACCATTAAACGTCCAAACATCTGGATAATCAGTATCCCAGAAGGTAAAGAGACTAATAAGGGCATTGATAATCTATTCCATGAAATCCCAGAAGAAAACTTTCCAAACCTAAAGAAGCATTCAAATATCCAGACCCAAGAAATACAAAGGACCCCAAATGGAATCAACTCAAGGACATTTTCTCCAAGACACATTATAGCCAGATTGACCAAAACCACAGACAGACAAGATACTAAGATTGGCAAGAGAGAAATGTCAAGTTTACAAAGGATATCCCATCAGGCTAAGAGCAGACCTCTCATCAGAAACAATGTGAGCAAGGAAAGAATGGAGTAATATATTCAAAGTGTTAAGTGAAAAACAATTCCAACTAAGAATACTATACCTGGTAAGATTATATTTCATATGAGAAGAAAAGACAAAAACATTCTTAGATAAACAAAACCTGAAAATTTACCAACACCAGATCAGTTCTCCAAGAAATTCTAAAGGGATTGCTATATCAGAAAAACTACAGACACACAGAAATAAGAGTTCAAAAAGAACGAAGAAAATGGCCAACTTAATGGTAGGGACAAGTCTGGAGTTGACTGCCACCTTTCAGAATTTAAACAGGAAGATCGGACCACAACAGAAGATAAAGTACATGAGACTGAACTGCTATAATAGAATCGTATGACTTTTGACTAAAACATTACTGATTTTCTTCTATGCTTTGTTTTCCAGATTTAAGGATTTTTTATTTCTTTTAAGTTAATAGGTTCATGTACCTACTGCTTGAACAGAATCCTAACTTGTTTCTTGGTTTTAAGTCTTAAGCAAATGACAGTAGTAAGCTATATAGCCTCAGCTAGGTGCTACTTTATATTATTTTCATTCTACTCAGAGTTTTATGCCTAAAATCAGACATGTGTTCACAGATATGTATCAGTTGAACTTGCTATTGAAAGTAGTTCAATTAATTAAGATATTTTGCAAATAAATAAAATGTGGGGGGAGATAGAAAGCAACTCTAGATACCAGAGACAATGTGGGAGGTGGGTGGAAATGAGGGGGGGTGGGAACCAGCAGTTAGTGTAATGGCTATGTTGCTGGACTCCCACATAGTCGACTGCAGTTCGCGTCCCGGACCCGGTGGCTTAAAACTCACGCTGGGCGCATGTGTGTGTGTGCCCAAGATCCTGAGAGGAGAATTAAGGAGAAGGGATTGTGGCATGACCATCCCCCCAGGAGGGTGATTTCTCGCTTTCTGTCTCTCTGTCTCTCTCTGTCTGTCTGGCGAGCGCACACGCCCTATAGCGAAAACCTCTCCAAAAAAAAAAGAGAGAGAGAGAGAAATAGGGGGGAAATTATATGTGTGTGTGTGTGTGTGTGTGTGTGTATTTCATATCTGTATATGAAACAAGAAAGGGAAAATTATTTATTGATGATAACATGAATGGTTAAGTCACTTTGCAATGTATTCTGGATAGGAAATCACATTTTGTATGTTGTAATGATGCTCAGTGAATTAATGTAAAATAAATAAATTTTTAAAAAAGGAAATCTTGTACCTTATATTCAGAGTTTTTCCCACGTCTGCTTGTTCTCAACAACCTTTAGCTGAACTAGTCCTTATGCCAAAAAGGAATTTGGAGGCAGGGAGACATATTCTGGTACCTTTCATGGTGCTGACTTTCATTTCTGTTGGGCATTCCAGGGGACTGGGTGCTGATCTCCCCAGTGACCAGCATGAAAGAGGAGGTTAGAACTGAAATGAACATTGCAGCTCTCTAGCAGACCTTTGTCAGATGATGGTCAAAGCCACCTTGTCCCTTAGACTAATGAGATGTGAAGCATAGTTCCCTGGACTTGCCAGAGGAAAATCCATTTGCACCCTGCATATGGACAAGGACAAGTGTGTACTCAGTTATGCTGGTAGCCATATTAGGACAATGAGAATGTCACCCTCCAGCCTTAAGATGAAGCTAGTGGCATAAATAGCAGACTTGAATAAATGAAAGAAAGCTGGATTATAGATGATGTTTTGAGTCCTTGAATTGATCAATCCAATGGTCTATTTCTACTTAAAGTTACATTACATAATCGATTTCTTTATTGTTTATGATATGTGTAATTGGCATTCTGTTACTGAAAACCAAAAACATCTTAGTTGAGATAGGATTCCTTCTCCACCAGTAGTAGCACAACCTAGAAGAAAAAGTCGAAGTTTTCCAAGAAGGAAAGATAGATTTTCTAACTCAAGGGTGCCCCTCTGGAGTAAGACTCTGAGAGCTGTCTGAACAGAGGAAGATTAGTTTCCTAAGACCTAGCTTGACCAAGTGCCAAAGGTAGCTCATTTCTTAAAAAATTTCATCTCTTTATTTCTTCCATGAGAGCAAAGGAGACAGAAATAAACAGAGAAAGAGAGAAAGGCAGACCTCCAACAAGATCTTCACACCACAGTCCACCTCAGCCCCATCCACAAATCACAGGCACAAGGAAGCCCCAAGACAAAAACCTGGGATCTTCCCATGTGATCCCATTATGGACATAACAGAAATTTTGATGAAAGGAGGCTGGGGGGAGAGGCAAAGAGAAGTAATTTAGAAATCGGCAAGTCTGTGAGTTGGGGGTGGTGGCAGCTTTGGGTGAGAGAAGGGGAGATCACATCAAAGAGAGGAAAAATAATGAAGAAAGTAAAGTAAGGGGAGACCAAAGATTTCTTTTTCTATGTTCTAAAAATTACATTTGAATCACATTATTTGTTTTTGTTTTGAGAGATTTTTGCTATAGAGTGTGTGTGCTCACCAGAGAGACAAAGAGGGACAGACAGAAAGTGAGAAATATCCCCCAGGGGAGAGGGCCATACTGCAATCTCTTCTCTTCCATTCTCCTCTCAGGATTTTGGCATGCACACACATTTGCCTGATTTTTTAAATAGTTAAGTCTTTGAAGTTTCTGTTAGTTTCTCCAATGACAGTTGATCTTTTGAAGGTTTGTTCCTCTTCTTGGGTCAATTTTGTTAGTTTATATTTTATAAGAAAATCATATATATTGGGTTTTATATAAATGTTGCCATTGAGTCTAATATTCTGTTATAATGGTTTTAATGTCTTATCTTTGTTATCTCATTCTTATTCCTTATATTATATACATTTTCCTCAGTCAAGCAACTGCCTACCGTATTAAGTTTATTAGTCCTTTTTACTATATTTCTTTGCTTTCCTGTCCATTTTTAAAATTATTTATTAGTTAACTTTTTAGTTTTTTTGGCTTTGTTTTCCTTTTTCTAATTTTTAAAAAATTAAATGACTGTCCTCCTCAGTCTTTAATATTTAATGAGAAAGGTATTTAAAGTTACAAAATCTTCTCATAGATTTCTTTATGTCTCATTGCTTAAATGTGAATAGTACTTCTTGCCATTATTTTTAAAATAAATTCTAATTTTTGTTTTTATTTTCTCTTTGACCCGGAGTTATTGAACTGATGCTGTTAGGTTTTTTTCTTCTTAAGTATTTAGAATTTTGTCATCGTTTATTATTTGTTTCTGCGTTTTGTCAGAGAACTTGGCCTGTAAAATCTCACTTAAAAAATTATTAATTTTTCTGTAACCAAAGATATGACCAAGTATCATAAATACTCCATAAACATACAAAATTATGAAAGTATTCTATTCAATGGACATGTTTAGTAGTATAAGAGAGACAAATGTCTTTCCTTTCTATCTTTCTAGGTTCTATGTGGGACACCTCTAACAAAAGACATATTCACAAAAAGAATGCAGATTTGTTTAGTTAAGTTTCATGTGACACAGAAGCCTTCATGAGGCTAGGTTTGAAGAAGAATTAAAAAGTTGTGGAAAAGTATGATAGGACAAAGAAGACATGAGTGAAAGGGAGTAAACGGCATAAAACTCAGCAAGTCCTGTTTCTCTGGATTCCTCTCAGCATCACTGCTTCTTCTCATCTTCCAAGATAAGGATGTTCCTTTCCTCCCGGGATAGGAAAGGCAGCTCTCACTTGAGGATCTTGTGACCTATTTCAGGGGAGAAAGAGGGCCAGCGGATAGCATGGTGGCTAAGGCACTGGACTCCCACATGGCTGACCACGGTCTGAGTCCCAGACCAGGCAGCTTGCTTTCTCACTTTCCTACTCTCTCTCTCTGGTAAAATTAAAAAATAATAACAATAAATGAAATTAAATAAATAATTCTTACCCTCAAAAAAGAAAATTATTCCTGACTCTGCCATTTCTCAAATTACTCTAGCTTAAAATATTCAGTATGATGAGACATCATATTTTAAAGTAGCATGTCCTGAGTCCTATCATTTCAATAATTTCACTATTTAATTTCTGTTTGTCATCATTATCTATTTTTTTCTTGACTGGATCTGGATAATTGTGAAAGAAATATATTAAAAGATTAATTTGAATTGTAATTTAATGTCCTCCTCATATGTCTGATACTTTGCTTTCTATATACAACTGCTCTATTATCTAATGCAAACAGATTTACTATTCACTAGTATACCTTTTGTATAAATTATATTTTTATCTTTGTATTCTACTTATGTTTAAAAATATTTTCTTTAAATATATATAGGGCACATGCACTTGCTGGAGACAGAGAAAAGAGAGAGGGAAAGTGAGAAATCATCCCCTAGGATGGATGGCCATGCCACAATCCTTTTTCCATCCTCCTCTCAGGATTTTGGTCATGAACGCACTTGTACCTGATGTGCTTTTTCAAGCCACCAAGTCCAGGATTTGAACCATGCTGTCAGCCATATGAAATACAGTCACCTTAACCTCCATGCAATCTGCTGGCCCATTTTTACCTTTAATTTTATTGGTGCTTTTAAGTTTAAATTCTGCTTTTTCTGGTACTAAGTGCTGTTTTTTCTTTGTCTGTGACATCTCGTTAGCCATACCTTTATTTTTGAGTATTTTTATTTAATTATTTATTTTATTAATTTACATTTAATCACTGTACATCTTTACAGTGTACAATGTGATTTTTCCTAGCATGAATATGGTGAATACTAGTCAAGTCAAAGACATTACCATATACATTATCATCAACAGGTAATTTTTCATTTTTGTGTGTATTAAATGTTTGGTTTGTTTCTCCCCAACCCCCTTTCTCCCACTCCCTACTACATACCCATTTCTATATTGTCTCTAGTATCTACAGTTGGCCTCCCTACTATTATACCTTCCAATTTTTCAGTTTGGTATATATTAAGTGGAGACATACAATGTCTGTCTTTCATAGTCTGACTTGCTTCTTTTAGCAGTAAATCTTCCATATTTGTCCACTTTATATCAAATGTCAAGGTCTCATTATGTTTTTACGACTGAGTAGTATTCTATACTGGAATAGAATCATGTGCCACAGTTTTCCAATCCATTCATCTATTCTTGGACATTTGTGTTCATTCCATGTCTTAGCAATTGTGAATAATGCTACGATAAACATGGATGTGCAAGTGTTTTTCCAACTGAGAGTTTTCCTACCCTTTGGGTAGATACCTAAGAGTAAAAATTCTGGGCTGTATGGTAGTTCTGTTTATAGCGTTCTGAGGAAATTCCATATTGCTCTCCATAGAGGTTGTACTAATTTACATTCCCACAGAAAGTGTAGGAGGATTCCCTTTTCACCGCAGCATTGCCAGCACTTATCAGTCCATTTTTTGATCCTAGCCATTAAAATTTTTTTTAATCTTAACCCCCAAATGCTGGGGTTAAGTGATATCTCACTGTGCTTTTGATTTCCATTTCTCTGATGATAAAAGACATTGAGCGTTTTTTCTTTTTCTTTTCTTTTTTATTTTTGGCCATTTGCTTTTTTATTTTTTTTTTGGTACTGTTTTATGCCTTCTAAGTTACTAAATGCTTGGTCTTTTGGTGATTTTTCTTTCTTTCTTGTTCTGTTTAGTTTAAATTACTATGTGTTCCTGGTTTTCCTCTGAAGTCCAGCTGAATTTTTCCATTCCATTGATTAAAAACTTGTGTTTCTCATCACATGCATGCTTCGGTTCTGTCATATGTAACCCATGTACTGTTTCCTCCCAACCAAATCACTCTCTTTTCAACATCCCTACCAATAAATGAGGCCTGTGAATATATTTACTTCTCCATTCTTCATGCCACATTACTTTTAAAGTATTTTTATATAATAGAATCTATCTTACTTCCAAATGCCCTAATTTTGCTGATATGGCTTATTATTTTTGATTCTATTTAGATTTCCCTTGCAATAAATTCTTGCCAAAGGCTACTTATTTCATTGCTATACTGACCATCTCCACTCTATTGGTGTCTACTCACATGAATTAAACTTAGTGCAAGATATACTGCTTGCCATTTTTCTTTATCCTCTTCACCTTCTACTCTGATCTGATTCCAAAGAGGGAATAAGAGGATAATGTTTTTTCTAAATTCCTGCATAGCCACAGATAGGTTCTTTTTCTTCTGAAAAATGAATACAGTATCAGATAAATAATTATTTTTTAAGGTTTTTCCTGTAGAGTGCATGTGCTCACTAGAGAGGAAAGAGACAGAGAGAAAGTGAGAAATCACCACTCCCCTCACCCAGAGAAGATGACCAAGCCACAATCCCTACACACACACATGTTGGGCTGTCGCGCAACTGACGACTCCGGAGACGGTCTGCTCTTCAGCACTTTATTTCCCCAGGCTATGTTACAGCAGTTCTTCCTTTTCCTTTCCCCGGGGCCTTATAAAGGGCCCCTAGCCAATCAGATCATTGTCCACGTGCACGGAAGCCAGTCCTCGAAAGAGGATTGGTTGCATGCAGTGTTCCCATGCTCTCCACGCTCCCCACTGCCCTACTTCCTTAAAGTTGTTTACTGCTTTCAGCGCTCAGCGGGCTTCCGTTGAGCGCCATTTTGAAATAGGTGCTGAGGGCGATGGGCAGGGGCGCTCCACACTGGGCATGATCTTCAAGCTGCCAGGTCTAGGACTCAAACCATGGTTACCAGTGTGGAAGTCCAGTGCCCTAACCACCATGCCACCAGCTGGCTCCTAGACATATAATTATATGTTGTAGATATTTCCCCCTGATATTATTTATCATTCTTATTGGGTTCCAGAATTGTGGGTGACAGAATTCCCTCTCGGTCTGAAACTGCTGAGCGTTTTTCTTCCCCCCTTTAATTTACTCTGTCTCTAGACTTAAAAGATATTTTTTTTCTTTATCCTTCAAATTCATTAATCTTACTAGGGCCTTTTAGCTGGAACTACCATCTTTCAGTAATTCACCAAGCTGAACACAAAAAGAAAGGAGAGGCACATGCTATATGTCCTCTAGGTCTTTTAGGAAACATGGAGTTGTTCCTTTGGCAGCATACATGCTAATCTACAATAAAGGTGATATTGTAGACATCAAGGGGATGGGTGCTGTTCAAAAAGGAATTCCCACATGTGCCTTATAGAAAAATCTCTCCCCCCCCCAAAAAAAAAAAAAACTTTTAAAAATAAAAGAAAAAAAAGGAAGAAAAGGAAAAGCAAATTGCTGGGGAAAGAGGTCTAAGAAAGTGACAAGAAAACATTGTGCCAGTGGCACAGAAGTGATGCAACTGAACCCACCTGGGAGAGAGTCTGGGTTTGTGCCCTGGGGCCGGTCCAGCATGCCAGGTACATGCATGTATGCCTATCACCCAGGCCGGCTAAGACTAGGAGTAGATCAGAGTAAGTGGACCCTGTTGGGGGGTGCCTGTTTCTCTCTCTCTTTCTGAAATAAATCAAAAAGCTTTTTAAAAAAATAGAAGAAGAAGCATATTCGTGTATTCGTGGGGGCAGGTTTTGGGGAAACAAATTGTTGAAAGCAGTGCGGGGACCAGCAGATGGCATAGTGGTTACATTGCTGGACTCCCATGTGGCAAACAAGTCCTGGACCCGGTGGCTTGCAAATCACACCAGGCGCATGTGTGTGTATGCCCAAGATCCTAGGAGGAAAATGGAGGAGAAGGGATTGCAGAATGGCCATCCCCCTGGGGACTGATTTCTCACTTTCCCTCTCACTGTTTCCACCGCTGTCTCCCTCTCTCTCTGGTGAGCACACATGCCCGAAGACAAAAATCTATAAAAAAAAAAAAAGAAGAAGAAGAAAAGGAACTGAGAGCATCAAATATACGGATCCTAAAGACTTCCTTTATGGTTTCGACTCGGGGTCAGCCATGCAGGAGAAAGAGCAAGGGTGACAGAATAATCTATCAGGTGCTCATTTAAACTGCAGCAGGTAGTAGAAGGAAGAAACAAACTGTCTGAAAGTTGTAGTTTCCCCTAAGAGCTAATGCATAACTTAAAGTAATCTTTGGGAAGTTCAGAATGATATATTATCTCTTTACCTGTGTACATAGATGTGTAATTTTTCCCCTTGAACAATATGGATAGTCTTTTTAATGGAATTTGAGACATCTTGCCAAAGAAGATTCAATCACTCATTTTGGGATGAATATAATTCATCTCTGAGGTACCAGGGAAAAAAATGTACAAAAAGGATGTTATTTTCACTACTTATTTAAGTATTACTCTAAAAGGAAAGAGTTTAAATCTTAGGGGAAAAAATGATCATAAGAACTTCACAAGTACTTCTCAGGCTCTTCATGTTTTGATACACTGAGGAAGCCATCTGTGGGAGCTGCTGCAGATTCAGTAAGGAGTATTCTCATTGAAACAAGTTAAAATGATGTATATATGCAAAAATGTTAAGCACAGTGTCCAGCAAACAACACAAACTTAATCAGTGTTAAGGGAATTCAGTTAAGCCCTTTCACCCAAATTTAATCCAAACTGTGGTCAAGACGTCTGCTTCCTGGGTGCTCTTGGTGGGCTGCTCCGTGGAGCACTCTACCACCAGCCTTGGCATTCACCAGACACGTTCTGCTTAGCTCCTCATCTTGTCCAGCTCTTACCTGTTCTGACTCTTGGCTAATTTCAATGAATGTGGCAACTTTGTAAGAAGATAGAAAAGTAATTCATATATACTTTTGCACATGTGGGATTTTTATTATTATTATTTTTCTTACAGTGGTTCCCTGTCCTTCGGAGCTGATAGCATAGAGAGGTTAAGTGTATAACCTCTGGGGTCACACATTCGCAGGTTCAAGTACTGAGCCTGTCATTTACAGATGATGAACTCAAACAAGCTTTTTAGGGAACCAGCAGTTAGTGTAATGGCTATGTTGCTGGACTCCCACGTAGTTGACCGCGGTTCGAGTCCTGGACCTGGTGGCTTAAAACTCACGCCGGACGCGTGTGCGTGTGTGCTCAAGATCCCAAGAGGAGAATGGAGGAGAGGGGACTGCGGTATGACCATCCCTCCTGGGGGGCGATTTCTCGCTTTCTGTCTCTATGTCTCTCTCTGTCTGTCTGGCGAGCACACGCGCCCTATAGCAAAAACCTCTCCAAAAAAAAAAAAAAAAAAAAAACAAGCTTTTTAGTTTACCCGTCTGTAAAATGGGAAATAAAGCTGGATGATGATGCAACAGTGATGGGATACTCTGATAGATGTGGGAAAGTTGCAGATTCACATCCAGACACTTGCCTGAACCAGCTGAATATGTGACGCAGACTTTGGAAGATCTGAAATCCAGTGACTGGCTCTCTCTCTCTCTCTCTCTCTCTCTCTCTCTCTCCTTCTGCCTCTGTCTCTCAGAAGAAAGAAATAAACTTAAAAAAAAAGCTTATATACTTCATCCTTTAAATGAGATCATGTAAGTGCTAAATTGGATTAAATTTGGCCTAAAGGTATCTCTGTACATAGTAAATTGTAACCTACTCCTGTAACAAGTAGCTAAGTCTCAGTAAATCACAGGCCCAACTGTTCAAACAAGGAAGACAACTAGCTGTACCCAATCCAGCTGCTTCTGTACTTCACTTCTGTTTCTGTCTGTCACTTTCTTTTTTTTTCCCCATAAATGTTATCCTATCACGTAGCAGCCCTAGAGTTGTTCTGATCCTATTCTGATCTCGGGACAGTCCAATTCGTGGACCACAGTTTGCTCAGTTAAACTTCATTGAATTTAAAATGTCTAAATTTTTTCTTTTAACATAAGATTTGCCAAGGTATCTGATACATAGTAAGCCTCTATAAACGACATTATTGTTACTTGTAACATATATAATAACTATATACTACATACATTAGTATATAAATACCACGACACTTAACAATTATTTTAAAATACCCTTAGAATACCCTTCCTTAATTTCCCCTAATTCTGCATTTTTTATTTTAGTACAGGAAAATTGAATTATGATTGTGGAAAATTGAATTGCTAGCTGAGTCAAATATTTGCAGTTAACATATGGTACTGGGTTTATCTTAGAAACATAATCTTAGAAACTTAATTCATAGTTTTGTTTTATTTTGTTATATTACATTATCGTAGGCACAAAGTGGCCAAGTGCCCATAATATCTGGGCAACAAAAACAAGTTCAATGTAAACGTATTTATTCACTCCTGGGTTCGCATATTTATTTGACTTATTGATAACTTTTGTGGTATCTTGAATTAAATTAGTTTCAGGGTATTTATTTCCCCTGAAGAAGTCAAATCTCATCATTAATTTGATTTAGTGGTTATCTAGAATATTATAATGATTTTTGAGACTTGGATCATATAAATTTCTAATGTATGGAAACCCCCTTTTAAAATTCAGAAACCTATTTACCTATTCATTTATTACTTTTAAATTTTTTGTTATAGGACACATACGCTCACCAGAGATAGAGAGAAAGGGAAAGTGGGAAAGCACCAGCCCGGGGGAATGGCCACACCACAAATCCTTCTCCTCCATTCTCTTCTTGGAATTTTGGGCAAGACACACACGTTCCCAGTGTATTTTTCTTTTTCTTTTTTTTTTTTTTAAGAGGTTTTTGCTATAGGGCATGTGTGCTCGCCAGACAGAGAGAGACAGAGACAGAAAGCAAGAAATCACCCCCCAGGAGGGATGGCCACGCCGCAATCCCTTCTCCTCCATTCTCCTCTCGGGATCTTGGGCACCCACGCACACGCACCCGGCGTGAGTTTTAAGCCACTGGGTCCAGGACGCAAACCACGGTTGACTACCTGGGAGTCCAGCGACATAGCCATTACGCTAACTGCTCGTCCCCCAGTGTGCTTTTCAAGCCACCAGGTCCAGGACTTGAACCACAGGATCAGTCACGTGGTATCCAGTTGCCTTAACCTCCATGTCATCTGCTGGCCCTGTTTGTTGTTTTAAATATTGATATGTTATATCTAGTGATTATTTAAATAATATTATTGCTCAGCACTTTTCTTAAATATGGTAGGCCAGTCGGTGTCATGGTGGTTAAGGCTGTTAGATTCCACATGGTCGATTGTAGGGTTTGAGTCCTGGACCCACAGGCACACTGGACATGTGTGTTTGTGCCTAAAACCCTGAAAGGAAAAATGGAAGAGAAGGTATTATGTTGTGATCAGCCCCTGTGGGGGCTGCTTTTTCACTTTTCATCTGTCTCTTTCTCTCCCTCTCTCTGTCTCTCTCTAGCAAATGCACACATACACTCTAGCAAATTTTTTTTTAAAAAGTCATTGGATTTCAGATCTTCTAAAATCAGAAAAAATACAGGGAAGGAAAGTGTGATAGTGTGACTTATCATAAGAAATGTATATTTTTAGTTGTCATTCTGAGTCCTGACATGGAGCTCCTAAAATCCATTCTAGTTTCCTGAACATTATGGGTGCTAGGTGTGTCTTGGTTCTAGTTTTGGCCTTTGACCCTGGTTCTTGACAGAGCTCCTAATCCCTGGTCATGTCCTAGATGATAGGAATGTCTTCTGTTGTAATGAGGCAATGTTTGGTGGGTTCCTGGATGGGCTGGTCACTAGAAAGACCAAACCATGATTAGATGCCTGTAAATTTCAGCTCCCATCCCCATCCTCTGGGACAGGTAGAAAGGTTGGAGGTTATGTTAATAATCCATTATGCCTAGTGGTGAAATCTCCATAGAAATCTCCTAACTATGGGGTTCATGAATGCTCTATATCCCTTCACCTTTGTGCCTCTCTTCCATCTGGCTATTCGTTTGTATCCTTTAAAATATCCTTTGTCATAAATTGGCAGTAGTAAGTAAACTATTGGATCATCAGAAAAGTCATGACATGTTTTTCTATGTTTTTCTACGCAAAAATGTGTCATGATAACAACCCAGTATTTTCCTGGTTCTGCAAGTTGCTGTAGCCAATTAGTCAGCCTGAGGAGATCATGGAGAACTGATTTGTAAGTTGTGGATAAGTTGAGAACCTGCTATTTACAATTGATGCCTGAAGGGGGAGGGGTGGGTGGTCTTGTGGGACTGAGCCTTCAACCACTGGGATCTGACAGTGTCAGAACTGAGAGAGAGTGTAGGACACTCAGCTGGAGTGAGAGAATTGTTTGTGTGGGGAAAACCCACACACCTGTTCAGACATGTTGAGAGTGTAGTACAAGGAACACATATTTTCCCCCAAACAAGAAATCAACATTATCTCCAATGGGGATAACAAAGATATGACTGTAGCTCAGTAAGGAAAGTGGAGGGGAGAAGCAAATAAGAAAGACTGTCCTCTCAGCATAAGCTGAGCAGTCCGAGGTGAAGATTCAGATGTGAACCCCAAAATGCTTCATAGCAAGAGGGCATATGTAGGCCAAGGTTCAGGTTGGCCAGGGAGGAGAGGAAAGGGCATGCTTTCCACTTACGAGGTGCCCAGTGAGCCCAAATGCTCACCTGGGGACATACAGGGGCCTCCACAAAGGGATGACTAACGCCAGGCCTCGGAAAGGCTGGCGGGCAGCTCCTCCCGGCAGGATGCACTGGAGGAGATTGTATTGTGTGTGGAGACTGAGGTCGGCGGGTTGTGCTTCCGCACTGGGGAGGCGGATGGAAGCAATCTCCTCTATCAGGAAGCAGTTTCCCGGCTCACTGCTAATGTGCACATCCACGCATTACCTCCTGCGCTTCCATATCCCTCACACCAGGATGTACATGGGGCTCCTGCTCTGCTGAGATGCGGAGAGGAGTTTGGCAGGAGAGAGTGTGTGAGAGAGCGGAGAGAGGACAACGTGCCTCTGTGCCCCAGCTAGTGCTTCAGCCCAGTGGGAAGGAAGCAGGGGAAGGCGGAGAGGGGGGCATTTCAATGAATGTTTCCAAAAGAATGTTTGAGACTCTGGCCAAGGAATGTGTGCCAGATGCTGACAGATCTAGTTTCATGGGAGACTTTAAGATACTGGGAGAGGGTAAAGGCCAGAAGCTGGAAGACTAAAAGGACTCTGGATATGATCAGATCTGCTTCAGGGCCTACATGACCAAGTGTGGGAGGAATTAGAGAGAAGGCCTTGTTCCCTCCCTCTGCACAAAATGCAGCCTCACACTTGTACCCCAAGAATCCGGCACCTTTGGCACAGACACTCGCACGCTCACCTTGGCAGAAGAGCAGACAGGCAAAGACGCCAGGGAGTAGAGCCAGAGGAAGGATGTGTTGGATGCCATGTGCTGACTGCATCTGACAGACGGGTATGTGGGCAAATGTGCAGCACCCATATTTGGAGAGTCCCCGATACAAACGGGGACGCTTGTGTAGGGTGGGGTGCTAAGTTGCTCTTGGGCAGAGGGAGTGCTACTGCAGGAAGTTCCACAGGCTGGCAAGGCCAGACAACGTTGGGCACGTTTATACTTTCAAACAGCAGGATAGTAACAGTCCTAAAGCTCTTACTACCATCCCAGAAATTCAAAAGCAAAAACAGAAAATAAGAAAGGTACCTCAAATGTAACAGTGTTTTTAACTGAATGTAAGATTGACTCTCTTCATGCTAAATGATATCAAAATGTATTACTGTCATTTACAAGAGCCCCTGAAGCAATTGTCTATCATTTTTAACTTGGAAATTACCTACATGAGGTTGCAACCACAATTAAGACCCTAACAACCAACCTCCACCTTCTCCTTTTCTGCTTTTGGTCATCTAAGTCTCTGAAAGTCTCCCACAAGAACTGTAATACTACTTAAGTAGTCTCAACTAAGAAAACTAGTATGGGGGCCAACAGGTGGTGGAGTGGATAAAGGTGCTGGATTACCACATGGCCGACTATGGTTCGAGTCCTGGACCTGGTGGCTTCCTTTCTCTCTTCCCCTTTCTCTCTCTGGTCAAATTAAAAAATAACAATAACAAATGGAATAAGATAAATAAATAATTATTTTAAAAGTATTTATAAAAAAACTAGTATGGACTTTAAATTGGGGAAATTTGTTCTTAAGGATGATGCAAGGGACCACCAAAATGCCCAGAACATCTGGGAATGCTAGCAGAGGAAGGAGTGTTTATAAAACCTTACTATCAAATGCAGAATTTGCACTGATACAAGAATTCATCATCCGAGTCTGCATCTTCATTTCTTATATTTGAAGCTTCCATTAATTAAAATCGGTGGGCCATTCTGATGAGATATTTCTGGTTAATCAACCTTCCTTTTTATAAAGCAGTACAAAGTTACTTCAAAGAGTATGTGGGAAAAATATATTAAAGTATGAGTTTATTGTGATGCAAAAAAATTGAAATCATGTATAATTTTTTCATAATATCCATGAACTTGCTAAAGAACCCCTGCTCCATTGTATTTTATCAGCATCTTTTGAACTACAAGTCAATTCCTTGGCTTAAGAAGTGCAGTTTCTTTTTTTCTCTTTCTTTCTCTTCTTTCTTCCTTCCTTTCTTTCTTTCTCTCTCTCTCTCTTTCTCTCTCTCTCTCTCTCTCTTCTTTCTTTCTTCTTCTTTCTTTCTAAATGTTCTCTGGGGCCAGCAGGTGGCATAGTGGTTGGGGCACTGAACTACCATATGGTTGACCATGGTTTGTATCCCAGACCTGGAGGCTTGCTTTTTCATTTTCTCTCTCTCTGTCTCTCTCAGGTCAAATAATAATAATAATAGTAAATAAAATTAAGTATTTCTTTTAAAAAGTTTTTAAAGTTCTTTTTTTAAAGAATTATTTATCTAATTCTGTTTCTTCTTATTCTTCTTATTATTATTTTAATTTGACCAGAGAGCGACAGAGAAAGAGAGAAAGGGAAAACAAGAAAGGTCCAGGACTTGAACTGCTGTCGCCCATGAGGGAGTCCAGCACGTTAACCACCACACCATTTGCCATCCTTGGGGGGTACTTTTTCTCACTCTCTTTGTCTCTTTCTGGTGAATTCACACATTCTTTGTTATTTAGGGAAAATAAAAAGCAAAAGATAAAAGAAATACTATTTCGATCTGACAAAACTGATATTATGTTTTGATTACAACCCTCACAATGTTTCTCCTGAACAATTTTCAGCATCACCTCTCACTTTTTCAATGCTAAGCATATTCATTTGTGCATATGCTCATCAATCCATTTGACCAATGTTGACTGGATGCCAACTCTGTGGCAGGTACTCTTCTAGAAACTGAGGATATAGCAGAGGCAAGACAGACAAAACTCTCTTCTTCCATAGAGATTTATTTTTAATTTTTAAAATAATTATTTTATTTAACTTTTTATTTATTATTTATTCATTTGTTTATTTCAATTTGACCAGAGAGGGACAGAATGAGAGAAAGAGAGAGAGGGGGAGAGAGTGAGCAAGCCAGCTGCCAGGGCCAGGACTTGAACTACAGTCGGCCATGTGGGAATCCAGCGTCTTTAACCACCATGCCACCTGCCGACCCCATCTTCCATAGAGATTAACTTCTAGTGCAATGTATATGTATAAGGAATAAGACATTTGTCTGACTTACTTTATACTAGGGCATACTCTAGAAGTTGATTTTTGCTTAATCACCAAGGCCAGTGATGCTTTCTATGCACACACATACACACACACACACATTTCCCCTTGCCCCTAAACCCACACACATACACACCCACACACAATTTGTAACCTATTTAAGTCATGGTTCCAGGGCATTGGGTTCTGATTGGTGAAGGTATTTTCAACTGAGTTTTCTTAATTGAGTAGAATGAGAAGCAATATATATTAAAAGAATGCTGAATCTCTAAATTCTTTTTTGAGGGACCAGCAGATGGCATATGGTTACATCCCTGGACTCCCACATAGTCAAACACAATTCAAGTCCTGGACCCAGTGGCTTAAAACACATCAGGCGTATGTGTGTGTGCCCAAAATCCCGCAAGGAGAAGGAAAGAGAAGGGATTGCTATGTGCCCATTCCCCCTTGGGGGGGGAGGGGTGATTTCTCACTTTTTGTCTCTGTCTCTCCAGGGAGCACACTCACACCAGGTTTTTGCCTTAGGGCATGTGCGCTTACCAGAGAGAGAGAGACAGAGACAGCAAAAGAGAAAGTGAGAAATCACCCCCAGGGGGATGGCCATGCCACAAGCCCTTATCTTTCAATTTCCTCCTGGGATCTTGGGTATGAATGCACATGAGCCCAGCATGAGTTTCAAGCCACTGTGTCTGGAACTCGAACCGTAGTCAGCCATATGGGAGTCCAGCAACATATCGTTATGCCATCTGTTGGCCTCTCTAAATTCTTTTAAATCCAGAATTTTTTTTAACTCTCAATCTAATTTATCTCCTTTATGGGGAAAAAAGAAAGAAAGGAAAAGAAAGAAAGAAGAAAATAAGAAGAAAAAGAAGAAAGAAAAAGAAAGAAAGAAAGAAGAAAGAAAGAAAGAAAGAAAGAAAGAAGAAGAAAGAAAGAAAGAAAGAAAGAAAGAAGAAGAAAGAAAGAAAGAAAGAAAGAAAGAAGAAGAAAGAAAGAAAGAAAGAAAGAAAGAAGAAGAAAGAAAGAAAGAAAGAAAGAAAGAAGAAGAAAGAAAGAAAGAAAGAAAGAAAAAGAGGAAAGAGAGAGAGAAAGAAAGAAAGAAAAAGACAAAGAAAGAAAGAAGAACGGAAGGAAGAAAACAACTTTTGAGGACAACACATCATTACCAAGAATTTCAACCCTTCTGCCATCCTAATCCAGTCCCAAGAAACATCTTGATACTCCTTTCCTCACAATCAGAACCAAGTCCAATCAGATCAGTGCAGAACTGGATGCTAATAATAGTCCATCCCCACTGATAATGGAAAGGCTGAAGGCTTCACAAACCTTTTCAAAGAACAGTTTGATGTAATTTTGAAGTCACAAATAGTTCTGTTTCTCTAAGCAGGCATTTTTTCAGAGAACTGAGCCCAATTAGAAATTCTAAAACTGAAGAGGTTAGTGAAACTTGAAGCTAGTTCAGAAAAGAACTGTTAAAAGACTAAAAGCTTGGGGGATCCTCCTGGTGAGGAATTGCCAGGGGAACCAAATTTATTTACCTAAATTGAATAGATAAGAGAGAGGACTGGTGCTGGCAGGTGGCATGGTGGTTGAACTACTAGACTCATACACATGGCCTACCATGGTTCAAATCCTAGACCTGGGACCAGCAGTTAGCATAATGGCTATGTCGCTGGATTCCCACGTAGTCAACCACGGTTCGCATCCCTGACCCGGTGGCTTAAACTCACGCCAGGTGCATGTACGTGTGTGCCCAAGATCCTGAGAGGAGAATGGAGGAGACGGGATTGTGGTGTGGCTATCCTCCCAGGGGTGATTTCTCACTTTCTATCTTCTGTCTCTGTCTGTCTGGTGAGCACACATGCCCTATAGGAAAAAAAAAAACTCTCCAAAAAAAAAAAAAAAAATCTTAGACCTGACAGCTTGCTTTCTCACTTTCCCTCTCTCTCTCTCTGTTTCTCTCTGGTGAGTGCACAGTGCACATGCCCTATAGCAAATTAAAAGTAATAATAATAACAAATAAAATTTGATAAATAATTTCTTTATTTATCAAAGGAAAGAGAGAGAATTTAGAAGAATTCAAATGTGCAAGGCAGTGGGTTGTTGTAAGCAAGACATAGAGCTGTGACCTGATAGCTATAGTTATAATACTACTCTGTTGAGTGCTTTACACACATAAGTGTTTTTAACCTTTTCTGTTACCTAGAAGGCAAATAGTATTGCTTTCACTCCCATTGCACAGCTGAGGAAGCTGAGACTTAAGTACGTGTACTGGAGAGAGACAGACAGGGAGGAAATGAGAAATCACTCCCCACCAAGATGGCCATATCTCAATCCCTTCCTCTTCAGTCTCCTCTCAGGATTTTGGGCATGCATGCATACATGCCCAGTGTGAGTTTCAAGCCATTGGATTCGAAACATGAACTGTGGTGGGTGAGCCATACGGGAGTCCAGCCCCTTGACCACTATACCACCTGTAGGTCTATGGTTATTATACTTTAAACTATTTAGAAAACATAAAGGAAATTAATGTCTTGATTAAATAACATATCTGGTATCTTAAGAGCATTAACTACCCAACTAGAGAATGAACTTTTGCCAATCAGGGAAAAAAAAAAAAAATACCTGCAATTCAGGTTCTTAAAATTATAGTCAAGTAAGCATTTATGTCATAATGTTTCAATTTTGGGAAAGAGGTGGGCAGAATGTATATAGAAAACTTCCTAACTGTCTGTCTCTTGCTGTCTAGGGATGAAATTCCTAAATATAATTTGCTTTAATGCTTAGTAAAAAAGTTTCAAGGAAATTGGAAATTTTTTAAGAAGTCTAAAATGGCAGCCTGCTGATGTTTCCTAAAATGTGCTCTGTGGAACACTTATGATAAGGTGATGCACCTCAAAATTAGATTCTGTGGTCAAAGGAAAGATTCATAAGTACATCAACACCAGAGCAAAGGCTCTGAGAAGTTTAGCAATACAAAAATCTATTTAATTTGAGTTGCCCAACATTTCCCAAATGTACTGGCTACAGAACAATTTTATTGTATTTTATGGTTTGTTGTTGTTTTGTTTTTTGGGGTTTTTTGGGGTGGGAGTTGGATTGTTTATTATTGTTTTGTTTTGTTTTGCCATAGGGCATGTGCATTCACAGGAGAGAAGAAAGTGAGAAATCACTTCTCAGAGGGGATGACCGCACAGAAATCTCTTCTCCATTCTATCAGGATTTTGGGCACAGACATACACACACACACACACACACACACACACACACACATACGCCCATGTGATTTTCAAGCTGCTGGGTCCAGGACTCAAACTGTGGTCAGTCATGTGGGAATCCAGTGCCTTAATCACCACACCACTTGCTGCCACCTGTTTTTTTGTTTTTTAATTGCCAGAAAGTTCATGTACTCACCAGAGAGAGAAAAAACAATTCCCACTAGTGTGTGGACATTCCACAGTCATATTTCCTACATTTCCCCATCTCACCAGGATTTGGAGCACGCATGTACGCGCTCAGCATGTTTCCCAAGTTGCCAAGGTCGGAATTCAAACTGTAGTCAGCCACATAGGATCTGCCATTCTATGCACAGAGTTTAACCTCTGCACTATGAGGCTGGTCCCATTTCAACTTCTTACCACCTATAAACCACCCATTGAACCAGTGTTTTACTGGCCACATTAGAGTGGATTGTTTAAACTCGTATCCTGGTGATTGTCAGTACTTGAAATTACAATTTGCTTTCTTCATTGCATATTCTTGCTCAGCCATTTTTGAATGGGTACTACATAAGGACAGGAACTCACCTACAGACTTCTCTCATGAGTGAATATTGATTGCCTTTGCTTCCCTAAGTGTTCTGATAACTGGAATCTCTGATGATTCCTAGGAAAACAAGTACCCCCTGAACCCCCTTGGGGCTATGCTAGGAAGTGCGGATGTTATATGAACAGGACAGACATGGTTCCTGCAGGAGCCAAGCTATTAAGTTTACTAAGGGAAATGGACCATAAGATAATTAAGCAATGACACAGCATTTTCGTTGAGAATGTATAATTAGTATATGAAGGCCACGTCCACCTTGTGTTTATTGAAGTAGGTGTCAGTTGTACCCAGCATGCTCAACTCCTGAATACTCACCAGAGGCAGGTTATAGACAGTGTGATAGTAAACAACCAGTTGCAAGGAGGAGACTTGATTTATAGCATTTGCAAATGTCCATAATGCAAACATCCCCACCATATTGAATTTCAAGCTACCAAGGTGATACCAATTAGCTTTCTGGAAATTTAGCCATCTGCTCTATGATCTGCTGCCAGCATCTCCAGCTCACCCTGGTTCTGGGCCTTCAAAGTCAGTTCAGTGAGCATTCTTCTCATCACAGACTTTTGGAGCTCACAAGATTAAAAAAAAGAAGAAAGAAAGGAAAAAAAAAAGCGTAATTTAAAATAATTTGACTAACTGGTGGCATGATAGTTAAGGCAGTTGAATCCCACATGGCCAATTGCAGGTTCAAGTTCTGAACCTAGAGGCTTGAAAAATATACTGGGTGGGTGGGCGTATGTGTGTCAAAAATTCCAAAAGGAGGGTGTAATGGAGAAGATAATGCAGTGCAATCATTCCACATGGGGATGAGGGGGGGGTGCCTTCTCACTTTCTCTGTTTTTCTCTCTCTCTCTCTGGCAAGTGCACACACGCTCTAGCTTTTTTTTTTTTTAATTAGACAAAGACAGGGGTCAGATAGTGGTACAGTGGTAAAATGCAATGCTCTGCGAGGCAGTCCCACATGAGAAGGTTTCTCATTCAAGTCCAGAGACCTTCACACTTGAGAAGGTTTCTCATTCAAGTCCAGAGACCTCCCTGAGTACACCAGGCAAGCACATATCCATGATCCAGGGCCTTGTTGGGGGTGCTATCTCTCTCATGAAAAAGAATTAATTGAAAATTTTTTTCTAATTTTTTTCGATTTACAAAAATAGAGAAAGACTAATTTTCTGAAATCTTTTTTCACTTATCTTCCTACGTTCTTCCCTCTCTCCCTCATTTCTTCCTTCCTGTGCCAAGCAAGAACACTAACACAAATGACAATGCACGGTCACCATCACTGCATAAAAGAGAGGATATTTTAATGTCAAAAAAGTGGGAATGACATAATTTCAGAATTAAAGATAGTTCTTCAAATTGAATGAATCTAGATCTATGAACTTTTTATTACTTTCTTTTTCTTTTTCTTTTGTAAGTTTATTGACAGAAAGAAAGTCAGATGCATTCAAGTGAGTCTCATTATTCTGCTATGATTCCTCCAACCCCTACCTTCCAGACAGCCAGGACCATGGGTGCTCATGACCTCCTTTGTTTCAGGTTGACCCAACAGCTAAATCATGGTCCTCCATGTGGCCCCAGCATTACAGAGTGGCACCCCACCATCTACGCTACTAAGGCTGATCTATTACTTATCTCTTTTTTTCTTTTTTATTTTTTTAAAATTTGCTAGAGAGTACATATACTCACCAGAGAAACACAAAGACAGAGAGAGAGAGAAAGGAAGAAAGCACCTCCCAAGGGGGCATGGTCATACCTTAATTTGTTCTCCTGTCTCTTCATCCTGCATGGATTTAAGGCAAACATGCCCAGCATGCTTTTCAAGCCGTTGAGGCTGGGACTCAAATACATGGTTCACCATATGGGATCCAGCTCCCTTAACCACCAGGCCACAGAACTGGCTCTTTTTAAATCATTTAAATTTACTTTTTCTCTTCATGATGTAGAGTGTATGTGTGCACAGGTGAGAGAGAGAGAGCACCCTTGCACGGTTCAGTTATACCACCATCTTTCTCCAGCCCTCCAACTCATCAGGATTTTAGACACGTGCACCTGGCATGCTTCAGGCTGGCCTGGCCAGGGTGTCCTGCGTTGAAGCTCCGTATGCTGCTGAGGCTGCGCTCTCACTCATTTTTCTAATGTTATTATGAACTAGTGAGGACTTGGTGTACCCATCAGGATGTTTTTGGCTACAAGTGACAGAAACCTTGGCAATGGCTTGAGTAACTTGGGGCCATTTTCCTCACATTTCCTAGTGATTCGTGGTTGCTGGCAGTAGCTCAACTGCACAGTGATGCTGTCAGACTCCTACTCTTGCCCTGGATTTCCTTTCTGCCATCTTTAGCTAATAGACTTTCTTCCTCATGCTTGTAAGGCCATACTCATAAATGACTGCTTCACTTCCAGGCCGATGAAAGGAAAGGGGTAACTTGATACTCATTGAATTGTGTCCCTCTAAAGACACACTGAAGTTCTAACTTCGAGTACCTATTAATGTTAACTTATTTGGGAATAGAGTCTTTGTTGATGTAATTAGTAAAGATAAGGTCTTATTGAATTACATGTCCCTAATTCAATACCTGGATTAGTTATTTAAAAAAAAAAAAAGAAAGAAAGAAAGGAAAGGAAAGAAAGAAAAACAAGGGCCAAGGACCAGCAGGTGGTGTGGTGGTTAGGGTGCTAGACTCCCACATGACAGACTGATGTTTGAGTCCTGAACCTGGAGGCCTGAAAAATCACGCCAGGCAAATGTGCATGCATGCCCAATATCCTGAGAGGAGAATGAAGGAGAAGGGATTGCAGTGTGGTCACTCACCATGGAGGGTGATTTCTCACTTTCTCTCTCTCTGCCTCTCTGTCTATCCATCTATCTGGCAAGTGCACATGCCCTATAGCAAAAAAATCTCTCTTAGAAAGGAGGGGGAGGGTGGCAGATAGGAGTACAGTAGTACCACAACATTCTGTGATGCGAGACCCACACAAAGTTCTACGGTCAAGTTCCAAGATCTCCCTGTACATACTCAGCGCACCTGTGTGTGCCCATGACCTGAGCTGACTTTGGCTGGGGGGTGGATCATGGTGTAAAGACTGTGTTGCCAGTGACTCTCTTTCTCTGATTGGAAAAATAAGTATTTTTTTAAAAGAGAGAGAAAAAGCAGAGACAAAGAAGAGACTACTGTGTGAAAGCACAAAGACACACACACACACACACACAGAGAGAGAGAAGGCAGGATGTAAAGACAGAGGCCAAAAATGGAATGAGAAATCTGCAAGGCAAGGATTTCCAAAGATTGCCAGTATAAGAGAGGAAAACAATATTTTTCCTCTACCCATATTAGGTTCTCCAGCTAGGGCCTTGCATAGTAGACAAAGTAGCCCAAGAAAAACAAACACCAGTTTATTAACACATGCATGGCACATACATGGGAGTACTCAGTGGTGAGTCACTCAAAGGAATGGTTAGAATTTGAATTTGCATAGCATTTAGCAAAGAACAATTTTATACACAAGTAATGAGGCGAAAGAGAATGACTTTGAGCTTCTGTGGGTAGCAAACTGTGGGAAGGCAGAGGTGGAAAATAGGTGGCGGAGAAGGGCTAGTTCGTAAGATCTGTTTGTGTAGAATCTTCTGGATGGCATTGCGTCTGCAGTGATGAGGTCGTTATCCCCTTTCTGGAACAGAAAGTGGAGGTGACACCTTCACGAGCAGAGTTTATGCTCTGTTTTCAGCTTGCTAGGCAGAAGGCAGAGAGCTCACCCTGAGTCTGCTTTTCCTCAGTTGCCTTCAGCTCATGATAACCTGATTGCTAGAGTGGTATATTTTGGGGTGGCATGCTCTAAACTTCTTCACTGAAAACCATCAGAAACTAGAGAGAGGTCAGGAAGGAGTTTTCCCCTTCTTGTTTCAGAGGCGGAATGGTTCTGCCAAACTCTTATTTTAAACTTTGGGCCTTTGGAGCTGTGAGATAGTAAATTTCTATTATTGAAAGTCACCCAGTTAGTGTCACTTTGGTATGACAGCCCAAGGATACTGACATAGGTATCTTCATCAGAAAATCTTGTCTTTACTTAATATGTCTCCAACTGACTTTCTTTCACATCCCATTGGCAAGAATAGGGTTAAAGGCCCAAACTAAGAACAATAAATGGCTAAGGGGTAGGAAATGCCCATGACTGGTTAGACCTACCCTGCTCCCTCCCTTAAACTTGGGATGACCACTTTCCTTGTAATCAAGCATCTCTCCCCAAACCTGAACACACTGGAAGAAAGAAAAATGGGAAGGCAGTGGGTCGTGACTGCGACACTGGAAGATGGACTGCTGTGCTGCTCTGTGGGCCACACTGTAGAAATGCTGCCTTATGGGCTAGCAGGTGGTGCAGTGGCTAAAGTGTTGGACTCCCACGTAACTGACCATGGCTCGAGGCCTGGACCCAGTGGCTTGAAAATCACGCCTGGCATGTTTGCATGCATGCCCAGAAATCTGAAGAGGAGAATGGAAGAGAGAAGGGATTGTGGCATGGCCATCCCCTTTTGGGGGGTGATTTTTCACTGCCCTTCTCTTTGTCTCCATTTCTCTTCAGCAAGCACATGTCCCCTATGGAAAAAAAAAAAAGACAACAACAAAAAGAAATACTTCCCCAGTGGTTGAGCATCATCTCAAAACAGATCTCTACAGTTCCCAGAAGCCCACAGGAATTTAGGTCAAGGATCCAGATAGATGGCCCCAGGGTAAGAAGTTTAGAAACAAGGTATCTGAGAGGTGGTGTTCACAGGAAGAGATCACAGAATTTTATCTAAAACCAAGAGACGGGCCAGCCCTGTAACCAACTGATTGAAAGGGAATGGAATCTTACATGGCTCACCATAGTTTGAATCCCTGCCCTAGCAGCTTGAAAAAACACACTGGGCATGTGAGCATGCATGACCCAAATCTGAGCAGACAGAGAAATGGAGGTGAAGGGATTGGAGCATGGCCATGTCCCATTGGGGGGTGCTTTCTCCCTCTTCCTCTCTGACTGTCAAGTGTATGAACCCTGTGGAAATTTAAAGAAGAAAACAAGAGATGGATGGTAACTTTAATGAAAATGAAGTGCCAGGGAACTGGAAATTGCAAGGAGAAAAAGTAGGTGAAATGACCTGATACTGATTAACCCCTGCCCCCACTCCATCGCTACACCAAGGGAATTTATCCCAGTTTGGATAAAAGGGAGAATCAAAGAGGAGAGAGAAACAGGGATGTTCACTGTAGTCAGCAGTATACAGTAAAAAAAAAGTGTGTTTTCTCTTTAATCAGTGGATATTTAAATAGTTAAGCCGAGCACTAAATAATAAATGTACCAATGTTTTTAAATATATTTTTTCACAGCTAAGATGAGGACTAAACAAGCTAATGAATTCAGTTCTGAAGGCCAGAGGCTGCAGGGAGAACATTCCATCTCCCAGGCAACTCCCAACTCTCTCAGTTCTGGAATTTTTTTTTCTTTAATTCATGATAGAGCGCATGTGTGTGAATGAAAGAGTGGAAGAAAGAGAAAGCGACAGAAGAGTACCCTCCCCAGGGGTCAGGCACAGGGTGATCACGGAGCCAACACCTGGTGTGTTCTCAGGCTGACCAGGGAGGCAGGCACTTGAACCGTGGTCAGCATGTAACTTCCAGCTCTTCCGTCTGGTATGTTATCAACCACACTACAGAGGCTGGGAATTCTTAAAACATCAAACTGACTGCATTGAAGGCATGTCTGGGAACTATAGCTTCATTACCACAGAGGCCAAGTCTTCTGCTCTGCCCAATAAGATTATGGTTTCATGGGTAAGAGGAAAATTATGCTCTCACTGAGGTCTTTTCCTACATGCCAGTCCAGGCCTGTCTGCCACCTTTTTTTCTCTTTTTTTTAACCTTCTATTCCTTATCTTGCCTGCTCCAAAAACAGGATTTCAGCTAACTGGACTGCCTGTGTCTTCCTGACTACACTGAGCTCTTTCTGGCTGCTTTATTCAATGGTTGGCCCTGCCTGGGAGGACCCCCTCCTTCTTGGTGTCCCCTCAGTTCCCAGACATATATTGGTTATGGTACCATATCATTTTATGGTATTTAAGTTGCATGTGTTTAGGACAGTGACTGTGCCTTAGTTATCTTTATATTCTAAGCATCTAGCACAGTTGGAGTCTACTAAATGTTAGATGAATAATTTATTAAAGGCTAATCCCAAGGGGAAGAAATCATGTTATAAATTCCTTAGCTAGAACTCATAGAGGTCAATGACATCTCACACAGGCCTATAGGGAAGGATCCAGGAAGGGTGTTGACTGAAGCCTTCCTGGTCTATGGAAAAGCATGGGATACTGTAAGCCATAAGGCAAATATTCTTGGAGCTACTCGGATATATCTTTATGAAATTCTATGCTAAGGTGTTGTCATCCTCTATCCCAACATGCAAATTCTACTTTCCTTGGAAACGGAAAGAAATTTGAGCCATAAATAATTTCTTAAGAGTTGAGGACTTCCTTCCCTGAATGTGAACCTGAACACTTCGCGGTTAGAAACAAGAGTGGTGGAGCCTCTCAGATCAATCCTTAACATCACAAGGACGCTCTGGTCATCCAAATCGAAATGTGAAACCTGTTTGGTAGCTTCCCACAGTGGTCCTGAGAAGTGGCCCGAGGACAGGAATGTGCATGAAAAGTGAAAAGAAATGCAGAGTACTGTTGGAAGCACACTCATTTCACTTGTTCTTCCTACAAGCATGTGTGCTGCTATTAAGAAGGACCTTCTCCAGCCCTGGTTATACAGTTGTTGGAGTTAGGAGTCAGACTCATGTAATTTCTTATTGCAAAATGTCTCTACATTGTATTTTGCTGTTTTCATTTCTGTTGTTGATTAGGTCATGTGAACTTTCTCTCTATGTTTATTCACAATACCAGAAATATGGGGAGATGACCTCCACCTGTCTTGAGACCTCCCGCCATTCTTCAGATCTGTCTTACTTTGCTGTTCTTTTTCAGTTCTTATCACTTCTGTTTTGATGGGTTTTATCACTCTTTTTTCTTCTACTTTATTGATCGTTTCATTGGTTTCCTACTCCAGAGTCAGGAAGTTACTCTGAAGAAGCTATCTAAGAAAAAGAGCAATCGTTGTTTTCTGACCTTTAAAAAGAAGGCTGTCATTACCCCATAGGGTGCTTTGGGTGACCTAAAAGAATCCTTTCCTCTGGGAAGAGCAGCCCCACAGCAGGGTGATATTTTAGTGAGCAGAAGGCAGGCTAATTTCACACCAACTCTAAAAGTCCATGCCTATGCCAGGAATAACTTGCCCAACAGTAAGGTACAGCCCTGCTCAGAGAAGAGCCCATGTTCTTGCTTAAACAAGTCATTACAGCAACCATTACTCTGCTGGTGAAAATGTTCTTTAAAGTTCGTTTAATAAATGAGTGACCTTGGACACACAATTATGTCCTCAATTTTCAGTCATTTGTAGGTCCTTAATCACCACTCAAGGCTATGCAATGGCTTTCTACTGCCAATAATGTCAAATCCAAAACACTGGGGACTTTCTTGCAAGGCCATCTCTCCTTTTTAATGCTGTTATCACCGTCCCACATTTAATCTTCATTTCAGCAAACAATTAAGGGACAGGGACTAGGAGTCAAACACTTGAATCCCTTCCTTTGTTTCTCTCCAGCTTGGCATTTTTACTTCATATAGTCCTATGACAAAATGGGCACCCTTGAAACTTTCAAACAGAACATGTAGCAAGCCCGGGGCATAACTCTGTGTTGCTCCAGGCCTGAAATTCACAGAAGAGCTACCTCTTGGTTCCAGGTTCTTCCATCCCTGCTCAGCACTTTCCTTAGCCACTCTCACCCTCCAGTGTTCATTAAAAAAATACTGATAAATAGATAGATTAACTAGAGAAAAGTCATACACATTTATTTTAACATGTAAATACAGGAACCATACAAAGTATGCCTCAAGGAAAGACCAAACGGCTGAAGGTTTTATACCTTATACAATAGACAAGGTTTGGAGTTAAACTAAGAAAACTTGGGGCAGTGCATAGCCTCATGATTAATGAGCTAGATTCCACATAGCTGACTGTGGTTCGAATCCTAATCTTGGCAGCTTTAAAAACACAGTGGGCACATTTGTGTGCCCCTAAAGTCCCGAAAGAATGGAGAAATGGAGGAGAAGGGATTGCTCAGACCATGCCCTACTGGGCCCCATCTTTACAGTCAACATATAAGGTAGCTACTGTTACCAAACTCAAATCAAATTTGCTTTCATTACAAACCAAAGTGTAGGCACATGGTGTGATGAAGGAAAGTATCACCTTATTGTTTTAAAAGCTAAATTTTAGAGGGAACCAGCAGTTAGTGTAATGGCTATGTCGCTGGACTCCCACGTAGTCAACCGCAGTTCGCGTCCCGGACCTGGTGGCTTAAAACTCACGCCAGGCGCATGTGCGTGTGTGCCCAAGATCCTGAGAGGAGAATGGAGGAGAAGGGATTGTGGCGTGATCATCCCCCCTGCGGGGTGATTTCTTGCTTTCTGTCTCTATGTCTCTCTCTGTCTGTCTGGCGAGCGCACACGCCCTATAGTGAGAAAAAAAAGAAAACTAAATCTTAGACAAACCAAAATTTAACAGAGTTTATTTAAACAAAAGGGCAGATGATTCGAACTGGGCAGCTTCTCAGAAAATGGCTTCCTAGAGACACCGGCTCTCTGCATGTCACTGGGTATATGTTTGTGGAAAGGGACGGTGACATGTGCAGGAAAGGGAAAATGACATACAAAAAACAAAAGTGAGGGAATGAGGTTGTGGAAAAAAACAGAAACCAGAAGTGAAACGGCACTCAGAGAAATAGGAGAATTTTGTAACCTTTATTACTCTGGCGGGCACAGAGGAGCTAATACACTAATCTCTAGCCCCGTCCACTGGGTTTACATTCTTTTTATAGGGACAGTTGACAAGGGGGGCTGGGGTGAGCTCAACTGAGCAAGCTTTAGGCAAGAGCTGGTTGCTATGCAGAAGCAAGGCATGGGGGCCACTTGGTTAGATAAGGGGAAGGGTTTCTAGCAGCTCTGGGGAAAGGGTCTCCTGCCTAGGGCTGGGAAGTGCCTCCTCTTTGAGACTGATATCTGGGAGGCTGTTGGCCACCCAGAAAGTGGTTTCTACTTTTTCTAACTCTAGGTAGAGAAATCACTGGCTTGTTTACAACTGGATGCTAACTGTATGAACACCCTACAAAGTGAGCTTTCTGTGATTGACGGAATGTGGCTAACGTGTTTGACTATAACTTAGTAACCACTGAGGAAAATAGCCTAACATGTTTGATTTCCACTTATCCATAGGAATCCAAGTGTGGGAGTACAATGGCCATTTTAGGCCAAAATAGTTCAGTTTAGCAATTGCAATATACAAAACAAGGAGAGCATACACCTCTTGCTTAAAAGGCGCAGTCTCCATCACGAGTTCCCCATATGTTTTTCTCCCTTGCCTTCTCTGTCTCTCTCTGGCAAGCGTACTCAACCTCTAGCAATTAAAAAAGAAAGACAGAGTGAGGGGGAGGAAATGCAAAGAAGCCTGTCTTTCTGGGTCAGGTGGCACACCTCTTCTGTTCCAAGAAAGGTATAGGGGTAACTTCAGGAAAGTCTGCTCCCATCTGCTGTTGACTTTACTGATGCAAATTTCTTTAACTAAAGGTTAGTAAGTTAATTCTTATGTCTGTAGACCCTTTGAATAGTTATGTCACAGTGTAAGAAATGTATTAGGCTGTCAGAAAAGTCATGATATATTTCCCGTTTTTCTACGCAAAATGCATCATGACTTTCCCAATGACCCACTATATTTTGGAGTGACCTATTTTGGTTCCCCATACCCACTTCAACACAGTATGCTCTGTGAAAGGAAAAGCTGACCATTTAATTTAGCAGAATTTAATTGAGCAAAATTGATTCCAATCAGGAAGCCCCAGAATATCTTCTAAGAGACTCTGGATAGTGGTGGAGTGGCATTTATTCACAAGAAAGGGAAAGTGATGTACCAAAAAATAAAAAAATAAATAAATAAAACCACAAATGGAAGTGAGGGAATAAGGTAGAGAAATAATTAGGTCGTTATATTTTGATGTTTGCCTACATGGGTACAGTTTAAAAAGCGGAATGTCTGTGATTGACTGAAGTGGAGCTGCTATCATTGACTATAACTTAGCAACCTACCAAGGAAGCAGGCATCCACACGAAGTTGTTGGTTTGCTTACAGGAACTAAAGCAGGAGTATGGAGGCTTTCTCAGGCCAATATACCTAAACAGCTCAGACATCTGCTGAAGTGAACAGTATTGAGGCAGAAGCTATTCAGGCTAAGCAGTTAGGGAAAATACAGAAGTCAAGATGGACTACTGACTGGGGCTCAGGGAAACCCCAAAACTAGACAATCTACCCCAAACCAGTCAGCTCACTGTAACCTGGTGGAAAATAACTTTCCTTCCTGCTCTCTGTCCCTCTGGCCCATATCTATGCTGCACTTTTGAGGCATACAAACAAAATAATTAAAAGGCAAGAACTTAAGACAGGACAACTCTTAATGTTTAGAATTTAAGTGCTTGGATCTACTATAAATTACAGAACAATAAGCTTAAATGTGTAGAAAATAATACCCCCCCAAATTTGTCCTCTCTAAGACCATGCTTGAGACCAAAAGATAGTCTGACTCCCTACCTAAAAAACACAAGACTACACAGTATGGGCCACAGCGCCAAAGGGCACCCATACCATGAGCCTAAATGATATAAGACTTTCTGTAACCATTAGCCACCACTTATTGTAAAAGCCTTATAAAAACTCATGTGAGGTAGAAGACAGAAATCCTAAGAATATCATTAGGGTATAGGCCCAAGATGAAATCGCAAAACAGCTAAGTTTGGGGATGAAGACCCAATAGCTCAGCTGTCACTGAACCATTTGCTCACAGAAACAGCTTGCAGCAGTGACATAATGCCTGACCTAAGACAGATTATTTTCCTGGTCCCACCACACTCCAGGAAAGAGGTAATGGTCTTTTATGGCCTAAAGTTTTCAGGCTAAGAGAGTCTCCTGATCTTTGAACCCACTCCAAAACTAGAAAAAAATAACTAGACCCATCTAGCATGTGACATCCCACCACCACCACTACAAGGGGAATGCATGCATCACCTGAGAATGAGGATGGGCCAGGCCTTCTGATCCAGATAAAAGCCCCTTGCTCCAGTTCCTCGTTTGCAACCTACTTAGGACCTGCTCTCTGCTTTGGAGCTCTGCTCTACCTTCTCTCTCTTAATAAACTCTGCTTGCTTACCTATGCCTGTGTCTCTAATACTTTGTGAGCTGCAGACAAGATCCCATGTGCTGCTGCGGGTGCTGGGTCTGATTACCCCTGAACCCCCATGTTCCCAGTGTCAGTATCACTGGAGGGCATCTGTAAGTATAAACTGCACAGAAGAAGAGTGATAATATTTCAATCACACAGTATTATTTAAACAATTGTTTCATATGCATTAGCTCATGTAATCCTGATTTATAATTATCTAAAATGTAAAAATTCATGAACTCAAGTTAGTAAAATCCAATTATCTTTCCAGCTGTCTATTCCATCTGGTGATGTTTGGTTCATAAGAGGGAATAAGTGAGTATTTGCCCTACTATGGCCCCAGCTACTGGGACTCAGTCTCCAAAATGGGTACAGACCTCACTTTCATTCTGTCTATTCTACCCACTTCCTGCTTGCCCTGGTCTCCAGACTTTGACCTCCACACCTTTGCTCTGGCTTCCTCTGCAAGACCTTTCTTCCTCCCAATTCCCAGAATGCTTTTCTCTTGATTCCTTTTGTACTGAAAACATGAGATCTTTTATGCCTATACCAATATCAGAAGAAAACCCTCTTTCTATTCAGCCACCCAACTTCTGCATCTGGGATACCCGTGACTCATTCATTCTGAAGCTTTATCTTTTTGAAACAACAGTAATATTCACTAATGCTGACTACTTTCTACATGACGGGTACGGCACTCTGTGCCTTCTCTGTATTCTCCCATCTCCTCTTCACAATCAACACGTAAGGCAGTCTTAAGAGAAAAACTTTAGACAAATCTACCTTAACAGAGTTTAACTGAGCAAAAATATCTCATGAATCAGGCAGTCTCCAGAATTGCTTCCTAGGAACTTCAAAGTGCCACATGTAGTCCAATAACTTTTATGTATAAAAAGGGGAGAGTGACATACAAAAAAACTGAAAATGAGGGAATGAGGTAGAGAAATACTTGGATTGGTGACACCTTGATGTTTGCCTGTATGGTAGGCTGTGACTGACGGAAGCATGGCTGCTATGATTGGCTATGACTCACCAATTTGTTAAGGAAGCAGACTCCCCCCAAGTGAGGTTGTAGTTTGTTTACAAGAATGTAAGTTTGAGTACAGAGGCCTTCTCAGGCCAATATAGTTTCAAAGTAGCTACTGTTGTTACCAAACTCAATCAAGTTTGCTCACCCAAGAAGGACAAACCAAACTACAGCTTTACTGCAGTGCACAAAACAAGGATAGTGGCATCTCCTTCTCTCTGGGGAGCTTCTCACACGCTTTGCTAGGGTAAAATTAAAGGTAAGGGGCCCCAGGCCAATTATCAGTCCAATGATTGGTTCGAAAGGGCATGACCATCTAGAAAGCCTTCTTGCTAGGGAGGTCTTAGTCAAATGTCTATTCAGGTTTCTGGAACCATTCAGCTAGTGGTCCATGTGCTCACAGCCATCAATGTCCAGCCCGCAAAACATCTGAAGAATTGAAGTGAAAACCTTATCTTTCCTTTAAGTGGGAGTTTTAGAAGATTTATGGCCCTCATTCATGGCCAATGTTGCCTAATTACTTTACCAAAGTCTGATGCATATACCTTACTTTGGACCATTAAAATGTAAATAAACTTTGCATTTCAAGCTTCTAGAAAGACCTTTTACTTTTAGTTCAGCTCTTATTTTTCATTTGGGGAATTTTCACTTTTTTCTCATTAGAAAGGGAAACTGAGGGCCCATTCTTTCTGAGGGCATTTCCACTCAGTTTCACTATGAGCCCCCTGCCCAGCTTTAAATGATCCTAAATTTAAGCAACTTTTACCGAGAGGATCCCTGTGGTCCTAAAGCCCTGAGCTATTTTCAGACCTCCTCTTCCTTTTCTTCTGCCAGCTTTATTAAGTGTCATTACATTCCTCAGAGACACAGCATTCTCACTTAAAGTCCCTAGGTTTCTCTCTAATTCTGTACCCCAACATCCGCATTCAGCAGTCCTCTAGGAGACTGCAAAGGGTCGCCTTTCACAAATCCTTACCTTGACCTACTGCATAGAGCACTGCTCAAAATGACCTCACTTATGCTAAGCACCCAGTACCACAGTCATCAAAACAACATATTTTGCCTCAACATCCACTTGTCTTTGAGGACTTGAAAAACTTGTTTATGAACTTGTTTGGAACAAAGACTCCAAGTGGCACTACAGATAAGAACATATGATCATGTTAAGTCCCTCTGAGGGAAGCACATAGACCCAGCTCTCAGGCAGCTCAATGCCATTCTGCTCTTGGCCATTCTGCGTGAACCAGAGCAGCTGCTGTGCCGGAGCACCTACTACAGTAGAAGCAGCTCACCTTTTAGAGACGGAAATCACCGCGACCTTGCTCTGTGAAATTGCACCACCTTGGACACCCGCACTGTCCACAGGACACTTGGCTGTGGACCTGTGTTGTACCTCATTGCTGGAAAAATTCCTGTGAAAGCCCTCGTCCCAGATGATGGACCCATTCCAGTGAGGCTTCCGGAAGGACTCGCGCCATAGAGCCCCTCCGTGGTGTGGTGCAGGTACTGGCCTTGAGCAGGCTCGCATATCCCTGTGCTTTACCCTGCTATGCTTGCCTGTGTGTTAGGACGTTTGATGTGAATAAAGCCTTGACACTGTGGAAAGACACAAATCGAGTCGTGGACTGATTGCCACACTCTCAACACCTTCCCAGACAAATGTGGCGTATTCACAAACCAGAACATTTGCTTTACTCTTATCCTAGGCAACTTGGCGGAAGCCATGTTTCTATTACAACCAGGAAGAAATATTCACCACAGACCTGCCTCTCTCCACACAGGACTTGCAAAGCCTCATCATCTGGTCTTTGCCCTAAAGCAGAGGCTCTTAGCTTGGGTTGCACATTTGAATCATAAAGTTGAATACCTGGGCTCCATGCCTTGTGGAATTGAAGCAGAATCCCTGAAGGTGGGGCCTGGTATGTCTGTTACGTTCTGGCTGTCTTTGCTTTATTTTGCTTTAGGTAGGGCCTGGTGATTCTAAAGAAAAACACTGCCTGCCTTTTTCTTTGCCAGTCCATGCCCACTACCATTTTCTAGAAGTGATTCAGAAGCCATTTTCTCCAGATACTTTCCGGAGCACCCAGCATGGCACTGGTCTCTGAAGTGACTGCCTTTGTCTCTGTACATCCTCATCAGCTGCTGCTCAATAGCACACCAGTTTCATTCACCTCCTTTGTGTGACTATAGTCAGTCCACCCATATCACCATGAAATACCCACATATTGTTCTGGAATTATTGTTTTCTCATTTAATAAGGATCTGGTTTACCTTAACTGCTTCACAGATGGAGGCTATGCTTTGTAATCTTCCCTTCTTTCCACAGCCAACAAAGAGCTTCTTAACCCACAGTAGACAGCATGTGGATTACAAGGAGAACCCATTGCTTTCACTTTCCTCTGAGAAGAAAGTCAATGGGCTACAGAGAACACAGGGTTTATAGGACTAAAGAAAAGAAATACGTAGCTTGAGGGAAAAAAAAAATAAAAGATGTCCAGAAGTAGGCTGCCAGGTGGTGGCATGATGATTAAAGGTGTTGGACTCGCACATGGCTGATCATGGTTCGAGTCCCAAACCTGGCGGCTTGCTTTCTCACTTTCTCTTTCTCTCTCTCTCTCTCTCTCTCTCTCTCCCCCCCCTCTCTGATCAAATTAAAATAAATGAATAAAGCTAAATAAAATGATTCTTTAAAAAAAGAAAAAAGTTTAGGAGCCAGGAAATGGTGTAAAGTTTATGTCACTGGACTCTCACACAGTTGACCTAGTTTTGAGTCCCAGATCTGGTGGGCATGTGTACATGTGTGCCCAAGATCCTGAGAGGAGACTGGAAAAGAAGGGATTGCAGCATGGCCATCCCCTCTAGGGGGCAATTTCTCGCTTTCTGTCTCTCTGTCCCTCTCTGTCTCTCCAACAAGCACACACACCCTATAGCAAAAATCTCTCAAAAAAAAAAAAGTTTAGACCATTAAAATAAATAAATAAATAAATATAAGATGTCCAAACACAAAAGTAAACTTATATATACTGCAGACTGATTACTTCTATCCAAGTGGATAATCATTTTTACATATGAGCTTATTCAAACACTAAATGATTTCATTCAAACTTTCTTTTGGGAAAACTCTGTTACAGTATCCACTTTATATAAAAGGATCTAAGTTAATCTCCAGTAGAGAAAGTGGGGGTCGGGTGAGTGTAGAGCCCTGCTTTCATTCTGGAGCCTAATATGGGCAGCCTGGATCCTCATCTAGTCTCTACCATTTCTAGCTATGACATTGGCATGCCATTTCATCCATCAGAACTGAGAGACTCCCAGAGTCTTTCCAAAGTAAGAGTAGTAAAAATATGAAGGGTTTCAAAAATTTGTGGAAAATGCTTATTAAAAAAAACTCTGGGGCTGGCCCGATAGCCTAGTGATTAAGTGATCTGGCTCCCACATGGTCAGCTATGTACAGTTCAAGTCTCAGTCCCCAGATTCTTGAGAAACACATTGGGACAGGTGATCATACATGCCCCAAATTCCGTCTGGATGGAGAAAGGGAGGAGAAAGGATTGGGGCATGATCACACTCCACTGGAGAATGTTTTCTTTGTCTCTCTGACTCCCGCTGGTGAGTGCAGGCACCCTCTGGCAATTTAAAAAAAAAAAAAAAGAAAAGAAAGAAAGAAACAGAAAGAAACTATACACAGATTTAGAGAAAGAATTTTCCACCCAAATTGTACTTTAATTCTATCTTTCTATGAACTTTTTGAAGTTCCTTATAACTATCATTTATGGAACTCTGTGTGTTGGTGCTATGCTGAGTATGTTCAAGCATCATCTCATTTAACCCTTAATCCTCACTCCTTAAAACAGATAACTATCATTATCTCCAACTGAAGAAATTGAGGCTCAGAGAGATTCATTTGTCCAAGATCACGGAGGTCAGGGAGGGGGGGACATATTTGGTAAAACTACGTTCATTGAAGCCTAGCTACAACATCACTTCTCTTTTTTCATGTATACATGAAGTCTTTCTGGTCTGCACATTGTGAGCAGAGTGCATTATTCTGCACTCATCTAATCCCTTCATGCACTGAGATTTCAGTGCATTTCCCATTGTCTCATGTTCATTGTTTCGGCATGTTGTTCCCAGTTGACTGAGAACACTTTGAATCCAAGGGCTCTGCTTTATTTATCTTATAATTCTCAACACCTATCCGAGGGCTTGGCGACTAATTGGTAGCCCCTCAATAGATATGCCAAGGTATGAACTTTCAAACTGGTATCTCATTTAGGCCTCACAACTTTGTGAAGTGAAAGTGTTCCTATTCTCGGTTTTACAGATGAAGGCTCAGAGAGGTTAATTGGCTCAAGTTCACGCAGGAAATAAAGTGTGGAACCATATTCTGCATGCAGGCATCAAACTAACTGTCCCCACTCTAGTATCACTGTCTACTCTGTTGTCTAAGCCAATTCAGAAACCAGGGAACAATTTTCTACATTTCCTTGCTCAAGATTCTTGAAACCTCCTTCCCTCCATGCCACTCCAGTTCAGTTTACCACCTCCTCCCCACCCCTGACTTACCATTGTAATTCACATTGCCACTTCCATAAGTTCTATCTTCCTTTCTTTTTAGATTTGCTATAAGGCATGTATGCTCACCAGAGAGAGAAAGAAAGAAGGAAAGTGAAAAAAGCATCCTCCAGGGGGGTGGTCACACTGCAATCCCTTTTTCTCCATTCTCCTCTCTCAATTTTGGTACACATGTATATGCCACTGGGTCCAGGACTGAAACCATGCAGTCAGCCATGTGGGATCCAGCCATCTTAATCACCACGCCACTGACTGGTGACTGGATTACTGCTTTTAGTCACATGAGTTACAATATATAGAATGGAAAATTTAGAATATTAGTTAACAACCAAAAGTTTAAAAATTGTTGATGATTTCTATCAACTACAAGTATTTTCTTACAATCTCCCTAGAAACAAATACATTCTTCTGCCTATTTAGTTCTGAGTAGCTTAAATCATGGTTCTCTAGGAAGTTAAAATTTTATTTTCATCCTATGACATATGTTTCAGTATGATAGTCCCATGTTTCTCTGGCCTGTAAATCATGTGAGGCATCAGATAGTCTCCTAGAACCTTGGCCTTGTTTGCTGTGCTTCTGTTAAGATCACCTCTCACCAGTTTACTTCAGAGTCCTGTCATTTTGGCTCCCATTCTAATTACTGCACATTTTTCTATGTTGTTGTTACTGTTGTCCCATCTTTAACCCATTCCATTGCTCAGCCTCTCCAGGGATGGGTCCCTGCCTTGTTCTTGCTAAACTGCATTCCCAGTCTCCTGACATCACTGCTCACTCTGTCGTCTAAGCCAATTCTGGAACCTTGACTTTGGATGCATATCCCATGCTGCTGATGCACGTCTGCTGTGCTCTGCCACTTGGAGGGACACACAGTCGTGTTCTGTTAAGACTTCCCTGCAAGACTGGCAGCCTGCCCTTTGCTGCCAGCATCCAGCAGATGGTAACTTCACTCAGTGCTCCTGAAGCAGTTCCGTCTTCCCACTGGTGCCCGTCTCAGCAGTGGGTCTCTTTACAGGTAACTAGTTTAGAACCAGACATGTCTCTGATATCTACTTACTGCAAACCAAGAGGAACTTCTTCACAGCATAGGAAATCATTGTTGGCCGACTGCTTAGACTTTCAAAAATGAAGCATCTCAGAACATTAAGGTTTCCTACTCTTCTGGGAACCCTGGAACAAAGTACTCTCGTTATAACGTTCTCAGATGACCTGATGAGAAGAATGGTCACACCGGTGCAAGTTTCAGGTGTTATTTCAAGAACAGACTTTAGATAGAAGAAGCAGCACTATATGGCCAGGGTTCTACTAAGGAAGAGAAAGCTGTGATGTGGCAAAATTAGGTAGTGAATGAATTTGTTGTGTTTGAAACAACATGCTGTTTACCCTGTTGTGTAAGTCCACTTAAAGTTATTGTTTTCATTTTGAGTATTGTGAATTATTTATTAGTATTAAAGATTTAACTTGTTAAATGAAGAATTATGTTCTTATATGAGGGGGGAAAAGCCTGTTTTAGTTAGTCTTTAGAAATATTTCTAAAAGCACTCTGTCTCAAGGAAAAAAATGAGGATCATGATACAATGAACTAATTTATTTCTATATTAATAATATTTATCATTTGATTCCACCTAATGATTAATGGCTGTAAGTTTATTTCTTCTTTTATTTTATACTAATCATTGTACATCACTTTGCTTGTAAGTTTAATTTACCCAATATGAATACACTTTATACCAGTTCAGTTGAGGATACTAAATACATTATCATCAACTTTTAATAACCCACTTCTGTGTCCCATAAATGTCCTCTCCATTTTCCTCCATAATTTCCTTCCTTACACTCTCCTCCTTTCTCCCATCCTCCTCCCATATTGTCTCAAGAATCTATAACCATTTTCAATGTTTCTATGTCCTCCTGCCTCTCAGTTTTCACCAGAGTGTGGACAATTGGTTTATGTTAAGTGAAGACATACAATGTCTCTCCTTCATAGCCTGGCTTGCTTCACTCAGCAGCAAATCTTCCATATTTGTCCACTTTCTATCAAATGCCAGCGTCTTGTTTTTTATGGCAGAGGAGGATTCCATACAATATATGTGCCACATTTTTTCCATCCATTCATCTGTTAATGGACATCTGGGTTGATTCCATGTCTTAGCAATTGTGAATAATGCAATAAACAAAGATACGCATGCACTTTTCCGACTGAGCATTATCCTATCTTTGCATAAATAACCAGTAGTGGAATTGCTCGATCATATGGTAGTTCTATCTGTAGGTCTTTGAGGACCCTCCATATTGTTCTTCACAGTAGCTAGACCAATTTACATTCCCACCAGTAGTTAGGAGAGTTCCCCTTTCACCACATCCCCATCAGCACTTATCATTTATTGTTTTTTTTTTTTAATATTTGCAGTTCTGACTGGGGTGTAGGTGGTATCTCATTGTGATTTTTATCTGCCATCTCCCTTATGATGAGGGGTGTCTTTTGCTGTGCAGAAACTTCTTAATCTAATGTAATTCCATTTGTAAATTTTGGCAATTATTGCCTGTGCTTTGGTGGTCTTATTTCCTAGTCTTTCCCTGAGTTTCCCCAGTGTTTTCCACCAGTAGTTTTATACTTTGAAGTCTTAGGTTTAGATCTTTCATGCACTTTGAGTTGATTTTTGTTTGTAAGTTTCTTTCTTTTCCCTCCTTCCTCCCCTGTCTTTCTAAATTCATTAAGGGGAAGAAACTCAAAAAAACATTACAGGAGAGTAGAAAAGGAATGGAATTATATTATACTAAATGTAGTCCCTGTAAATGACATGCTAAAGTGAGAACCAGAAACATGAAGATTGCTCATAGCAGTCCCAGTCCAGTGAATATGAGATATTGAGGCAAGTCAGGAGATCTAAGAAAATCATTACTGAGTCCACCAGAGCAGTTGATTCCCACTTTATCCATTGTCCACTTTTTCACCTTCCATTCACTTTTTTAAACATAAATATTCTTTGTTCGCTTTATTATGCTCATGCAGATAGCAATCACCACTTAATGCTATGGCGTAAACCAGAATCTTAGTCATGAATCCAAGGTCAACTGCTTGTCATTAGAAAACCAGTACTCCAAAGACAAATGCTGGTGGAAAGAAACAGTAGTTTCAGTCAGGAAGCCAGCAACCTGGGGGACTAATATACCAAGACCATCTCTGAAGTTATTACAGGTTGTTACAGGAGTTTGTATGTGTTTTCTGATTTGCCAGAGGGTGCATGAGCTTGTGGAGAGAGAGACAGAAAAAAAAGAGGGAAAATGAGAAAGAACCTCTTATGAGGAATAATCATGCCATGATCCCTTCTCCTCCATTTCTCCCTCCTGTCAAGATTTGAGCATCCGTGCACACATGCCAAGCAAGTATTTCAAGTCACTGTGTGGAGACTCAAACCACACAGTCAGTCATGTGGGATCGAGTCACCATCATGCTACTAGCTGGCCCCATCGAAGGAGTTTTTAAAGAAAAAGTCACCGTCATGCTACTAGTTGGCCCCATCGAAGGAGTTTTTAAAGAAAAAGAAATAAGGGGAAGCAGTAGTGAGGGTATATGTGTGCTTTGCATCACTCAAGCTGATCAAATCTTCTCAGCAGGTCGTTCCAGAGGGGCCTGGTCATGTCTTGCTCCACCTTTTCTCCTTGGTTCTGTATGTACAAAGACCCAGCAAGGTTATTGTTAACTTTCATATTAGGCTAGGTCCATTGTGAGGGAGGTAAAAGGTAAGGCTCTGTAAAATTAATTGTGAGGGAAGTGAAAGAAGTCAAAGACTGATTTTCCTGAAGGTTAATCTATTAAGATGAACTCCAAGACTAAGTGCAATATGGAGTCACTTTGCTCCTCTTATGGGTCAGTTACAATAATATGAGCAATGATTTTTTTTTTAACTTTTGCTTTTTTCCTGAAGTTAACAATTGACATTTTTTTTTTTTTAAAGAGATTTTTGCTATAGGGCACGTGCACTTACAAGGGAGATAAAGACAGAGAGACAGAAAGCGAGAAATCACCCCCACCCCAAGGAGGATGGCCATGTCATAATCCCTTCTCCATTCCTCTAGGGATCTTGAACATGCAGACACACGTTCCCAGTGTGAAGTTCAAGCTGCTGAGTCCAGGTCTCAAACCGCAATTGACCATACGGGAGTCCAGCAATGTAACCATTACGCCATCTGCTGTCCCAGTAATTGACTTTTAAAAGAGCCGCATAGTTTTGTCTTTATTACAATTATTCCCACTTCCTGTATTCTATCCTGCCATTTTTTTGTCAGATCAGTCAAACCAGGAAACACATCAATTTCAATGTAACTGAATTATTTTAGCAAAGGAAAAAAAACAACTTAAAAGTGCAAAAGACTAAATTTTATGTATAAAAAATTAACACAAAATTAAAAGAAAAATAAGAAAATGGAATAAAGCTTTCTTTTAACTTTGCAAGGACTAGTATACATACTCTGTTACAAAATTTAAAAATCTTGACATTTTCAAAATAGAGCCATTGGTGTAACTTTTGAAAAATATATAAACTATAGCCCAGCAGTGGTAGTGCAAGTGATAGGACACCACTATGTGATACCGAAGCCATCTAGGAAGGCCCCAAGTTCAGATCCTGGGTTGGTCTGAACATAACACAGCACTCATAGGCATGACCATGATCCTGGCCTGCTAGGAGGCTTGGGGGCAGGGAGGATCACAGCAGGGTAAGGCGCTCCTGAGCATCTCCCTCTCTCCCTCTCTCTTCCTCTCTCTCTCAATAAATAAATAAACTTTTTTAAAATGCAAATAATAAAAATGTAAATAGATAGTATCATCTTTAAGCGGGCGTGCTTTGCTAGGAAGCAGACTTAGAGGCTAAATCTCTGGCATTTGAGTGACCGACTTTAAATCCTGGCATTGTCTGTTACTAGAAGTGCCCACCTGGAACAAAATCAATGTATTTGTAACTTTGTTTTCTATCTTTTTTTTTTTCTTTCCTTATTGCCAGAGGATGCATGTGCTTGGGCACATATGTGTGCACGTGAAAGAGAGAGAGCAAGAGAGCGTAAGCACCCCTGACGGGCACGGCCACAATGCAATCCTTTTTTCTTCCGTTTCTCTATCCAGTCAGAATTTTGCATGCACATGTGCTCAACATGTTTTTCAAGCCTCTGAGTCCAGCAAACATGATCAGGTAAGTGAGATCCAGCATCCTATACACAATACTAAACTACTGTGTTACAAGGCCAGCTCCGCTCCATTTTTCTGGCCCTTAGATGGAAAAAAAATAGCAGCTACCACAAAAATTGAGATGTAACTTGGCTCCTACATGCAAATCATTATATATATTGGCTGATACACCGTAAATGTTCAGTCAATGTTAGACATTATTTAGCCCAATAGCAAAGAAAGAAACAACTTAAAAACATGAGGAACTTTACTAAAGTTTGTATATGAAAAAGTATGAACAAAAAATTAAAAGAAAAATAAGAAGATGGAATAAAAATATTTCAAGTATGTATGATAGGCCAAAGAATCTATACATTTAATATACTGAGTTGTTGGAAACGTCATGATGTCTTTTTCTATGTTTTATTATACAAAAATGTGCCAGGACTTTTCAGATGACCCAAAATAATAAGTCTGAGATAAAATAGAAAAAAAAAAAGGCAAAGTACTTAAATTGATAGTTATAAAAACAAAGACAAAATGAAAATATATCTACATCACTTGAAGTAAAAATAGTATTTAAAATGTAACAACATGTAAAAAAAAGAGAGGAGACACCAATTACTAATAGCAGAAATGAAAGGGGGGGCATTACTACTGAGTCTACGGACAGTAAAACAATAATAAAGGAGTGTTAGGAACAATCCCATGCCCACAAATATAATAAATAAAATAGGCCATTTCCTTAAAAGACATACTATACTGCAGTTCATCCAAGGAGAAATAAATCATCTGAATACGATTATGTCTATTAAAGACAGTGAATCATTATTTACTGACTTTCTAAACAGCAAGTACTACACCCAGGTGGGTTAACTGGTGAATTCTGCTGAACATTTAAGGAAAAAAATACCAATTCTCTTCAATCTCTTTCAGAAAATAGAAGCTGGGGAATTACTTACTAACTCATTTTAGGATGCTAGTATTTCCTTAAGATCAAAAAGACAAAGACAGTCAAAGAAACGAAAACTACAGATCAATAGTTCTCATGAACATGGAGCCCCCAATCCTCAACAAGATATTAATAAATGAAAACCAACAATATATAAAAAGAATTAGGGGGGCCAGCTGGTGGCATGGCGGTGATGGAAGCTGGATCCCACATGGCAGACTGGGCATTAGAGTCCCAGACCTGGCAGCCTGAGAAGCTCACTGGGTACACGGGCATCCTGAAAGGAGTACAGACGGAGAAGGGATTGTGGCGTGACTGCCCCCACAGGGGGATGCTTTCTTGTTTTTTCTCTCTCTCTCCTTTCCATTCTCTCCCTCTCTCGGGTGAGCACATGTGCCCTCTGGCAGAAAGAAAACAATAATGCTGCATTGTAGAAGCACACCAGCATCCAGGCTACGCCAGACCCAGACCAGATGTTGCCTGGGAAACCATTACTGGGCTTTGTTACAGCAAGGAAAAAGAAAGGCTGTTGCTGAGGTGAAGATGGTTTCAGAATTCTGTCTCTGCCTCCTTGAAGCTTCTGCAGTCCTCACTGTTTCCATGTCTTCCACCATTGTCCCAATTTGATCTGAGTACGTGCGATTCCCGATTCTCAGACGTTTACCCAGATTTTGCTTCTTCACTATCTAGACAGAAATAAGAAACTCTTTTTGTTTTGTTTTTCAGTAGCGGTTTTTGCCTTAGGGCATGTGCGATCACTGAGAGAGAGACAGAGACAATGAGAGGAAAAGTGAGAAATCACTCCCCAGGGGGAGAGCCATGCAGCAATCCCTTCTCCTCCATTCTCCTCCTGGGGATCTTGGGCACGCACACATAGGAGCCTGGTGTGAGTTTTAAGCCACTGGGTCCAAGATTTAGCTGCAGTCTGCTATGCGGGAGTCCAGTGGCGTAACAGCTACGCCATCTACTGGCCCCAGAAACAAAAAAACTCTTAATTGCAAAGCTGGTTTTTAATCTAAGCAGTACTTAAAAAAAACATTTTTGAACTTATATATAAAATTCAGGATATAGGGCCAGCCTGTGACATAGTGGTTAAGACAGCTGGAACCCACTTGACTGATGATGCGGTTCAAGTCCTGGACCTAGTGGCTTGAGAAACACGCTAGGCTCATGTGTGCAGGTACCCAAAATTCCAAAAAGAGGCAGAGATGAAGGATAAGGGATTGAGGCTTCATGGTCTCTCATAGAGAGTGCTTTTTAACTTTCTCTTTCTCTCTGTCTCTCTCCTATGAGCACACATGCCCTCTGGTAAAAAAATTAAAATTAAATTAAATTAAATCAGGATATACCTCATGAGAATGTATGTTTACCGTTTTTTTCTTTTTGAGAAATTGGACTATCTGTCCCTTATGACTAATCTGCTGGAGCAGAGTGGCCGCAGCCTATTTCAGTGGCACATGTGTTCTCCAGGCTGCCACAACCTCACCATTCCCTGTTGCCACCAACACTGAGGCTGAGTATTAGTTTTCCCTTACTACCGTACTTTCGTTTCTATTTCACCCTTGTGCAGGAGAAGTATTTCCCTTTTCCCATATGTTTATGAAAAGTAGCAAAATAAGGGCCAGTAAGTGACATGGTAGTTAGGCATCTGGACTCCCACATGGCTGACTGTGATTTGAGTCCTAGACCTGGCAGCTTGAAAATCACACTGGGTGCATGTGTGTGCATGTTCAAAATCCTGAGAGGAGAATGCAGGAGAAGGGACTATGGTGTGGCCATCCTCCAGGGGATCATTTCTCACTTTCCCTCTCTCATGCCCTGTGGCAAAACCAAAAAAAAAGAAAGAAAAGTAACAAAATAAGAGATATAATAAAGGATTTAAGAATAAAAAAAAAACAACAACATACAATTCTTTGAGGAAGGAAGACTATTCTCCCATGTTTAATATGCCGAGTGAGTATATGTACAGAGAACAGACCTTGTTCATTGGCTCGCATACATCTCGTATCTGGCCCCAACAGCTGTTCCGCTTTGCAGTCCCTGGTCTGCTTTGCAGACTTGGGAGTTCTTGGAGTGTCTTACTCCCAGTCCTACTTTGCTGCCTGGTTTCCTGAGCCACCGTTGCCTACTAAGTAGGGGAGGCAGGGCATGCATCTAAAAGTAAAGGACCTGGTGGCTCTTAACTGTTGAATTTGCCTGCCTCAGTGTCTACAAGCTTATTTCTATAGGTTATAACATTTCTTTCTAATTTAGCAAGAAGTGTTTATACTCAGGCATTCTTACTATTAAATACTCTGGATATCCTAGCTCAGTTACTCTCTAGTCATTTAATTTGACTTGTAATTAAAGTTATGTATAGATACTATAACTATAAGCTAATTTAGCCAGTTTTTACAAAGTTTTTCCCATAGGGCATGTGCATTTGCCAGAAAGAGATAGAGTGAGCAAAAGTGAGAAATCACCACCACCACCCTCCGGGGAGAAGTGGCCACCCCCACAGTCTCTTCTCTTGGGATTTTGGACACACGGGCACATAATTTTCAAGTTGCCGGATCTGGGACCCAAACCGTGGTTGGCCATGTGGGAGTCCAGTGCTAAGGCACATGCCAACTGCTGGCCCCTAGCCAATCATCTTTTTATTAAAAAACAATTAAGTGTATGATTGTCAGGCAGTGGTTGCAGTCAGGCTCCTATGTTTTGTTTCACTTCCTCCCTTTTGATAATTCCTTCAGTTGCTGGGGCATGGAACATTGGCTTCCATTTTCTTCAGTCTCTCTTTGTATGAATTAGTCTCTCTTTTTGAGAATTATTTATTTAATTTTATTTATTCATTTATTTATTTTAAGTTTGGCCAGAGAGAGACAGACAGACAGAGAGAGAGAGAGAGTGAAAAAGCAAGCCACCAGGTCTGGGACTCAAACCATGGTTGGCCATGTGGGAGTGTTCAGCACCTTAAACACTAGGCCACCTGCTCGTCCCAAATTGATCATTTTTAAGAATCTTGCATATTGGGTAGGAAACTGAGGAAATAGACCCTAGTGTAGTCCTGGGTATTGCTTTATTTCTACCTTCCCCTCTGTACCCCTAAGTTCTAACACCCACAAGATAAAAGGTGACCACGTGTATTAGCAGAGCCCACCTTCATAAGCAGAGGGCTTCTGAATGGTTAGATTCTGACAGGCACATCCAGCGGAAGCCTGAGCCCACCTCATGCCAGCAATGGAATGTCTCCTGTGAGATTGGAAAGGACTATAAATGCAAGTTAGCAAACAGTGAGGCCAGGAGTATAAAGTCTCCCTTGTAGTCTCCAGGTCGGGGTCTTCGGGGAAAATCATTTCAAGACCTAGATGGAGCCCCGTGGTCTAATCCTCCAGAAAATGAAGAGGTGTTAACCCGAAGGTGAAAGACTGGGTTAGTTTGTCTTTGTCTCATATCTACACACCACTTGCTAGCAAAACATCAGTGTTGATTTGAATAGTCTGTTGGATTGGTTGAGGTAAAATAGGGAGCTGGCAGCTGGGCTCATCTGGTCACACAGATAAGAGCCAAGACTATATCTAATTAGCTCTATAAAAGAGGAAGCCCCAGCCACTTCTTCACCGTAGTCTGAGGCCACAGGGGCACGCCCTCCAGCTGCCTGGGGCTGCTGCCCCAAGCCCTGACGGAGGAGCTATCTGTCTGCTGATAGGACCAGGATGACCCAGCTGAACCACACGTGGCCAAGAGGAGCGCCATCTACCTTTTTGTCCTTTTAGCATTGAGTGGCAGTGTGGCATGCCCACTGACCTCCTTTCTTTCCTCTTTCCTTCTCCTTTGGGCCAAATACTGAAGGAACAGGACAATAAGGAAACCTTCCCCGCATGCACGAACAGGTAAGTATCCATTTCTCTGCAGCAGATGCCACCACACTTACAGAACTTGTGTCAGGCGTGTGCTGGGCCCTGGCCCCTGGCTGTTTGTCAATTATTCTTAAGACTATCACTAAGAAAGCTTATTCAGACAAAGCACTTGGCTTTTTTCATGTGGGGCTTTTCCACATGTAAAAAGAAATCATTAGCAGCATCTCTAGTTTTAATAAACTGAGCATGCAACAGGCAAGGTGCAGATTGGTCTTAACCAACTTCCTCCTGAAACATGCGTCTGTGGTTAGTCATGCTCTGTGAATCTCTGTGAATGACAGTTTTGCCTTCAGACTCTGTAGGCTGACACAGCTCTCTGAACTCCCACAATTTGCTGGGCTTTTTGTTATTATTTCCTGAGAACTGTAAGCATTCATAACAAAGTTTTTGATTTTTATTATTTAACTTTATTTATTATTATTATTTTCCAGTTTGATCAGAGAGAGACAGAGAGGGAAAGTGAGAAAGCAACCCGCCAGGTCCAGGACTTGAACCGCAGTCAGCCATGTAGGAGTCCAGGGACTTAAACTACCACACCATCTGCTGGCCCCAATCTTTCCAGAGTTCCGATTCCATGGTTTCACCATATCCAAAGACGTCTGAGCCCTCTGTCCGCAAGACACATGTCTGAAACCAAAGTGGCCACAAGTCAGGAACCTGCCACTGTCAACTTAGCATGAGCTTTCATGTTCCCTCAAAGAATAAGTCAAAATGGCCTCCTTGACTTTGCCGCAATATCTTAATTTTCATTTACATCACCTTTCTCTACACACCACCAGGGACGTGCATAGTGTCAGTGCCATGCAGGATGCAGTGAGGTATCGGGCTTGGAGGAGGGCAAAAGGGCAGGCAGGCAGGCAGAAGTGGGCTGGATTCAGCCCAGGTGAACTTACTTGCTGATTGGCCTGAGGCAAAGCCCACCCTCTAGGAAGTCCTTTCCCTCTGCATGTTCTCATGGAGACAGCAATACGGCCCTGCAGAGTGGTCCTAACAATAACGGATGGAGAGATGACACCTGGATGTTAACATCAGCCCTCAACAAATAGAGGATAATAATAATTATTTCTGTTGATTTTGTAAAAAGTCCACAAGACATGCTGAGAATACTATTCTCAATAAGTCTTGGTTATTATTTATTGTTGTTATCTAAGAGATATCAGTGGTCAATCTGAGATCTTCAGACTTCACTGAGAGAGTTCAATGGATTTGACTAATGTGTCTGATGAAGGCAGAAAAGCTGGTATTTTCAGGAAAACTGGCTTGTTTGAGCAGGTTAAATTCAATCTGTAAAGAGATAAGGTAATAATATAATAATAAGCTCTGCATCTTCAAAAGATCTGCAGGTTAAATAATGAGTTGGAAGAAGAAGAAAACTATGTGAGAAGATAAGGCAGAAAACCACAGCAGGATTCTAGGATTGAACTAAGGTAGTGGCTGCAGATAGAGGAGACAACTGGTCGACTGGTCAGAAGTTGGTTCAGGAGGCAGAATCTACTTTTCTTGTAGTGAACAAAGGGGAGGATGGGGCTACAGATGGTCTTAAGTTTCTGTCTTAGCACAATCAGGTGGGTACTGATTCCATTTACTGAAAAGAGAAATAGACTTAGAAAGTAAGAAAAGTCATTTCGAATTATTTTTAATTGGATTCTTGCGTAGTCAGAGTTTATTCAATCAGCCACAAAGAGATATTTCTTTACTCTTAGCTAATTTTGTCATGTACTTAAAACCAGTTCCATGTTTTAACCAGACTACATCACCAAGAAAAAATGCATATGTAGAAAATAAACACAGAATCTTTTGTTATGATACCAGTATATAAAGTGATTGGATCCACAGGTATGTGACACTCAGAAATCATGACTAAGGAAATAGAATATCGACATCTGATTCAAAGATTTACAATCGTAGATGAATTCAACTGGTACATACCAGATTCAGAGAAGTGAAAGTACTTTCTAGTTTTCTGTCTTCATTTATTTAAATGTATTTTAGAAAAACAACAAAATGTGATAAGGAAAAGAGCATCATAAAGAAAAAAGGAAGGCAACAAAAAATAACTCACAACATTATTTCTGTAAATGGTCATTTGAAAAGGATTTAAAAAGCTGTTTTACAAGTGTGATGGAATAGCGATATAAAACTAACTGATAAGACAAATGATGCAATTTCTGTCATTTTATTTAAAAGCAAATATCCATCTGAAAAGAGATCAAACAGAAGTCCCTCTTCACAGTGCTATTTTCATATTTTCAGTAAAAATTTTAAAATCCTTTTTCAGTACGGGAAGTGATCCATTAACATAAGACCATAATTACATTTCCAACATTGAATTTTAATTACCTGCTTCTGCATTTGTCTCTCTCTGAACTCTGAGCTCCTGAATAGAGGAGACAGTTCCCTACTCAGCATCAGGTCCTGGGTCTCAAACACTGTGCCTAGCCAGAGGAGGCACTTGCTGAGTGCTAATCAAATGAAGGAAGAAATAGACATCTCAAAAATATTAACCTAGTGGCACCAGCAGATGGCATAATGGTTATGTTGCTAGACTTTCACATGGTTGAACATGGGTTGAGTCCCAGACCCGGCGACTTCAAACACACTGGGTATATGTGTGCGCATGCCCAAAATCTTGAGAGGAGACTGGAGGACAAGGGATTGTGGAATGGCCATCCCCCCTGGGGGGGGGGGGAATTTTTCATTTTCTGTCTCTCTGGCAAGCACACATACTCAATAGGAAAAAAATCTCTCTTAAAAAAAAAAAAAGTTAACCTATTTCTATCATCCTGTACAAATAACTTCATTTTGGGGAATTTAGCAGTTAAATTTTTGAAATATTAGAACTTTATCAATGTAGTATGATCAAATTTCAGATAATTTTAACCGTAAAGAAAATAATTCATTTGTAATCCCACCATGCAATCAAATGAAGGATTACATTTTGGTTTAGCAAAAATAATGTTACCACTGTTAGAACTTATTTATAATGCCACTTTAAAAGCATGCATTTTGAGCCAGCCCCATAGTGAGTTGTGCAGAGGAAGCCAGATCCTACATGGTTGAACAGGGTTTGAGTCTTGGGTCTAGCAGCCTGGAAAAAAAAAAAAATGCCTGAGGAAAATGGACTATAGCATGACCATGACACCCTGGGGGGGTGTTTTCATTCTCTCCGCTTCTTTTCTGTCTCATTTATGCACACACTTGCCCTCTAGCATTTACAAAAAACGATGCATCTTTAAAAATATACTGATTTTTTTAAGTTGACAATGTTGTTGATGGAGCCCTTGAGTATTACAAGTTAAAGAGAGGGGGGAAAAAAGGCATTTTATAAAGAAATGTCCAAAATGCAGATCATGACTATGGGAAGTAAAGGAAGAGGCTTTGCTTTTTTTTTTCTTAATTTGCCAGAGGTTGCTGTGAACTTGCCAGAGACATAGATAAAGAGAGTGAAAGTGAGAAAGAACTGCCCATGAGGCATGGCCATGCAGCAATCAATTTTCCTTTTCCTCTTCCTTTTAGAATTTAGGGTACAGACACACACACACACACACACACACACACAGCGCGTGACTTTAAAATCTCCAAACTTGGGGACCAGCCGTTGGCATAATGGCTATGTTGCTGGACTCCCATGTGATAGACTCCAGTTCAAGTTCTGGACCTGGGAGCTTAAACTCACACCGAGCGTGGCATGCGTGAGATCCTGAATGGATAATGGAGGAGAAGGGATTGCGGCGTGACCATCGCTTTCTGTCTCTCTGTCTCTCTTTGTCTTTCTGCCAAGCACATGTGCCCTATAGCGAAAACTTCCCTCACCCCCCCAAGAAAAACCCCTCCAAACTAGTATATCTAAATCTCTATTTGAATCTCAATTGAGATGTGTAAAAGAAATCTCAAACCTAACCAGCCCCAAACCAAACACTTTATCTCCACCCCCCCCAACTTGTTTCTTCCAAATTTTCTCAATCTCAATAAATGGCAACACATCCTTCCCATTGTTCAGACAAAAAGCCATAGATCCATTCTTGTCTCTTCTCTTTTTCTCACACCCCACCATCTCTCCACAGGCAAATTCTATTTCCTCTACCTTCGAAATATATCCAGAATCAGAATATTTTTCATTTCTTGTCTAATATCACTCATGGCCAACCTTCCACTCCTGTACTATGAAATAACCTCATTGGTTTCCCTGCTCTCCCGTTACCCCATATAGTCTATTATCAACAGAGCCACAAGACTGATAGTTACAATTAGTGAGATGGTGGCAGCCCTGTAGCACAACAATTAAGTAGCGTGCACTGGGAGTGCATGGTTGACCCCAGTTCAGATCTTAGCCCTGGAGGCTTGTAAAAACATGCCAATGCATGTTTGCCCCAAATCCTGATCCAACAGAGATATGAAGAAAAAGGAATGTGAAATGATCACACCCCATTGGGGGATGCTTGCCTACTTGCTCTCTCTCGCTCTCTCTCCCTCTCTCTGCAAGTGCATGCACTCACAATTAAAAAAAAAAGAAAGAAGGGAAGAAAGAAAATTAGTGAAATAGTATTACCTTTCTACTCAAATTCCACGTCCCAAAATAAAAGCCAAGATTTTTCCAATGATTTGTCATTTGCCCTCCACGATCTCCATGATCTGCCCCCCTTTCTTCCTTGACTCCATCCCCTATGTCTTTCTCTCTTATTCACCCCAATCTAGTCAGACTTGCCTCCTCACTGCTCTTAACTTGGAATTTCCACATGGTTTGCCTAGTCACCTCCCTCACAACTGTTCAAATGTCTTCACCAAATCATCCTCCTTAAAATCCAACCCACAGCCTTGTACCCTGCCCACCCAGCACTCATATTCCTCCTCTCCTGTATCTAACTTACTACTTTATATTTTAAACTTTTCTACCCCCAACTCAAATGTGAACTCTTGAAGGCCAGGGATTTCCTCTTTCAATGTTTCATTCACATCTGTATCCCTAGCACCAGGAACAGCGCCTTCCATAATTATTTATTGAATGAAAAAAAGAGAGAACGATAAATGGGCCATGATTAATGATATGGAGATCTTACACTATACACTCCTGGACCCCAGCACTTTGAGTTTATTTTCCCACTTAATCCCCAAATCCCCGCAGTGGTTATTGTGATCACCATTTTACAAATAAGAAAATCGAATCCAGAGGAGTTGAGTGACTGCCAAGGTCATGCAAATATAAGACTGAGTCAGGTTTTAAACCCAAGCCTGTTGGCCCCAAAAATGGATTGTGTATTTCATGGGATCATTGTCTGGGCCTAATTCCACACCATTGGTAGGATGCAGTCACCATGTCACATATCGGTATTAAAGTATGATTGGAGGACCAGTAATGGCATAATGGCTATGTTGCTGGACTCCCATGTAGTCAACTACGGTTCGAGTCCCAAACCTGGTGGCTTAAACTCACTCCGGGTGCGTGTGCATGTGTGCCCAAGATCCTGAGGGGAGAATGGAGGAAAGGGGATTGCGGCATGGTCATCCCCCCTGGGGGTGATTTCTTGCTTTCCATCTCTCTGTCTCTCTCTGTCTTTCTGGCGAGTGCAGGTGCCCTATAGTGAAAACCTCTAAAAAGAAAAAAAAAAAAAAAAAGCATGAGGAGTTCCAGCCAGGCAGTCATGGACCACAGGCCCTAGTCAGGTATAAGCATGGCTTTGCCTACCTCTATTTTCCAAAATGTTGTGAGTAATGGATTTTCCATACCATTTCAAATATCTGAGTATTTGGAAGATTCTGGATTGCTTTACTTTACAGAAGGAGATCTGTGGGAGAAAGCAAATTCTAGGTATAAAACTTAATGTGTGCATGAGTTGTCATTATTTTTTAGGAAAAAAGCCAACTTTGGTGGGTTAGAAAAAAGACAGCTCGCTGAGCTTTGAAACCCGAAATGAGGCCAAAATTGCAATAGTAACTGTCTACATATATCATAATAAGTTCTTAGAAGCAAAAAAAAAAAAAAAATCAGTTGAAAATCTGTTGCTTGATCTCAAACAACTTTATTTTAAATTTAAACAGTACAAGCATGATTATCGTTTGCATTATTACAGTTCCTCTGTTCTCTGGTCTTGTGATAATTACAGAAATTTTAGTCATCTTCCCCTAGATTGTTCTTTTATTCTCACAATGTACAGACTAGCTGGATCTGGAGAACTGGAGAGATTTGCAGCTCATTTATAGAATAGCTTGAATCAAATAATGGCAGATTTTCAAAGTGATATACTAAAGGACTCCAAGTTTTAAAATGCTAAAGTTATCAACTGGCTTCTAGATAGAAGCCCTGCCTTGAGACACAATAATGATTGTTTTAAAATCTATGGGAAAAATGCAAAATAATTTAGTTGATGGCTGTAGACAAAAGGATAAAAATTATACATAATAAGTGGAATTTATTAGATTGTCTGAAAAGTCATGACATGATTTTTTTTGAGAGGTTTTTTGCTATAGGGCGCATGCGCTCGCCAGACAGAGAGAGACAGAGAGACAGAAAGCGAGAAATCACCCCCCAGGGGGGAATGGTCACGCCGCAATCCCTTCTCTTCCATTCTCCTCTCGGGATCTTGGGCACGCACCAACGGGTCTGGGACGCGAACTGCGGTCGACTACGTGGGAGTCCAGCGACATAGCCATTACGCTAACTGCTGGTTCCCATGACACGATTTTTAATAGAAAAACAGAAAAATGTGTCATGACTTTCCAGACAACCAAATTTTTTAATTTTTAAATTTATTTTATACTTTTTAGATTTTGCTATAGGACACATGTATTTCCAGAGACAGGGAAAGTAAGCATGTGAGAAATCACCCCCCGGGGTGGATGGCTGCACTGTAATCCCTTCTCTATTCTCTTGGGATATTCGGCACACATGCACATGCACATGGCATGATCTTCAGGCTGCTGGGTCTGGGACTCAAACCATGGAGTTGGCCATGTGGGATCCAGCACCTTAACCTCCATACCACCTGGAATTAATTATTTTAAAGAATTATTTCTTTAATTTTATTTATTATTATTATTATTACTACTACTACTGCTACTACTTTAATTTGCTATAGAACACATGTGCTCACCAGAGAGAGAGAGAGAGAGAAAGTGCAAAAGCAAGCTGCTAAGTCCCGAACTCAAACCACAGTTGGCCACCTGGGAGTCCAGTGCCCCAACCACCATGCCATCTGCTGACCCCCAGGAATTAATTTTTAAGTCACACATTAGGGATTCAATGATGTAAAGTAAAATGATACTTTTCAATGGGCCAGCCTGTAGCCTAGTGGCTAAGGGAGAGCTGGATCCCACTCGGCCAACCATGATTCAGCTTCTGGCTCTGCCTCTTGGAAAATATGCCGGGTCCATGCACATACTTGCTCAAAATCCCAACAGGATGCAGAAATGGAGAAGGGATTGTGACACAAACATGCCCTATTGAGGGGGGAGTGCTTTCCCTCTCCTTCTGTCTTTCTCAAGGCATGTACCTTCTGACAATTAATTTTTTTTTTTCAGTAAAAAACAATGTTACTCTTTGGCCCATTTACAAATAGCATAGTATGAAAAGAAAAAAAAAAAAGTGTGTAGAACGTGTAATTCAGGACTGTTTTGGAGTCTGCTACTCTTGTTCATTACTTATTTTATACCATTTAATGCATTAGAGAAATGCTCTATCCTGAAGTACTTAAAACACCAATAGAAGGTCCACTATTTTGAGAAGCAGCTTTTTTAAAGCTTCGTTCCCTAATTCTCTCCTCCTCCTCCTCCTCCTCCTCCTCCTCCTCCTCCTCCTTCTTCTTTTTCTAATTTATTTCCTCCTTATTCATCTTGGTATTTAGAGGGAGGTGAGAGTGCTCCTCTCCCAAAGATAAAATTCCAAACAAAGGAAAACAAAGGCCTACTCTTCCCCACTATCAGAAGACCACTGCCCTTTTAAGCATACTGTCTTCCACCATTTACTTGCTGGTTTCAAGTGGAACGCCAAGGGAGGAAACAGAAGGTCCCTGTCCTGGCTCTACCCCTTATCTATTCACATAGGCCCGAAGCTCTGGCTTTCAGCACTGGCTCCGGCCTGCAGTTGCCTGTAGCTGTGGACTGGGCTACCTTCCACCAAGAGGGTATGTGGTCACGTGAGAAGATTTGGAAGCAGTTTGTAGACTGTAACACACTGTACAAAAGTGCAGATGATTACTATTAATTAGCAAAAGAAGTCTTCCTCTATCATTTTTGTTTTTTTCCCACTTCCTCCTTTCCCCTTCTAAACAACTTTTTCAGCTGTAAACACACCATAATAGCAAGAGTAATGAGAAGCAAGGGTCTGACTCGTTACAATGAAAAGTCAATTTAAGTGACACCCAAATTAGGAGAAAGGTGAAATGAAAACAAGTTCTGAACCAAATTCTAGGAAGATGTTGTTTTTTAAATCTACTTACCACTTCATGTTTTCATATATGCCAAAGTCTCAAAGCTTCAGTCATTATTCTTCCACTTCCTAATGCAAGAACATAAAGGCTGGTTTGTGTCATTTGCCTCAGACACCACCGGAAGTGGCATTTTCTCCCCAGAGACTGGCTTGCAAACTGTAGCAGCACCCAGAGGTGAACTCATTCACTTGGAGCCCAGGCTCCGGGCGCCTCAGCCTGTCTACTCTGATCTATAGCCAAGGATGGACTTTATCTAAGGACGAGCTCTAGTGTCAACTGAGAAAGACCATTTTGAATCAAGTCATTTCAATGAGTAAGTGTTTTCCATTTCTCCCATTTTATATACAACAGTATTTTTTTATTTCTGACTACCCTTTCTTTTTTGTTTTTCTTTCTTCTTTTTAAATTTATTTACTGGAAGGCACTTGTGCTCACAGGAGAAAGACAGAGAGAGAGAGAGAGAGAAAGTGAGAAAGGACTGCCATGAGTTATGGTCACACCACCATCCCTTCTCCTTCATTTCTCCCTCCTTTTGGGATTTTGGGCACATGTGTACATGTGTCCGGTTTGTTTTTGAAGCCCCCAGGCCCAGGACTTGAATCCAGCCACCTGAACCACTACACCCTGACCAGCTTTTCTATGGACATTCATTTTTCAGGCACTCACTATAGAAAAAAATTACCATCCTCTCTCTCTTAACTAAGTAACCCTGAAGAAAAAAACTGATACTTGGTAATAATGAAGCATTAGTAATTAATAAACTAGTCTATTTTTTAAATGGATAGTGAAAGGAAACAGCCCATTTAGTTTTGAACTGAAGAAAGGCTATGAAGCAGCTATTGTATGTTGTGGTTGACCACAAAAGCTTGGCATCAGTTTTGGTTCCCAGCCCAGCTTTTTATAAAACGGATAACCTTGAGCAGATTACTAAACCTCTGTGTGTGTGTGTGTGTGTGTGTGTGTGTGTGTGTGTGGTTGTTTCATTGCCAGAGGGTGCATGTGCTTGCCAGAGAAATAAAGAAAAGGAGAAAACACCCTCAGTGGACATGGTCTGCTGCAATCCCTTCTCCACTTCTCCATTCCTTTGGGATTTGGAGCATATATACATACACACACACACACACACACACACACACACACACACACAGGCCCCCATGTGTTTTTCAAGTAGTAGGGTCTGGGATTCAAACCATAGTTGGTTATGTGGGATCCAGCTCCCTTAACTATGGGGCCAACCCAGATTCCTAATTTTTTTTTAACCTTAATTTTCAAAAATGTTTAAAAAGGGCAAAAACAAAGTACTTATTTCTTAAGGTTTTTAAGCAGGTGAGACACTTAAATACTCTTGCAGGGCATACTAAATGATGTTACTAAATAATCAGCGTTGCTAAATAACAAGCTTAATACTTCATTTAGTTAGAAAGTTCCCTTAGCTACTAATTCTATCCACTAACTATGTTGAGGTGGCTCAGAATGGCAACAACAATGAACTTTGTAGCATTTATGGAGCATTTCATTTGATTGGCACCTCCTCTCAGGGAGGCGAGCAGAGCTATGGGCTTATTTCTGTAAGGGGAGGGCGAGTGAGAACTGAGAGCCTGCAAATGGCAGAAAGAGACGCTCATACGCTCAAAGTTGGAGCTGAGGGAAGAGAAACCAAGACTCAGGAAAGGGTCTTGTGTGAGTGGGCACTTGTCTGTGTGACGGGAGGACAGGACATTCATTTCTCCAGCACAGATTCTTATCCCTTCAGCCTCCTCACTCCATAACCCCATCCCTCTTCCCGTTCCAAACCATAGAGCTTGAAATCGGTCAAGTCCTTCGTTCCAGTTGAACACAGAACACCAGAGCAAATCCAGGTCTTTCAGAAACCCCTAGGAAATAGTGCAAGTACAGACCGCAGTATACAGAGATTGGCCTTAAGGATCTCTTCTTTACTTGTTTGTTTTGTTTGTTTGTTTGTTTGTTTGTTTATAACTGCCAGAGGGTACATGTGCTCACTAGACAGACAGAGAGAGGGAGAGGAAGAATGTACCCCTCAATGGGGGTGGATTTGGGGCATACATGCACATGTACCCACATATTTTTTCAAGCCACCAGGGCTGGGATTTAAACTGGGGCTGGCCAGGTGGGATCTGGCTCCCTTAAAAACTAAACTACGGGACCAGCCCAGAATCTTATTTTCAAATTCAACATTTTTTCCATAGAAACACTACTGCATGAGACCAGCAGATGGCACAATGGCTACGTCGCTGGACTCCCGTGTAGTTGAACACAGTTTGAGTCCTGGACCCAGTGGCTTAAACTCATGCCAGGCGTGTGTGCGTGCCTGCCCAAGATCCCAAGATCCCAAGAGGAGAATGGAGGAGAAGGGATTGCGGTGTGGCCATCCCCCCTGAGGGGTGATTTCTCACTTTCTGTCTCTCTGTCTCTCTCTTTCTTTCTGGTGAGTGCACATGCCCTATAGCAAAAACCTCTCAGGAAAAAAAAAAAACCTCTCAGAAAAAAAAAAAAAAGAAAGAAAAGAAAAGAAGAAAGAAAGAGAAAGAAAGAAAGAAAGAAAGAAAGAAAGAAAGAAAGAAAAAGACTACTGCACATAGAATTCAGTGTTAATAGTCATGATGATAGCAGTAATAAAACATCCATCTTTGAAGCATCTTTTGTGTCATCTCTTCAGGGGAGCACAGGGTCTGTCTCTCCCCTATAAAGGATGACAACCAAGGAGCAGAGATGAAGTGGGCCTGTCCACTTAGCCTTGTGTTCTCATAACTGGTGAAACGGGCTTTGGTGGCCCGTCCTGGAGACAGAATTTTCAGACTCCAGTCTGTCCATTAGTTCAAAGCAGCTAGTCATGCTTTTGGCAAGAACTGCCATTTTCCTATAATTCACCAAAATGATCAACACAAAGGAAAGGAGAAGGCACCCAAAATGTGTTCTCTAGGCCCTTTAGAAAACATGGAATGGGGGACCAGCAGATGGCCACCAGACCCCTCCATGCTCGACCATGGCTCAAGTTCCAGACCTGGCAGCTTCAAACTTACACTGGGCGAGAGTGCATGTGTGCCCAAAACCCCGAGAGGAGACTGAGGAGAAAGGACTGCTGCATGGTCATCCCCCGGGGGATGATTTCTCACTTTCTGTCTCTCTGTCTCTCTCTGTCGCTCTGGCAGGTGTATGTGCCCTATGGCAAAAATCTGTCTAAGAAAAAAAGAAAAGAAAACATGGAGTGGTTCTTTTGGCAACATACATGTGAATCTACAAGAAAGGTGATATTGTAGACATCAGAAGAATGAGTATTGTTGAAAAGGAATGCCCCACAAATGTTACCATGGCAAACTTGCAAGAGTCTACAATGTTACTCAGCGTGCTGTTGGCACTGCTATAAACAAACAAGTTAAGGACAAGATTCTTGTGAGAGAATTTGTGTGTACTGAACATATTTAGCATTCTAAGGCAGAGATACCTTCCTAAAACATGTGAAGAAAAATGACCAGAAAAAGAAGGAAGCCAAAGAGAAATGTATCTGGGTTCAACTGAGGCGCCAGGCTGCTCCCCCCAGAGAAGCACACTTTGTGGGAACCAATGGAAAGGAGCCTGAGCTACTGGAACCTATTCATAGCATGATGGGTGTTGAAAATAAATAAACTCTGGTCTATAAAAATATTTTTCTTAATTGAGTAAAATTCGTGTTCTCTCCCCCAAAGCAAATTTTAATTAGGCTTTAATTCAGTTGGTAATATCTTTATTCAAATTCAGTGTTTTTCTAGTTGAAAGATGCAAGGTGGCTTATTATTCAACAAATAAAACTAAGTTTAGAAAATGATAAAAAAAAAAAAAAAGGCAGCTAGTAATTATTAACTCTCCAAACACCTAGTCATTATTAACTCTCCAAACACCCTTTTTTAATCATGGGGACTTTTTAATCTAGCCACTGGTTAGAATCTAGGGTATTAGCATAAATACAAAAAAGTCAGATCTAGCTTTAGTGCAACACTGGATTTCTCCTGGCTCTTGGAAGACTAGCTAACAGTGACGGAAAGGAACTAAGCCAAGTTTATAGCTACTTTGTTTTTTTCACGGAACATTTAACACTGTGCACAAAACACTGTCTTGCTTTTCTAGGGAGGATAACAAAGAATATACTTGCAAGTATATCTTTCTTGGTAAGGTTATTTTTTTACCCCTTACTTCCAGTAAGTATAGCTGAGGTTAAAAGCTCAGGATCTGGAGTCATATTTCCTCCTAAAGAAACAAAACTTTTAACTTATCTAATCAATCAGAAGACTCAGACGGACAGTCCTGCCATTTACTACCTGGACAGCCTTGGGCAATTTACATAACCACTGCATGCCTCAGTTTACTTGAGACACTAATGATTCCTACCTCACCAGGAGGTGAGAATTGAATAGGACTGGCACAGAGTAAATGCCATGGAATGCTGGCTATTAGCACAAGGCACTAAGCTGAGAGGAGCTTGAGGACACTAAGCTCCACTCATGCCTTCAAGGCCGAGGAACTACTGGGCTAGAAGGGCCTATGGGCAGCTTATTACAGTAAAAAACAAAACCAAGAGAGCAGCAGATGGCATAATGGTTATGTTGCTTGTCTCCCATGTAGTTGACCCTGGTTCAAGTCCAGGACCCAGAGACTTCAAACTCGTGCTGGGCTCATGTGTGTGCATGGCCAAAATCCCAAGAGGAGACTGGAGGAGAAGGAACTGCAACATGGCAATCCATCCTGGAGGATGATTTCTTGCTTTCTGTCTCTCTGTCTCTTTTTATCTCTCCAACGAACGCATGTACCCTACCGCAAAAGTCTCCCTTTAAAAAAAAAAAAAAAAAAAAGAAGAAAGAAAAAGAAAGAAAAACAAAATAAAACCAAGGATTAAATAGAATCATCCTTGGAGGAAGGAGGGGCTTTTCTGTCTGGGAGAACAGGGAAGGCTCTCTGATAGAATTTTTGCCTGTTAAAGAGGGTTGTAAAGAAGGAATGGGATTTCAGTAAGAAAGGGCTGGGGGACATTGAATGATGAGTCCTGGGAGCAGATGTGGAGATGAGAAGAAACCCTCCAGGCTTTCACAAACCTTATCATTCACCCCAGGCTTTGAAAAGACCTAAAAAATCAAGGATCCTATCCTAGGTTTTAAAAATGTTATAAATACAAAATGTTGGAGTTATGCTAACATATCAAATGAATATAAAATTTAAAACCATAGATGATACTTTTTTGCGAGAAGATACATACAAAATAAAAATGAATTTTTTTAGAAATTATGTTTTAATTAAAGTAAGACAAACTTTTTTTTAAGGATTAAGAATTTATAGAAAGAAAAATTTTTAAGAATTCATAGAAAGAAAAAAAGTTGATCATGGGGGGGGGGGCATGGTCAACCATGGTCAACTGTACAGATAGATTCTGGACCCAGCAGCTTGAAAACATGACAGGCATATGTGTGTGCATGCCCAAAATAGAAGAGAAGGGATTGTGGCGTGGTTATCCCCCCCGCCCCCACCCCCGGGGTGATTTTTCATTTCCCTCTCTCTGTCTCTGGTGAGTGCATCCACCCTGTATAGCAAAACACTTTTTTAAAGTTAACCATAAAATCTATGTACAGAGGGCCAGGAGGTGGCATGGTTGTTAAGACACTATACTTCCACATAGTTGAGTTTGAATCCTGGACCTGGAGGCTTGCTTTCTTGCTTTCCTTGTCTCTCTTT
>NW_006205727.1:4967484-5022498 GCF_000334495.1 Tupaia belangeri chinensis
AAAAAAAAAAAAAAAGCCCAATGTAGAGAGCAAGAGAGACTCCATATTTGAAACTTGAAGTCTGACTTGTTTGAGAGTAACTTGACCTCCACTCTCCTGGATGCCTGTTTACTCTACATGCAAATAAATCACACAGGTCCACCCTGGACAAGGAACAGAGTTTGTTCTTTTGATGATAAATAAAAAAAAAAAAAGCATAAAGGGACACTCCTGCCATCAGTACGTTGCTCTCAGTGTGTTTACTCTCAGAGTGTCTCTAGACCACATTGAAACCCTCCCATTTGCAGCATCATCCTGAGATGGGAGCCATCTTCTGAGACTGCCTTGCAGAATGGAATGGTGTCAGGACTGGACTCTGTCACAGGACTCTGAATGTTCCCTGAGGCTTGAGACTTTGTTCATTTTTTCTCTGTCTTCCAGTTAACTATCTTGTGTGTGGTATGCTTAATGTTAATTACATGAGCTAGTATACAAATAAAACGTACCTGACAGTAGTTCTTTGATGAATAGAAGCTGAATCCTAGTATCTGTATTTGTGTGTGGAAATTTGGTTTTCAGTTTGTCTGTAGTTCAGACTATCAAGCCAGAAACTGCACCTTACCCATTGGCTGCTCGATTGCTGATTTGCATTGGTTTAAATCGCAAACAAATAAAATCCAATGTTGTAGAAAGACACAAATCACATGCAGTATTTTTTCTCCTGCTTGGGAGACCCTAGATGAAATTGGTCATTGTGTTCAGCTCCCCAAAAAGATATTGCAATATCTTCTCTAAAATATATTTTCAAAAAATTATATATACATATATTATGTGTGTATATGTGTGTGTGTATCTCTCTCTCTCTCTCTCTCTCTCTTTTTTTTTTTGGCCAAGAAATAGAAGTAGTTGAACAGACTTATATTCAGGCAGTTATTTAAAATTTTTGATGTCCCGGGAACAGTAGAAACAACCACACTCATGGAAAAAATCAAATTAATTTGATTCACGCATTTCAGAAATGGTTTGTTTCCCCAGCCAGCATTTTAAGCGAAATTATAAAGGGAGCTCCCTGAAAATGCATGGTGAGAAAATGCTACCATCATTCCCATTAATGATCAATATTTACCTTTAGGAAGATTGTTTAAAGGTCAAGAGAGAATTATGTCAGGAATTCAGCCTCAGCTTGATGGGGGGTTAATGGATGCCTAGAGAATTTGGAACTGAAAGAGGCCTATGTAGACTTGCTCCTTGCCCTGCCCCCCATTCCCTGGACCTTTACTCCACCACCTGACTCCCTCTGGAACTCGGGAGACAGGCCTGGGCTGGGGAAAAAGATAAGAGCTAAATGCATTGAGCACTTAAAAATGTGGCAGCCTCGTGCTAATAACTTCGGGTTCATGTAACCTTCACTTGTAAAGACTCCTTGGCAAAATTATTCCCATTCTGTTGATGTAGATTCTTTAGAACAGAGCAGTTACTTAATCAGCATGACTCTCTGGGGCCAGTAAGCGGTGGAGCAGGATGTAAACCCGCGGGGCTGACTCCAGGGCCCTAGGCTTTATGGCTTCAATCTGAGTTCATCTGCATGCAAATGGTCATTGATAAGGAACTAGTCCATTGTTGCCTCCCAAACTGGGACTCTTGGGAGGGAGGTATACTGTTAATAATTATGTGGGGAAAATAAACGTAGATCAGAATTGTCTGGGGCAAAGACATATGACGAGCTAGTAGCCCAACACTCTGAGCGTGGATGGACATATGAGGATAAGAATGAAGAAGGGAAGAGGAGCTGATACGTGGGCCTTGAGAAAGACCAGCATCTAGGGAATTGCCAGAGAAAAGGGAAATCTGTAAAGGTTCTGGGGAAAGGCAGGATCCAGGTCCCAAGCACAGGGACTCCAGAGCAGAATTTCTCAGAGGGGAGCAGCCCACAGAGCCCCAGTCCCCGGACTTGGGAATGCTGCTGACGCCCAAGGTCAAGAAGTGGCCGTTGAAAGGAGCAACAAAAAAATAAATCATTAGTGATTTACTGACAAGCATTTCTTTGGTGTGTGGAGTTGGAAGCCAATTTAAAGTAAAATGAGGAGTGAGTGGGAGGTGAGGACCGGGACACAGCCAGCGCAAACAACTCTTTGTAAATGTGGCCTTGAAGCAGAGGCGAAAGATAGGACAGTCCTGGAGGTGGAGTCAAAGAAGTTTCCTTTCTTTTTTAAAACAAGAAAGTAGAATGTGTTAATGCTGAAAGAAGGAGCCAACCCCAGGAGAGTAAAGGAACCCAGAAAGCGTAATGATCAGCTCCCAGAGGAATATCCTGCAGGAAAGTCCCTGAGGATGTGAGAGGACCGGCCACTTGAGTGGAGAGACTAACTTTACCCCAAGGAGGTACACATCTGCCTTCGCGGGAGGGTGGAAAGGGGGTACGGTGGCTTTGTAGGTTTGAGGAAGGAGTCAGCTTGGAGGTTCCGTCTGCAGGCTGGCGTTTTCTCTCGAATCGGAGTGGGAAGGGCTTGCTCTGCAAGAGATTTAAAGGGGCCGGATGTCTGGCCGGCTCTGTTCCAGGCCCTGGCTAAATGAGATCTCTTTTCCTCTGAACTTTATCCAGTGAGATAGGTAATGCTAACCCCGTTTTACAGAAGAGGAAGCTGTCTCAAATCAGGGCACAACTAGCCCCCCACGAGCGCACAGCTGTCTAGGTAGAGAGAGTCCGCATCTTGGCTTTGCGTTCTCATGGAAGTGAAAGCCAGGCTACCACCCACCGGAATCTTCTCATTTGTAGTAGAGGGGTGATAGATAGGGTGATAGCAAATGCAGCTTAAATAATGGTTCAAGACTGTAATGTAAAATGTGTGCTAGTCACTAACTGTACGTGATAGAAGTCAAGTGTTTGTTTTTATAAATTGCTTTGATTTTTAATTTTAGAGGATTCTTTCGTAAAACAAGTCTAAAAAAATTGAATAAATAGTCCATAATTTATGTTTTGTTTTTTTATAAAAATAAGTTCTGTGCATGTCAAGTAGTTTGAAACTCTACTTCATAAAAGAATGTCTCCTGAATTTCTATAGTTCATAAAACGTTTATAGTAGACTACTATAGGAAAAATATGCTGCCTTAAGAATTTTTAAAGTTGGTACTCAAAATATTTGAAATTCTTATGTTGATCTTTTATTTCAAAAGTATAAAAATTTAAGTTTGTGGCCTGGGAGGGAGCACTCGAGTGTAAATTGAACAGGCCCTCAGTGATTCCTGCCTCCGTAATGGAAACTTGGATACTTTTGATGATTATTGCTCTAGTTTCAGTTTTTGATTTATATGACATGCCTTAGATTTTAATTGTGTTAAGATTATCTGAGTAACCAAGCTAGAAGCAGGGGTTGTGAGGTGTGATTTCATGACCCAGGGATTGGGTAGAAGAACCTTGATAGCTGTGAGGAAAGGTGAGTCCAATTTGCCAAATGACAGCTGTCGCAATCTTCAGATAGACACAGTATTCTCTAAATTTATACAGAATTAATTAATGGCTGTAGAGCTGAGGCCTATTTAAGAAGTCACTAGTCATGGGGGATTAGATTTGGTCTTTCCAACGACTCTAGCGATTATTTTCACACTGCACTAACTTGCCATAATCGTACAGTTCCTTTCTGTATTTTTTCATTTGTTCTTTTCATCAATCTTGCATTATTTCGCCCCTGGTGTTTTGTTTGTTTGTTTGTTTGCTAGAGGGAGCATGTGCTCTTCAGGAAAGAGGAGACAACAGCTCCCATGAGGCATGGTCACACTGAAATCCCTTCTCCTCCATCACTTCCTGTTTTTGGGATTTGGGGTATGCACACACACATACCCAGCATGTTTCTCAGGCTTCCAGGTCAGAACTTGAATTTCGAGGTCAGCCGTGTTTGATCTGGCGAGTTTAAGCACCAGGCTACAGAGACAGTCCTCCCCCACTTTGGTTTGGTATGCAGGATGGATTTTAACCAACTTAACCAAATCAAAAGATGAATCTTGAGAATCTTCAACCCATAGGACATTATGTTTTCCCGAAAAGAAATTAAAATTATTTGCTTTTCTTTCTTCTTTTAAAAGTTTAGATGGCATACAACGTAATTTTTGACAAATTTAATTAAAATTAGAAAATCAAGCAAATGCGTAGACGTAGAGGTGAGTTTATGCAAAAATAATTATTTTCTTATCTGTACATTCATTCCATTAAATTTTAAGGGGATTTGAGAAAGCTTAAAATATTGGCTTAGCCCCCCAAAATGCAGTTAGAAAGAAATGAACTATTTATATTCCCAGTACAATGTCAGCTTAAGACAGTCATATGCAAGAAATTTCTAAAGTAAGTTACCAGTTCTTCTACAAGCAATCATAACAGCATCCTAATTGTTAGTGACTATCTCTATGATTTAAGACTTCTCTGCAGGGTATCTGGAGCAACTGGTTTATTTCAATGTCATTCTCCCTATAACCAAACATAAATAAGAAAAGAAATTAGCTTAATTACTACAAAAAAATGATGAATGCAAAATAAACGTAACATGTTTGGATTGTGATACTTACAAAGCAAAAGTAAATGATTTATGGTTTATAATAACTCATAGTTATGAATATTTTTAAAAAATCAGTTTTCCCCAATGAGAGAAATACAAGCAAGATGCTTGAAAGTAATAGATCGTAGTAGGAACCATTTGAAACCCAAATTTTACTTCAAAAAGTGAAAAAAACTAAACCTACTCATAATTTGTGGAGTCATCATGAAACTTAAAAAAAAAAAAAAGTTTGGTAGCAGATTGGGATAGTGGTCCAAATACCTTACTTGGGGCCAGCAGGTGGTGTGGTAGTTGAGGCAATGGACTCCCACATGACTGACCGCGGTTCAAGTCCCAGACTGGGTAGCTTGCTTTCTCTTTCTTTCCCTCTCACCATGTGTCTCTCTCTGGTCAGTTTAAAGAATAATAACAAGAAATAAAATTTAATAAATATTTCTTTAAAAAAAGAAAAGACAAGACAAAAAATACTTTCCTTGTTCTCCAGACATCAATTGTAGCAGTCGACTTCTTGGAGACCTGTTTTTATGTGTCCATTTTTTACCTCTCTATCTGAGAAAAAAAGGTTGCCTTTTTATATCTGCCCCTTGCACCAAGCACAATTCCAGGATCTTAGTGATCCTTATTAAATGAATGAATGAAACTATAAAATATCAGCAGCTACCAAACTAATCAGTGAAATTTAGCCAAACTAATTAATGAGTTTGTTGCAAAGAACCTAGCCACCAATCTGATTGTTCTCAAATGCTTTTCTTGGTTTCAGTTTTATACATTAAAAAAACTCTGAAAGTTAAAATGATCAGCTTTTAAAAAAGTCAGAAAAAATTTAAATCTTCAAATGATTTTCCTCTACTCACCCCCCCCCCTAAAAGAATCATTTAGCATGAATGATTCTGTCCCACAGTGATACCTTGAGGGTGTCAGATTTTGTTAATCCTGTTAGAGCTTTGATAAGTTCTTTTTCAAGAATCTCATGAGTTTTCTTTCAGTTTCAGCTTCTAATTGGAATGCTTCTTACTGGTCATTTTCCCTTTTCTTATCTTCTTTTTTTTTTCCTTCTGAGAAATTTTAATTATATGTGACAAAGCTTAAGGCAAAATGGTGCTAATTAAATCTATCAAGATATTTAAAAATAAGCGATAATCCATAAACCACTAAAAACATCAACCACAAGGATATTGATTGTCCAAGTTCAGGAGTTCCTGTAGACAGATTATGTTTCATATTGAACTAGTCGTTGAGCTTGCAAACATTTATGATCTGTGCTACCTTTGTGACTGCGGTGGCCCCTGAGGGGAGGTGCTGCGTTGCCCTCTCCCTTCTTTGATATCTTCTAGTCACAGTTGTCTATTCAGTTGGAGAAGAGCACTAACACATTTTCAGGTGGAGGGTTAATTCAGTTCACTGATTAGGGAGGACGTCCTGAAACACTGAAGCTGGGACTCTGCAGAATTTCATTTGGTTTGTTCTAAAGCCTCGGTCTTCAGACTTTGTCATGGCTCTTGCCTTAGAACAGACCATCCATCTCTAGGCACAGACAAAGTAGATGAGTGTTTGCCCCAAGACGGGCTTTGGAGTAAATTATAGCTCCATCATATCCATATCCTTCCCTATAAGTTGGAAATAATGAGAATTATCTCAGAAATAGGTGTATGTTTGGAAAGCACCTGGCATTTAATAGCCATTCGATAGACGTTAATTTTGTTTTATTCAAAATCTTTCCCTTGCATCTTCTCATCTGATCTTCATAAAATCCTGCTAGACAAACAGTACAAATACTGGAATCCCTCTTTTACAGATGATTAGTCTGGTGTTCAGAAAATAATAACTAACTTTTTTTTTTTAAAGGTTTTTCTCTACAGAGCGTGAGTATTTGCCAGAGACAGAGAGCAAGAGAGAAATAACTCTCCCAAAGAGGATGGCCACACTGCAACCCCCTCTCTTCCATTCTGCCCATGGGATTATTGGGCATGCACACACACACACACACACACACGTGCCTGGCATGTTTCTCAAGCCGCTGGGTCCAGGACTCAAACCACACTCAGATGGACATATGGTATCCAGCACCCTAACTTCCACACCACCTGCTGGCCCAATAATAACTAAATTTTAACAGCATTTACCACTTGTCAGGGATTAGTGTAAACACTTCACATTTGATCCTCACGTCAAATCTATGAAGTGGTACTAATAGTCCAATTTTACAGATGAAGAAAATTAAGGCTCATAGAAAGGTAAAATAATTTGCCCAAGGTCCAAAGAGCTAGCAAATTGAAGAGTTGGGATCCAAACCCAAACAGTATGGCTCCAAAAGTAATGCTCTTCATTGTTTTATGCCCACAGGTTTTAGGTACACAATGGACATGAATTCAGGTCCGTCTGAGTCTGTGGCACTTTATACCCTGAGAAGGAATACACTAGACCATTTAAACAAAGTACCACTGAAGCCGAGACAACACTAGGTTATCAGATCTACCAACCTTTGGGAGAGAGCATAGAATATGACCAGAGTGCCGGCCCAGGCAGGGTTCATGATTAGAGAGGGGGTGGCACGGGAGCCCTGGAAACACAATAAGAAAGGGTTTCCTTCTTATGTTTAGCACCTTGGAGATTTGGGTGTGGGGATACTGTTTCCAAAGACTGAAGGTCCATTCCATGGCCCTTAGTACTCTCTACTTTGTATCACATTATCCCTGGGGAGTTCTGATTTGCTCCTTGAAGGCAAGCCTACATCTTACTCATTTTTATACTTCTCATGTGGAATACATAGTCAGCACTTAGTAAATGAGTTAGATGAATAAATGACTCTAAATAAGTGAACATGCTTGAGTCTCAGAGATCCAACGTTTTCATTAATTTTGTTTTATTTTGTTGCACCACATGAGCTGATTTTTTTTTCTTTTTCTTTTTTAATTTTAGAGGGCTTGTGTGTTTGCTAGACATTGAGAGAGAAAGTGTAAAAGCATCCTCCCTAAAGGGGATGGTCATGCTGCAATCCCTTCTCCGTTTCTCCTTTTGGGATTTGGGACATGCATGTGCACATGTCCAGTATGTAACTTAAGTTGTCGGGTCTGGAACTCAAACGGCACAATCAGCCATGTGAGATCCACTGCCTTAATCATTAAGCCAGCAATGGGCCCAAGCTAATCCTATTTTTATTTATTTATTTATGTATTTATTTTTAAAGAAATTTTTGCTATAGGGTGCATGTGCTTGCTGGAGAGACAGATAGAGACAGAGGGACAGAAAGCTAGAAATCCCCCCTCCCCCTAGGGAGGATGGCCACACCACAGTCCCTTCTCTTCCATTCTCTCAGAACTTTGAGTATGCACACACCCGCATCCCACGTGAGTTTTAAGCCACTGGGTCTGGACTCAACCTGTGGTCTTCTACGTGGGAGTCCAGCAACATAACCATTATGCCATCTGCTTGTCCCACTAATCTTATTTTTCAACTTGTTTTTTTCCTGATAGCAAAAACATTTTCATGATCCCTTGGGGGAAGATAAGTCAATATTCTTAACAATTTTCTTGTGGAAATGCTTAATATTCATATCTTAATTTTTGTACTTAAAACAATACAGCTTTTAAAAATTAAATGGATAATTTAATAGTAGCTGTCCACCCACACCTATTAAATGTTTACTGATGTATAAAATCTTAGAAACATCAAGCCACTATGGGTTTTAGTGGTTTTCGTGTAAGGCGTAAGTGGATGCCATGGTTCCTCCCCCACCCGCCCCATTTGGCATGTGTTAGCAGTACTACAGCATGCTTCTACCTGTTAGTCCCCAGTGGACATGAGTACTGAACGGCAGTTTGGAATAAACTTAACCTGTAGTTTTGAAACTTCCAACCTTTCATCTAATGTGTTGGAGAGGAAAAACTATTTTCTTTACTCAGGTTGACTACCCAGGGGTATGCAAATTAACAAAATACAGATTAACAAGAGAAAAGGTAGCAATTTTTATTAATATTTACATGCGAGGAACACACAGGAAATGAAACTCCAGTGGTTAGACTTGGGGGCCTACACACCATTTTAAAACAGAAAGAGGGTTTGGGCTTCAAGAGCTGATAAATCATGGCGAGGTAACTGGGAAGTAAGGGGGAATTAAAGGAAGGTAAGAACTATTGCAGTATGGGCTGTTTATGTAACATGGTGTCCTCAGTCTTGCTGTCATGAAGGAAGAGGTGGGAAACCTGATGAGTAGCTGTAAGAAATTTAGTAGTGAGAGCTGTTTTTCTCTCCTTGGTTGGGGACGGTTGTCACCTTCCTCAAAGGGAAATGTATACCTAATTTCAGGCAGATAAGGGGAGGGTAGAGACTACTTCTTGCATTTGTCCATACTCAGTTGCTGTCAGCTCAAAATAACCTTTAGACCAAAGTGCAAGATAATCCTTATGCCAAAGTGCATAAAGACATAACAGCTCAAATACATTCAAATGATTTCCAGTTTTATCTTGAATTCTAGTTTTGTCCTACTGGTAAGAAATAAGTACTTCTTTGTTGAATAAATGTGTCCGTGTTTTCTGACTTAGCACACGTACTACTCTTCCTTTATGCTACCTGCTGCATTTCTTTTCATTCTTTTTAAATTAGAGAAAGCGTTAACGGCCAGCCCATGGTGTAGTAGTTAAGGCAGCTGGAGTCCACACGGCCAACTGCGAGAAACACACTTGTGGCCGCATGCCCAAAATGCCAAATAGGAGGAGAAATAGAGGGGAAGAGATTGGGGCATGATTGTGCCCCATGAGGGGGTGGTTTTTTGCTTTCTTGCTTTCTCTCCCTCTCTGTCTCTGTTGAGTACATGTGCCCTCTGGCAAAAATTTTTAAAAAATAGAAGAAGAAGAAAGAAAAGGCAATATAAAATGATAGCATATATTTACCAAGAAAAGGCAGAGGAGAGGAATTATCCATAATACTATTCTAGTTTTTGTTCCTGGTGTGTTTTTCGAGCCTCCAGATCTGAGATTCAAACCACACAGTCGACCATGTGGGATCCAGCTCCCTAAACCCTAGGCCATGGGGCCAGTCCCATAATCTTACTCTACTAAAGCTATGTTTTTTTACCTTTTTCTTTTCAATGTTATTTCCACATATCCTTTTTATCTAGTCTTGGTGCTACAGGCACATGTGGGGTGTAACCTCAACTTGATACCATAAACACTATTCCATGTTCTTGCTTATTCAGTTCTCATTATTTAACAGCTATTACGTTTGCCTAACCATCCCCCCATCGTCAGATAGCTGGGCTGCCTTTAGGCTGTTGGGGCATGCTGGTAGCACCTCCAGCCCAGGGAGGATAGGTGGAGGTGAGCTCCTCTCTGCCCCCCCAAGTGGAGCTTGAGTCTCCAAGAACAACAGTGGTCAGTTCAGAGGTCAAGTCCCAGGACCTAAGCTGCTGCCAGACCAAGGCCACGTGGTGGCTCCTGTCTCCCTTCCCCTTCTCCCCGTCTCCAAGCTCAAACACTCCTTACTGTCAGAGCTCACAGCCCTATCCCCTCCCGGGTGCCTTCCCCCACTGCCAGCCCTGCCCAGGGTTGAGCCCCTCCCAGTTGCTCTCTCCTTCTGTCCTAGCACTCCACAGACCCACCTGTGCAAAGGACTGCGCTAGGCCTGGAGCCCTGGGTGTCATGATCCACTTGCTGGCTTCCGAAGTCCGGCAGCTGCTCCACAACAAGTTCGTGATCATCCTGGGGGACTCTGTGCACAGGGCGGTGTACAAGGACCTGGTGCTCTTGCTGCAGAAGGACTGCTTGCTCTCTCCCAGCCAACTCAAGGCCACGGGTGAGCTGAGCTTCGAACAGGACGAACTGATGGAGGGAGGCCAAAAGGGTGTCATGCACAATGGCATCAACTACCGCGAGGTCCGCGAGTTCTGCTCCGACCACCATCTGGTGCGCTTCTACTTTATCACGCGAGCATACTCCGAATACCTTGAGGCTGTCTTGGAAAAGTTGCAGTCAGGCGAGCCCCCTGACGTGGTCATCATGAACTCTTGCCTCTGGGATGTGTCCAGGTATGGTAAGGACTTCTGGGGGACATACCTGGAGAACCTGGAGACTCTGTTTGGGCGCCTGGGCCAGGTGCTGCCCGCGTCTTGCCTCCTGGTGTGGAACACAGCCATGCCCGTCGGTGACGTAATCCGCGGACGTTTCAAACTGCCCAAGCACCTGCCCACAGCCGCGGCCCTGAAAGCTGCGGTGGTGGAAGCCAACTTCTACAGCTTTGCCGAGGCAAAGAAACACGGCTTCGACGTGCTGGACTTGCACTTCCACTTCCGCCACGCCAGGCAGCACCTGCAGCAAGACGGGGTGCACTGGGATGAGCGCGCGCATCGCCACCTCTCCCAGCTGCTGCTGGCCCACGTGGCCGACGCCTGGAACGTGGAGCTGCCCCACCGCTCCTCCGTGGGCAGGTGGATCAAGTATGGCCCTGAAAGGGACCATCCCGGCCAGAGAGGGAAGGGGCAGTCTTGGGCGAGTAGAGACAAGCCGGCCTTACTTCAGTCCCCACCTGTACCTGCTCCCAGGACCCGCCCCCTGCTCCCATCCCCATCAGGGTCCTGGCGCCTACCCTTACCCCCTCCACCATTGCTGCCCCCACAGCCTCCTTTTCTCCCTCCCCAGGTGGTGCCCCCACTCCCGCTCTGTCCCCCAGATTCCTATTTCTCCTCAGACCGCACTTTCCAGTCAGATCAATTCTATTTCCATTCGGATGGCCCCTCACCCACCCAGACAGGGTTTTCCTTCCAAGCCGATTTTATGGGTGGTCCTCAGCTGCCTGTGCCATGCTTCCCCGCACCCTTGTATCTGCAGCAGACCCCCGTGGTCCACAGGGGGTTTCCCCGGCCCCCTCCTCGTGGCCCCTATGCGCTCTGGAGACGGCGCCCCAGACCGTCGAAGAGTCGGCCACCAACTGGCCCAGAACCGAGGCCTCAGTAGGCTGAACCAGGCCCTTTCCTTCCCTGGATGCTCTTGTCATGGCCCAAGCAGACTGACCTTGGCAACTCCAGCCTTCTTTGTTCATTGCTGTTACTAGTAAAGACAGGGAAGAACTAAGTGACCTCTTACTGACTGTCCTCTCTTCCTCACTTGCTGGGATTGAGCAAGCATTGCATTACTCCTGCCTCTCCATTCCTTCCATTATCTTTGCCTTTTTGTAAGAATAAAGTTGAATAAATAAACTGTATTACAAAAGTACTTGTGGGTTTTGGGTGTGTCCATATTTTAATTTTATTTATTCATTCATTTATTTTTAATTTGACCATAGACACAGAGTGAGAGAGAGGGAAAGTGAGAAAGCAGCCACTGGGTCCAGGACTCAAACTGTGGTCAGCCATGTGGGAGTGTCCAGCACCTTAACCACCACACTACCTGCTGGTCTCGGAGGTGTCCATATTTAAGGGATGCTTCAACTTTTTGTTAATAAATCCTGTAAATGCAAGGAGAGTATAGGCTGAGTGAATGCTTACAGCATCTGTTTGTGGTCTAGGGACCAGCAGGTGGCATAATGGTTATATCACTGAACTCCCACATAGTCAGTTGTTGGCTTGAGTCCTAGACTCAGTGGCTTAAAACTTATGCTGGGTACGTGGGCATGTGTGCCCAAAATCCCAAGAGGAGAATGGTGAAGGGATTGGATTGCAGCATGATCATCCCCCCTGGGGGTTGATTTCTGGTGTTCTGTCTCTCTGTGAGCACACATACCCTTTGGCAAAAATCTCTCTTAAAAAAAAAAATAGGTAGTCTAAAATCATTCTGAGGATTTTCATACAATGAATCTAATTTCCCACAAATTAGGCAGAAGAACTATAACTTTTTGTGATCGTATCTTCCAGAGATTCTCAAAGAATCTTTGGATTTCAGAGCTGAAAAAAACTAAAGATCTGACATGTAACTAACACTTACAAACACGGAAACTGAGGCCAAGGAAGATGAGTGATTTATACTATGACACAGACAATAACTCCTCCACTGGCCTTTTGTAGTTTACAGCGGTTAACTTCCAAACCATAGGACCAAGACAGAAAAGCCTACCAAACAAGTCTCACCATGGAAGCGATGGCAAAACCTAAACCCCTATCGCGCTATACCTGGAAGTCTACGGGTTAAATGTACAATTAATTATGTATGTAAACTATAGTGAATAGCTGTTTATGATGTAATGTTTCTTTGGATAGTCCTGGTTTTTGGACTTGAGAAAATTAGGGAAAAATACACTGTATTCAGTGACAAGGCAACTCATGTATTACGGAATAAAACTACAAGGTGGAAGAGGCCATCCAGTGCATGATTCCTTCTGTCAACTCTACGGATGTCTGTGACCATCTATTTTGTAGGAATGTTATCATAATCGAGACTTTAAATGCTACGTCCTTTGCCACATTGGACTAATGAAATGTAAATACTTAGATAAAATAATCAAAAATCATGTGACTCAAATTACCTGAATGATGAGATATTTTTGTCCAATTGAGTTGGCGGGTTTATAGGTCTCCATCCCTAAATTTGATGCAGGTAAGGAAATGTTATCTGGCAAAAATGAACTTCAAAAAACCACATGAAATAAATGACATTATATATCTACAGAAGAGATGCATAGCAGCTTTTAATCAACTAAAAAAAAAAAAAAATCAGGCAGTTATGCATGACAGAGAAGTGGAGAAGGGCCCTTTCTCCTGTCTTTTTTTCGTACTCTCTGAACAGCATGTGCATCATCTGGCAATAAAAGAGAAAAAAAAAAAAAAAAAACATAAGATTGCTAGAGACTAGGGCCTTGGGACCAGCAGTTAGCATGATGGTTATGTCGCTGGACTCCCACATAGTTGGCCACGGTTCGCGTCCTGGACCTGGTGGCTTAAAACTCACGCCGGACGCATGTGTGTGCATGCGTGCCCAGGATCCAGAGAGGAGAATGGAGAAGGGATCCTGGCGTGGCCATCCCCCCTGGCGGGGTGATTTCTCGCTTTCAGTCTCTCTGTCTGGTGAGCACACGCACCCTATAGTGAAAACCTCTCCAAAAAAAAAAAAAAAAAAAAAAAACATAGGGCCTTTAGGGTTTGGTTTTGCCTTCTCCTCCATTCTCTAGGGATCTTGGGCACGCACGCACATGCGCCTGGCAAGAGTTTAAGCCACCGAGTCCGGGACTCGAACCATGGCCGACTACATGAGAGTCCAGCAACATAGCCATTACACTAACTGCTGGTCTCTAGGCTTTTTTTTTTTTTTAATTGCCAGAGGACACATGAACTCATGAGAGAGAGAGCGCGCGAGAAAGCCCCTCACAATAGGGCATGGTTACACCGCAATTCTTTTTCCTCCATTTCTCCATCCTGTCAGAATTTTGGACATGTGCTTGGCATATTTTTCAAGTCACTGAAACTGGGATTCAAACTAAGTTCAGTCTTGTGGAATCCAGCTCTCTATCATGCTGAGCTGCTGCACTGTGGGGCTGGCACATTTTACTTACCTTTGTGTCTCAAATCCTGGTATAACACTTGGCATTTAGTTCTGAATTGTGTTTCTTGAATGACTCAGGAGTAAATGAAAGGGTTGCTCATGTGCTCATGACGAGGCTGCAGGTCGAGTCTCTGAGAGGCCACAGAAAGTATTTGATCTTTGCAGCACATCTGAAGCATACAGCTAACCATGATGATGACCTTTGAGGACCCTAGAAAAATGGTACGTACAAGTCAGAATTTGCCAGAATCTACCAAAGTAGTTGGTAGATCAGCTCTTGAATGACCTTTAAGTAATTTCCCATCCTTTGTCCAGAATCTTCCTGCCAGAGCCCTCCCTTACTGGCACCAGACATCCACAGATAGTAAGATAGCTTACTTACCACTGTGATAAAGTAAAAGTGGGAAGTAAGCTACTCAAAGTACTCACCGGTTGCATGACCCTACCTACCCCTTCACCCCTCCCATATAAATATATCATGCCTCCTTGGTGGAGTGAGCTGAAGCACCTTTGGCTTCAAACCCCTGGGTGCTCTTTCTCTCAATAAACTTACCTTTTTCTCTTAAGATGGTGCCTCCTGAGTCTTACTCCAAACCCTAACAGTAGTCAGGAAAGAGGGGACCTATTTAGCCAGTGTAAATATTCTAATCCCGTGGAGATGAATGCAGCAGACTATGGGATTTGGTAGCACTGGCCAAGATGAGTCAGTTACCTTCATTCTGGTTTCACATTTCCCAAGCAACACCAAACAACATCCAGCTGATCTGATTAAACGGACACATCTAATGCTTCTATTTCCATGAACAGGCTGTAAATTTGTGTTCTGATCTATAACTTTCTCCTGTGATTTAGGTTAGTGGGTATTAGTCCTCCTTAATCTGATAATGCCTGATGAACCAAGAATGAATTCTTAGATGCACAGTGCTGAGAACCACCCTGAATCAGTCATAACCACTATACTGTCTATTAAAGTGTGTCAACCACTCAGCAGTTCCGTGTCTCACACACTGGTGAGAGTGCACGTCGCCCGGGACAGGGACGATTTTTTTTTCACAGGTATATTAATTTTCTGTGGCTTCTGTGGAAAAATAACAAACTTGGTGACTTAAGGCAGCACAGACTTATTCTCTTACAGTGCTGGAAGTCAGAAGTATGAAATCCACCACAAAATAAATCCTTACCACAGTGTGTGTCCTGCACTCCCTACATGGTCAACCTCTGCCTGCCCCTGCAATGCTACCTTCTGGTACTCTTCATTACTCTATGTTTTTGATCACGTTAGACTTCTGTTCATACGTCATGTCAAGCTCTTTTATAACTTGGGTCTTTTTGCACTTACTATTCCCTTTGCCTGGGATGGTCTATGTCCCCTACTTCTGGTTCTGTGAATGTCTAACTTCATCTCTCCATCCTCACCCTCTAAGTCACTTCCCAAGAGGCCTTCCTGAAGTGCTATGATCTATGTAGTACATCGGTTCCTTTGGGTTGCTTACCCCATTCCACCTTAGCTTTGGGAGTTGCTGGTTAGCTTCCCTAACTCAGATGAAAGCGGAATGAGTCTTGTTTGCTATTAAATTACCAATGCCTACTAGCACAGCGCCTAGCAAAGTGTTCATATATATTTTCTTCTCTTCAATGTTAAAGGATTTAATTAAGTCACATTGTGTTAACAACTAAGAGTAAAATTGGTATTAAAATGAGCAGCATTTGACTACTTTTCTTGGGAAAATGTCTTTGGAACTCTCACATAACTTTACCTAAGTCACCCTGGGTGGCTGGCCCCTGCCCCTGTTCCCCAGGGTAAGAGCCTAATAACACATTCAGTGGATACCTGCATTTAATTTCATATGTGTCCTGACCTTTGTTTTCCAGGCTAGTCCTTTCTTCTTTGCCCATCTTTGCTATTGTCACCTTGCTCTTTAAATCAGGAAGCCTAGCCATGCAATCAAGCTATTGTCTGGTAAAAAAAAAAAACAAAGTAAATTGACAAGGGAAATTCTTTATTGTTGAGACTTAGATTGTGGGGTTGATTGTGGGGTTTTTTTGGCTTCTTTTCCAGCCTCTAGAAAAAACAGCACTCAGAGCTTCTTATGTTTTCTGAAAAAAAGGGGGCGAAGAGAGTAAAATTAATGATAAAATGGAGCCTATAGGTGGCATGGTGGCAAGGGGCACTGAACTCCCACATGGCTGACCATGGTTCGAGTCCTGGACCTAGCGGCTTGCTTTCTTACTTTCTCTCTCTCTTTCTTTCTCTCTCACTCTGTCCCTCTCAAGTCAAATTAAAATATAAATAAATTAATTAAATAAAATAAAGTTAAATAAAGTAATTATTTTAAAAATAAATGATAAAACTGACATTTCTTTTTTTAAAAGAATTATTTACTTATTTCTTTTTATCATCATTATTTAATTTTCTATAGAGCACATGGACTTACTAGATAGAGAAAGTGAGAAAGCAAGCCACCAGGTCTGGGACTTGAACCGCTGTCAGCCATGTGGGAGTCTAGTGCTTTAACCACCATGCCACTCACTGGCCCCAAAACTGACATTTTCTAAGCAGCATATATTTCTCACACAATTCTACAAGAATATGCCAAAAGCTACAACTTTTAAAACTATGTGTTCCATGAGTGCAAAAACAACAACAACAACAACAAAACCAAACCAGCATTTGAGAAAAAGGTGGAACCTCACTTCCCACTGTAGGACAGCCCCAGCCCCTCTCCAGTAGCCAGCACAGAGCTCTTACTCTTGCTGCCGGGAAGTGCATTCTTTCACTTTAAGAACCAGCACTGTACAAAGCGGCAACTCTGTCTCTGGGACCGCTTTATGCTCACAAATTCAACAAAGGTAAGTTTTGGCAAAGGTCAGTTTTTTGAAAACTTAGACCATTAAGACTCAAGTCAGAGGAATGATTCATCATTGCTTTAGACTATTGTGTTTGCTTTTATGAACTCTAGAAACAATATATTTATTCTCACAACATCAAAAAAGGCCTTGTCACTTCCAGAGTAAGACTCAGGGGATGTCACCTCAAGAAAAAAGGGAAGTTTATTGAGAGAAAGAGTACTCAGGGGTGTGAAGCCAGTGGTACCTCAGCCTGCCTGCCAGGAGGGAGGAGGTTCCTTTTCAAGGCAATCAGGCTATCCTGAGAGACTGTATGTGCGACTGATGTGCAGGGGAGTGAGGCACAGTGGGACAAACACACATGAAACATTTGGTGGGTCTTTTTGATCCATCTCTAGGGAGTTAGTCCTCCCAGTACTGGCTTTGGGTCTCTATCTGCTACTCTCTGGGTCAGTGTGGCCTTGTTGTAGCGTCGCCTGGAGTGTGGACTCTTGCCAAGACCAATTCTGCAGAAGTTCTGCCTTGGTTCCTTGTCAGGCCTGGAGCAATACCAAACGGTGCTCAGAGGAGTTTTACTGTGTGGGACCTCACACACCTCTCCCACCACATGCTAAATTTATACATATAATTATTTTTCCTCAAGATTTTACTCATTAAACCTGGTGGAGATGAACCTGCAGATAGAAGATCAGTGATCTTGGTACTGAAGATGTGTATATAGCTGAGTGGGACAGTTACTATCAATGTTAAAAGTGGCAAAATACTTAATGCATAGTCATCTCCCTTTAGGGTTCATACCTTTCCTAATTAACCAATAAATATTTACACTTCACAGTGAGTGTATTTATGTATGTATGTGAATTGGCAAATGGTATACTGGTCTCATTAAATTACTGGCAACACGTATTTAAGAACTCAATGACAAAATGTTTATTTTGTATTAGAAACTATATACCTTGAATTTTCATGGCTAGCAATAAAATTTAGATAAGAAAGACATATTAAGTAAGAGTGTTCAAAGAAATTGCTTCTAAGAATGTTTCACTAAGTAATTCCTTAGTATCATAATTTTCAAGACTTTCCACTGAAATACCCCAATGGTGAAGGACTTTGAAGCTATAAGGTCCATCTGTGGCAGCCTACCTCAAGGGTTAAATTTATTCCAAGCCTCATTTTAAATACTAACTGAAGTTCTGTGTTCACGTCATACAGTATTGCTTTATAAACAATAACAGTGTCCTTTGAAACATTGAGTAAAACCAGTACCTCCGCATACAGTGGGATTCAGGGTCCCAGTACGTAAAGTGGGGATGAAGCCCTTACCTCATAGGACTGTAATGGAGAACTGCATTCATATTTATAAAGTCCCCCTCCGCATGCAGTGGGATTCAGGGTCCTAGTACTTTAGTAAAGTGGGGATGAAGCCCTTACCTCATAGGACTGTAATGGAGAACTGCATTCATATTTATAAAGTCCCAGAACTATGATGGGCACACAGCACTATAAAAATATTTGTTGAATAAAATGAAAAATTTGTTCCCAGTTCATTGTATTTTAGCTACCACCATGGCACTTGTATTAGCTAGCACCATGGAATCACCTACCATGGTATTTGCAATCCAGTTTGAGTGTGATTTCAACATTTAAAGATACAATTATGGTTGAAGTAGGAGCAAGATGAAGAATAGGTTATGTATTTGGACTATGAAAAGAGATTGAAGAACAAAAGGAAGTGGCACAAAGCCAGGGACGCTGGCCCAGAGGAGCTGGAGTAGCCCAGTTGTAGTCAGTGTAGTCATTTGACACACTTTAAAGAGCAGTCCACAGGCCAGGTGCCAGGCACTAAGAAATGTGGAAACTACAAACAGTGGTTGAGGTGATGTGACAGGGCATTTTTTAGACCACTTCTGTCACAATCACCTAAGGGGCTGATTAAAAATAAAGAATGGGCCTGACCTAGAATATATTGGTTAAGCACTGTGAGGAGGAAACCAGATTCCACATGGCTGACCTTGGTTCTAGTCCTGTCTCCAGGGCCTTGAAAAACACACAGGGTGCATGTACTTGCATGCCCAGGATCCCAACAAGAAGGAAGAATGGAGGAAAAGGGATTGAAGCATGACCAAATTCCAGTAGGGATCTCTCTCTCTCTTGCATGCCCTCTGGCATTATAAAAATACTAGTAAGTAAGAATGAAGACTATGTAGCCCCACCCTGGATGTGCACAATCTGAATTGCCAGGACAGCCTAGACCAACTCCAGTTCCTTAGGTAACCAGAATATGAAAGCTACTGTTGGAAGGGCTGGTGCTCACCATTAATGCCTTTTTCCCCTTATAAAGATACATTTCATTTATATTTTAAAAATAAAATCTGTTTACTATGTCAGAATGGCTTAGAATTTTTGGCTGGAAGAAAACATAGCATTCATTTCTTTGGTTTCTTTTCTTTTTAAATTTTTTTCTTTTTAATTAATTAACACACATTCACCAAGCATTGTCTCAGCATACAAAATGTGATTTCCCATCCAGAGTACACTGCAGGGTGACTTAATCATACATGTCATCGTCTATCATTTTCCATTTCTAATTTCATATATATATATAGATGTGTGCATATATATACACACACACACACACACACACACACACACACATGATTTTCAAGCATCCAGGTCTGGGACTCAAACCACAGTTGGCCATGAGGAAGTCCAGCAATGTAACCACTATGCCAACTGCTGACTCCAGTTCCACAGTTCTTTTTTTTTTTCTTCTTTCTTTTTTTTTTTTCTTTTGGAGAGGTTTTTGCTATAGTGCGCGTGCACTCGCCAGAAAGACAGAGAGAGACAGAGAGACAGAAAGTGAGAAATCATCCCCCAGGGAGGGATGGCCACCGCAATCCCTTCTCCTCCATTTCCCTCTCGGGATCTTGGGCATGAACGCACACATGCTCAGCATGAGTTTAAGCCGCCGGGTCCAGGACTCAAACCACGGTTGACTACATGGGAGTCCAGCGACATAGCCGTTACGCTAACTGCTGGTCCCTCCCCACATATTATTGATTCACAAATTTTTTAAAATAATCTAACTACTTTCAATAGCAAGCTCAGAGAATACTTTACCTTAAAAAAATTTTTTTAATTAAATAACACAGGGAGACACAAAGAGGGAGAGAAATGGAGACAAAGAGACAAGTAACATTACCCACTAGAAATGAGTGAGGAAGACTTTCATTTAAGTCTTGAAAACACTGTTTCGCAGCTGAAGTTCAGGATCCATGTGGGCTTCTTTTCTTTTTTGCTAGAGGGTGCATACACTTAGCAGAGACTTTGTGAGAGAGGGGAAAACCCCATGGTGCATGGTCACACCACCTTCTCTTCACACCTTCTCTGTTTCTCTCTCCTTTCAGGATTTTGGGACACAGGCACACACGCTTGGCATGTTTCTCAAGTTGCCAGATCCAGTACTGGAACCCTGTGATCAGCAATGTGGGATCTGGCTGCCCTAATGTCAGGCCATGGAGCAGGCCCTACCTTGTTCCTCCCTAACTCTGGTGGCGCATTATATTGGGTTGTTGAGAAGGTCATGACACAGTTTTGCATAGAAAAAATACATCGTAACTTTGCCGACAACTCAATAATAACCTGCATACTTAAAAAAAAAATTCTAGTTCACAGGTCTTACTCCAATATAATAAAATAAGGAGAAAATATACCTCTTTGTCAGAAATTCTAGGGACAAAAATCTGGACATAAGTATAGTTTAAAACTCTAAATATTCCTAGTGTGCAGCCTGGATTAACAATCGCTAATAGGGGTCAACCTCCTCATTTTGCAGATGAGGAAACTGAGGGCTCCGAGAGTAAGTAATTTGCCTAAGATGGTAAACCTCTCTTCAAAAAGTAATGTGTACGGTAGACTGTGCTCTAGTGCAGTGTTTTCAAAACAGAGGTAATGATTCATTAGTGAACTGTGGAAATAATATATCACATCCTGACTAGAAAATTTTTTTAAAAAGTGAAACAGAACAGAATAAAAAATATCAGAGTTGGGACCAGCAGTTAGCATAATGGCTATGTCGCTGGACTCCCATGTAGTCAACCGTGGTTTGAGTCCCGGACCTGGTGACTTAAACTCACGCCAGGCGTGTGTGCGTGCATGCCCAAGATCCCAAGAGGAGAATGGAGGAGAAGGGATTTTGGCGTGGCCATCCCCTCTGGGGGGTGATTTCTCGCTTTCTGTCTCTCTGTCTCTCTCTGTCTGTCTGGCGAGCGCACACGCACTATAGCAAAAACCTCTCCAAAAAAAAAAATCAGAGTACATATCAATTAGTAGTGATAATATCCCATGGGAAGTGTACATTTGTGTGCATGTGTGTTCTACAATTAGATGTCAAGACATTATTATTATTATTATTTTGCCAGAGGGCGTGTGCATACACCAGAGAGAGAGAAAGCACCCCTCAATTAGGGCATCTCACACCCCAGTTTTCTCTCCTCCACTTCATCCTGTCAGGATTTGGGGCACTCATGCACACAGCTCTAGTATGTTTCTCAAGCAGCTAGGGCCAGGACTTGAACCACAGTTGGCCATGTGGAATTCAGCTCTTGAAACAGTGCATAGGTCCTGAGCTACCATGCCAGCCCTATAATTGCTATTATAGATTATTGTCAAAATGGGGAAGTTATGTTCTGGAGATCCTTAAAATGCTAGCGTCTAAGGTTGAAAGCTGGTATTTGTGTACGGGGATGATGCAGCTGGCTCTTCTGTCTGATAAGTAATCCACAGAGAAGGAATAGATGATACTGAGGCTAAGAAAGTGGGCTTGGGAGTGCACACACTTAAGTCTATAGCCTTTATTTGTGAGCTTGTGCAAGAACCTCAGACTCTTTTTGGCTCAGATACCTAAATTTAAAAATGAAAATAATAATAATCTTACCTAACAGGATTATTTTTTTTCTTTATTCCTTTCTTCATAATAAAAAGTAAATTTATGCACATGAGAGAAAAAGAGGGGGAGAGAGGGACCAGCAGGTGGCATGGTGGTTAAGGCGCTGGACACTCCCACATGGCCAACCACAGTTCGAGTCCCGGACCTGGTGGCTTGCTTTCTCACTTTCCCTTTCTCTGTGTGTGTGTGTGTGTCTCTCTCTGGTCAAATTAAAATAAAATGAATGAATGAATAAATAAAATAAAATAAATAATTCTTAAAAAAAAAAAAAGAGGGGGAGAGAGAGAGAAAACACCTCGACAGAATCCTATAACGCCATGCATGATCTTCTTTCCCCAGCTCTCCAGTTTCTCAGGATCCTGGGTGCCCCATGCTTGCCCAAGACATTTTTCAGGCCAACTCAGGATCCAAACTGTGGTTACCATGTGGCTTCTAGCACTGCAAGGCTCTAGTATTACTGCTGAGCCCCAGTGTCTGAGCCAACTGATAGTTTTATGTGGCATAGTATCTGTAATGCCCTTTGCAGAAATGTCTGGCATACAGTAAAAATAGTCCATAAATATGAACAAGTAAAAATGCATCCATGAGTTATCGTTTCCTGACTCTGAGAGGAAGAGAATTAAAAATGTAGCCTTATTAGAATAGTCCCTGAAGGGGTATTCTTGTATCTAGCTAATGTTCACTTTTGAGAGACAAAACGAAAAAATAGCTAAAATGATAGCTTTAACAGGCAACATATTTACAAGAACATTTCCCTGTTTTCACAGATTTAGAAATTACGGTGCCACACAGATACTTGGTTATCTTGGAGAGAAAACATTTCAATGTATTTATTTATGTTTAAGAATAGTCTTGTATTGCAGATGGATGAGCCAAGTGTCCAGTCAACCACTTGGAGGTTGTGGCTTATTCAGTTCTATCTTCAGTTTCTTTCTAGAAAGAAAGATCTTATTCAACATCTGCATGGAAAAAAATGTTTTGCATTCATTTTTGGTGGCTGGATCCCAAATGAAATGAAAAATTGGACTGTTGGCCCAAGAACACCTTACTGTTTTCATTTACCTCAGATCATGTCTTTGCTCAGATCCTGCACATTCTGACATTTTCTTAGGGTAGCTCCCCACTTTTCATATGGACCTCCTCAGCCAAAGAGCAAACGCCCCCATACTCATGCTCTTCTTGACCTCGACTTTGTAAAAAGACACATGTTCAAGCTATTCGTAAATAATGATGAGGTTGGAGCTGGCAGGTGGTATGGTGGTTAAGGTTTGAGTCCCAGACTTGGCAGCTTGCTTTCTTATTTTCCCTCTGTCTTTCTCTGGCCACATCACAGAGTAATAATAATAAATAAAATTAAAGTAAACAATTCTTAAAAAAAATAATGATGTGGTTGGGATGCTTAACATTTGTAAAGTAGCTGGTAAAAAAAAATTTAGTTTTCTGTATTCTCTATTTCTGTGGAGACACATGATTGTTCTGGAATATCATTTGCATATATGCATATACTTATACACATGTATGCATACATAAATGCACATATGCATACAGTCAGGTGTAGCACAACAAAGTTCAGTCAATGACAAACTGTGTATATGACTATAGATCCATATCACAAGGGAGCTGGAAAATTCATGTAGCCTAGTGATGCTGCAGCAGTTGCAACTTCATCACTTTGTAGCCCGCGCATTCCTCCTGTGTCTGTGGTCACACTGGTGAGAAAACCTGCTGCTCTGCCAGTTGTATAAAGCGATAGGACACAATCAGTGCAGTACACACTCCTTCATGATGGTGCTAGAAGATGATACTGGCTTATGTATTTACTATACCATACTTTTTATCATTATGTTAGACTATATCCCTTTTACTTGGAAAAAATTCTTTTACTCTAACACCATATGCCATGTTATGCCAGCAGCAACCTTGTACACCTCTTGTCTACCACATTTCTGGATTGCATCATTTTTTTCTGGTCCTTGATTTAATCCCTCGTTTTGTCCACCATGGCCCTTCCAATGGAACAAGGATGTGGAGGTGGAAGACAGTGATATTGATGATCCCGACACTTTGCAGGCCTAGGCTAATATCTCTGTGTGTGTGTAAGCCTAGGCTAATGTGTGTCTGTGTGTATGGTATTTTTTTTTTTTTTTTGGAGAGATTTTTTCTGTAGGGCCAGAAAGCAAGAAACCACCCCCTCCCCCAGGGGGGATGACCATGCTGCAATCCTTTCTCCTCCATTCTCCACCAGGTCCAGGACTCAAACCGTGGTCAACTACATGGGAATACAGCAACATAGCCATTACACCCACTGCTGGTCCCAATGTGTGTGTTCTTATCTTGTTTTTTTTTTGTTGTTGTTGTTGTTATTGTTGTTTTTTAAGTGTAAAAATTAAAAGAAAAAAATTAAGTAGAAGAAAGCTTATAGAACAAAGATATAAAGAAAAAATATTTTTCTATAACTGTACAATATGCATGTGTTTTAAGCTAAGTATCTTAGTCTAATTTGTTTTGTCTGTTTTAGTTTGCTACAGGGTGTGTGTGCTCACCAGAGAGAGGCAGAGAGAGAAAGAGAAGGAAAGCGAAAAATCATGGGAGACGGCCATGCTGCAGTCCCTCCTCCTCCAGTCTCCTCTTGGAATTTTGGGTGCACAGGTGTACTGCATGTTTTCCAAACTGCTGGGTCCAGGACTTGAACCGCAGAGTCAGCTATGTGGGATCCAGCCACCTTAACTTCCATGCCACCTGCTAACCCCTCACTCCATTATTTTGTTGCTAAACAACGATACCTGAGATTGGATGACTTATAGAGAATAAGGTTTACTTAGATCATGATTCTGGTGACTGGAAAATTCAAGGGTCTGGGACCAACATCTGACCAGCTTCTGCTGCATCACCACATGGTGGGCAAACGCAGAGAAAGTCAGACCTGAAGACAGCTCAGATAACAACTTGTTCTCGTGGGAACTAAACCTTTCCTGCCAGAGTGACACCTCACTCCCTTTCATGAGACACAGCATTAATCCGCTGATAAGGGCAATGATGCCCTGATCAAAATATACCCTCGCCTCTTTATTATTAGTATTACTATTGCCAGAAGCCATGTGCACTCACCAGAGAGAAAGAGAAAGGGAGAGAAACCACCCCTGCAATGAGGTGTAGTCCCGCTCTAATCTTTTTCTCCCTATTTCTCGGAGTGTGTGTGTGGCTTTTGTTTGTTTTTGTTTTTGTTTTAAGTTTTTCCCACAGGGTATGTGCCCTCGCCACAGAGACAGAAAGTGAGAAATCATACTCCAGTGGTGATGGCCACACCATAATCTCTACCATTCTTCTCTCTAGATTTTGAGCACATACACACATGTGCTCAGTGTATTTTTCAAGCCACTGGGGCCAGGACTTGAACCACAGTCAGCCATGCAAGACCCATCTGCTGTGCTTACTGCTATGCTACAGGACCAGTCATCTTTTTTTTAGTGTATTTACTTATTTTTTTCCACAAGTTAAAGAGTCAGTGAAACAAGCAACCCCAACAGTGACTTCATACCACAATCCACCCCTACCCTCAGCCAGATCTGGATCATGGCATGTGAGTGCCTGACCTGTTCTGGGAGGTCTCTGACACAAACCTGGAACTTCTCATGTGGGTCAGCCTCTCAACATTTCATTACTGCCCCACCAGGCCGGCACCTAGGCCTGTCTCTTAGAGGTCTTCCCACTTCCCAGCACCCCCACAGCGGGCACCCAATTGCAGCACAGAAATCCTTGGGGGCAAACCATTATCCAAAGCAAAGCGGTAAGTCAAAAAGTTTTTAAAAATTATAAAGTTTATAAAGTAAACAAGTTACAGTACATTACGACTCATTCGTTATTACAGAAAGAATAACACATTTTTGTTAGTGTAACATACGTGTGCAGTGGTTTTTTTGTTATTTATTTATGTATTACCAGTTACTATTCTGCTTTATATATTAATCAGAGAAGCTATTTTTATTGATTGATTCATTAGAATTTTGCCTGAGGGGTCATGTGTACTTGCCTGAGGGAAACAGAGAGAGAGGAATGAAAATGAGAAAGCACCCTCTGTGGGGGATGTTCACACCACAGTCCCTTCTCGCCCATTTTTTCCTCTTACAGGAATTTTAAACACACATGACATGTGCCAGGTGTGTTTCTCAAGCCACGGAATCCGGGACTCAAACCATGCCGTCAGTCACGTTGATTCCAGTCACAACTATCACAGCACCAGCCCCATAAGAGGTATTGTTTCTCTTTTTTTTCTTTTTCCTTATTTTAAAGAGTTATTTATCTAATTTTATTTATTCATTTATTTTTTAGAATTATCTTATTGAACTTTATTTATTTATTTATTTATTTGTTTATTTATTTTGATTTGATCAGAGCAGGACAGAGTGAAAGAGAGACAGAGGGAAAGTGAGAAAGCAAGCTACTGGCTCCAGGACTCAAGCGTGGTTGGCCATGTGGGAGTCCAGTGTTCTTAACCAGCACGCCACCTGCTGGCCTCTTCATTCATTTATTTCAATTTGACCAGAGAGACACAGAGAGAGAAGGAAAGTGAGAAAGCAAGCCACCAGGTCTGGAGCTCAAACTGTGGTCAGCCATGTAGGAGTGTCCGGTGCCTTAACCACCACAGTACCTGTTGGCTCCCACAGGAGCTGTTTTAATGTGCTTTTCAAAATGCTTTTTCACATTTTGTCACAATGTTCTGTTGTTTATTTTTAATTTAAGAATGCTTTGTTTAATTTTATTTATTATTTTTATTTTTTTCAATTTGCACTTAATGTTCATTAGAGAGAGAGAGAGAGAAGGAAAGTGACAAAGCAAGTCACCGTGCAGTTGGCCATGTGAGAGTCCAGAGCCTAAGCTACCATGCTACCTGCTGGCCCCTGTCACAATATATTTTTAAAAATTACATACATTGTTACTATCTTTTTTTTAAATTATGATTTCTGGTATACATGTATTCAACATATAGCTTCACGAGGGCAGTATGATTTTTTAAAGCAGGAACACAGTGTATAATAATCAAATCAACGATATACACATATTCTTCTATTTCAGCATTGAGCATTACATTATGTTGTGAACATTTGGTAACAGTTATGCTAGGTTTTTTTGTTTGTTTGTTTTTGAAATATGGGGGCCAGCAGGTGGCATGATGGTTAAGACAACTGAATCCCACATGCCCGACTGTGCTGTTCGAGACCTGGACCTGGCAGCTCGCAAAACACTCCAGAACATGTGTTTGTACCCAAAATCCCAAGAGGAAAATATACTGTGGCATGGCCAACCCCCTGGAGGGGGGTGATTTCTCACTTTCCCTCTCTTTCTCCGTCTCTCTCTGTGGCAAATGCACTCTATAAACTAAAAAAAATTAAATTGTCCATATATTTTACTCTGTTATGGTACATGGTCCCATAGTCTCTTCCTCATATTTCCATTTGAAATAGGATATATTCCTCTTATGTCCATTAGACATTTTCTCATCAGCCCCCTCTACTTCCTACAGTGTTTATAATGCCTAAGGTAGTGCACAGTAGTTTCCTGGCCTTCACATTCATGCCCCACTCACTCACAGACTCTCCCAGAATAGCTTCTAGTCCTGCAAATTCCTTTCATGGTAAGTGCCCTGCATAGGTGTATAAGTTTCAGTCTTTTTAAAAATTTGCCAGAGGAGACATGCACTCACTAGAAAGAGACAGAGAGGGAAAGTGAGAATTACCCCCCATGAGGAATGGCCATACCTCAATTCTTTCTCCATCTTTTCCTCCTTTCAGGATTTTTGGCACATATGCACACATGCCCAGAGTGTTTCTTAAGTTACTGGCTCTGGGACCCTAACTGTGTGCTCAGCCACGTGGAATCCAGCCACCTTAACTATCAAGGCACTGGCGGGCCTCATTTTTAGTTTTTTTTATATCATATTTTTACTGTATCTTTTCTGTTTGGATATACAAATACTTCCCATTGTGTTCTAGTCACCTATAGTTTTTTTTTTTTTTTTAGTTTTGTTTGTTTGTTTGTTTGTTTTGTTTTTTTTGTTTTTGTTTTTGTTTTTGCTATAGGGCACATGCACTCGCTAGAAAGACAGAGAGAGACAGAGAGATAGAAAGCGAGAAATCATTCCCCAGAGGGGATGGCCACACCGCAATCCCTTCTCCTTCATTCTCCTCCTGGGATCTTGGACACACACGCACACGTGCCCAGCATGAGTTTAAGCCACCGGGTCCAGGACTCGAACCATGGTCGACTACATGGGAGTTCAGTGACATAGCCATTTGCTAACTGCTGGTCTCCAGTCACTTATAGGTATTCAGTACAGTAGGGTGCTAGCAGGTGTACAGCCTAGGAAACCATGTAGCCCATGAGTGTGTTAGGATATTTCACCCTGGTTTGTGTACCCTCTACCCCCTTTGTCATAGGATAATGTACTAGTAGGTTCCAGAGATTAGGACATGGACATCCTTGGGGATCAGTATTCTGCCTACCATAAATGAGAATCAAAAATAGAAAGGCTCTGAGCACAATGTCTGTTTTCATATTCAAGTTTTCAGTTCAAATATTGTCTTGCTTTTAGCTGGAGTTACAGCAATTTAGTGTAATAACCCAGGTTGTCTCACACTGTTGGATATTCTGGTTGGCGGTTATGGATGACTTTGATTAATAAAGAATGGGGAAATAAATTAAATATTGATAAATGCAGTTTGTGTTTGTGTTCAGCGTTTCAAAGCACAAAGCCTTTAGGGAGGGGAAATCATGAAAGGGAATCTCAGAATTAGAAGGATTGGAAAACACTCCCTTTAAAAAATGGCCTCTAATTATTCCAGTTAGTCCTACTTGTGTATATGGCATTTTTTTCTTGATTGCTGAAAAATCTTTAGGGCTAGAAGATGAAAAGTTTGGAAAAGATTAAAAAAAAAACTGATTTGTCAAATGTACTTCATCTTCCTACATGTTTATGGTTTGATCAATAATTCATTTCTTAGCATCTGTCTCTTAAAGACTATTTTGTCTATTGCCTTTATGGATGACACATTAGGATATTGGGAAAACAAAACACCTTCTTTTTGAAGCACACAGCATTTCAAATGAAATGCCCCAAATTTAGAGTGTGGTGATAACAAAAACAAATGACTTCAAGCTGTGAAGCAGGAAAAGGGAGAAAACATCTGATAAGGCAGGAAGAACAAATAAGATAACAGAAAATCCATCTGGACAAGGGCACCACGCTGTTCAGATGGTCTTTATTTATTTGTCTAGCCAATTTGAAGATTCTCCCTTTAAAATATCACTTAGATGTTCTACTGTGAGTTACTGGAGCACGAGTTTACACAGCTGTTACTCGCACTGGGCAGAGACAGCCTTCCATTAGCCATGTCTGTGAGGCGTACTGTTCCCGAGATCCCTAGTGCTTACCTTTCTGGTTTGCTTAAAGACATGGCGAAAAGGCAAATGAACTGGTTACGTGAAAAAGTCTAGGCGGGGAAGTGTAGCTGTTGGGCCAGACTCTGGTCTGTGCTGGTTCTGACTCATCCCAGATAACACTACTCAAGCCCTTAAGGTGTGCCAGACATTGTGCAGAACTTGTTTGTTTGTTTTGTTTTTTTTGTTTTTGTTTTTGTTTTTGCTATAGGGCACATGCACTCGCTAGAAAGACAGAGAGAGACAGAGAGATAGAAAGCGAGAAATCATTCCCCAGAGGGGATGGCCACACCGCAATCCCTTCTCCTTCATTCTCCTCCTGGGATCTTGGACACACACGCACACGTGCCCAGCATGAGTTTAAGCCACCGGGTCCAGGACTCGAACCATGGTCGACTACATGGGAGTTCAGTGACATAGCCATTTGCTAACTGCTGGTCTCCAGTCACTTATAGGTATTCAGTACAGTAGGGTGCTAGCAGGTGTACAGCCTAGGAAACCATGTAGCCCATGAGTGTGTTAGGATATTTCACCCTGGTTTGTGTACCCTCTACCCCCTTTGTCATAGGATAATGTACTAGTAGGTTCCAGAGATTAGGACATGGACATCCTTGGGGATCAGTATTCTGCCTACCATAAATGAGAATCAAAAATAGAAAGGCTCTGAGCACAATGTCTGTTTTCATATTCAAGTTTTCAGTTCAAATATTGTCTTGCTTTTAGCTGGAGTTACAGCAATTTAGTGTAATAACCCAGGTTGTCTCACACTGTTGGATATTCTGGTTGGCGGTTATGGATGACTTTGATTAATAAAGAATGGGGAAATAAATTAAATATTGATAAATGCAGTTTGTGTTTGTGTTCAGCGTTTCAAAGCACAAAGCCTTTAGGGAGGGGAAATCATGAAAGGGAATCTCAGAATTAGAAGGATTGGAAAACACTCCCTTTAAAAAATGGCCTCTAATTATTCCAGTTAGTCCTACTTGTGTATATGGCATTTTTTTCTTGATTGCTGAAAAATCTTTAGGGCTAGAAGATGAAAAGTTTGGAAAAGATTAAAAAAAAAACTGATTTGTCAAATGTACTTCATCTTCCTACATGTTTATGGTTTGATCAATAATTCATTTCTTAGCATCTGTCTCTTAAAGACTATTTTGTCTATTGCCTTTATGGATGACACATTAGGATATTGGGAAAACAAAACACCTTCTTTTTGAAGCACACAGCATTTCAAATGAAATGCCCCAAATTTAGAGTGTGGTGATAACAAAAACAAATGACTTCAAGCTGTGAAGCAGGAAAAGGGAGAAAACATCTGATAAGGCAGGAAGAACAAATAAGATAACAGAAAATCCATCTGGACAAGGGCACCACGCTGTTCAGATGGTCTTTATTTATTTGTCTAGCCAATTTGAAGATTCTCCCTTTAAAATATCACTTAGATGTTCTACTGTGAGTTACTGGAGCACGAGTTTACACAGCTGTTACTCGCACTGGGCAGAGACAGCCTTCCATTAGCCATGTCTGTGAGGCGTACTGTTCCCGAGATCCCTAGTGCTTACCTTTCTGGTTTGCTTAAAGACATGGCGAAAAGGCAAATGAACTGGTTACGTGAAAAAGTCTAGGCGGGGAAGTGTAGCTGTTGGGCCAGACTCTGGTCTGTGCTGGTTCTGACTCATCCCAGATAACACTACTCAAGCCCTTAAGGTGTGCCAGACATTGTGCAGAACTAATCCTCACAGCCACTCCATGAACTCTGCACTCTTATTCATCTAGTTTCTGATGGAGAAACTGAGGCTTAGGGAGGTTAAGTGAAGGAGTAGAAACTTCTAGACTGTCTTAGAAACCCTCTGTGGCCTGGTTGTTCAGGCAGCCATATCCCACATGGCCAACCTCAGGGTTCAAGTCCCGAATCTGGCTGCTTAAGAAACACACAGAGCTGGGAACCAGCAGTTGGCGTAATGGCTCTGTCACTGGACTGCCATGGAGTTGACCACAGTTTGAGTCCCAGACCCAGTGGCTTAAACCCACACTGGACACGTGCGTGTGTGCCCAAGATCCCAAGAGGAAAATAGAGGAGAAGGGATTGCAGTGTGACCATCCCCTCTAGGGGGTGATTTCTTGCATTCTGTCTCTCTGTCTTTCTGGTTAGAGCACACACCCTATAGCAAAAACCCCTAAAACAAACAAACAAACAAACACACACACACAGAGAGCACGTGTGCGTGCATGCCCAGATTCCTGATAAGAGGGAGAAATGGAGGCTGGGATTGCAGTATGACCATCCCCCGTGGGGGACACTTTCTCTTCCCTCACTTTCCCTCTTCTCTGTCTCTGGTGAGCACACGTGCCCTGTAACACACCAAAAAAGAAAAAGAAAGAAGGAAGGAAGAAAAGAAGGAAGAAAGAAAGAAAGACAAATCCAGTCATTTCATTCCTCTGCTTTGTAAATATTATTTCCTTAAATAATAATCTTGTGGTCCTCCACCCTGGCTTCATATTAGAGTTGATCTGAGTATCTGTCACACAACAGCATTCCCTACAGTCCATCAAGACCACGTGAAAACATCAACCAAACTAACAATAGCAAACACTTACGGGCTTATTATGTGCTAAGCATCTTTCATTTAATCCTCAAAATAAGCCAGGACTGAAGGCACTATTATGTAGTATCTGTAATTTGCAAATAAGGAAGGGCGGCTCCCTAAGGTTGAAAGCCGAGCTTGAAGTCACGTGGCTAGTAACTGCAGAACCGAGATCTCGCTCTCAGGCAGTTTGCTTCAAAGTCTGCACTCAGGAAACCATAATCAATCAACCAAATAAAACAGCTACCACAACAGAAGCCTCTGTAGGAGGCTAAGAATCAACTCACTACTTTTAAAGATGGCAAAGAAGAAGGATCAAGCACTTATCCCACCTTGACATGTATGAACTGCATATGTGCGAGTCTCTCTTTTTAGAATTTCAGCTGATGTATGAATGAGTGATAGAATAGAATATGATTTTGCAACTCTCAATGAAGTACAAGTTGAGGCCATGATCACGAGTGATGCAACTTCTCAGTTAGGAATGTTCACACTTTATGTTTGCTTGTTCATTTGTTTTGATAGAGAGTATTGCTATAGGGCACGTGCACTTGCTAGAGAGACCAAAAGTGAGAAACCACGCACCAGGGAGATGACCATGCCGCAATCCCTTCTCTTTCATTCTTCTCTCGGGAGTTTGTGTGTTTGTTTGTTTTTTATTTATTTACTTACTTATTTAAATTTCACCAGAGAGGGAAAGAATGAGAGAGAGAGAAAGTGAAAAAGCAAGCCACCAGGTCCAGGACTCGAACCACCATCGGCCATGTGGGAGTCCACCATGCCACCTGCTGGCCTCCCTCTCAGGAATTTTAAGCCACGAGGCCCAGGACTCAAACCATGACCAGCTACATGGAAGTCTAGTGACATAGTCATTACGTCATCTGCTGGTCCCAACACACTTTAAATTCTTTCTCATAAAATATACTTGTCAGACCAGCAGGCGATATGGTAGTTTAAGGCAGCTGAATCTACATGGCCTACTTACTGTGTGGTTCGAGTCCAGTCCCTGCTGCTTGAAAAACATGCAGGGCACGTGTGCATACATGCCCAAAGTCCTGAGAGGAGAATGCAGGAGAAAGGATTGCAACCTGTCCCCCTAGGGAGAGCTTTCCCACACTCTCTCTCTTTCTCCTCCCCACCCTCTTGGGTGAATGCATTTTCCCTACGCAAATTTTTTTTTTTAAAAAAAGACATATACTTTACTTCTTATGACATGTTCTTGCTAGAACAAATAAAATTTCTTTAAGCTTCTAGAATCAAATACTTTTTTCAGATAAAACAACAGGCAGAGGAAGATGTTACATGATACTTTGGGGATACAATCAGAAAAAAATCTAGATGGGGGAACTCAATAAACAAAAGTCTTCATTTTCTTCACACATAAACAGAACAAGAAAGAGAGAGAACCTAAAGATTAGAAGATCTATATAAATTAATTGTGACATATATATGCATAAAATTTAAGTATTTATTTAATAAAATATATATAAAAATAAGATTCCAGGAAATTTTGACATAGAATATTTGATGCCATGATAATAATTTAAATTTCTTTTTGTTGTGATAATTATATTGTGATCATTATTTTTTCTTATTCGCTAGAGAGCTCACGCACTTGCCATGGGGCGACAGAGAGAGAGAGAAAGAGAGAGGAAAAGGAGAAAGCACTCCTTTATGGGGATTTTCCCGCCATTTCTACTTCCTTGCAGATTTGGGGCATGCATACACTCGTATCCAGTGTGATTTTTAGGCTGTCAGGTCCAAGAATCAAACCACACGGTCAACCATGAGGGATTCAGCTACCTTAACCACGATGCCACTGGCTGGTCCTACAGGATCTGGTCATCCCCTTCCCACAGTCCTTCCATTTGTCAAGTCTTGGACACTTGCCACGTGCCTGGCGTGAACACCTGGTTTCTTCCAGGAGTGGACTGGTGCTGAGGATTTGGCAGTCAAGACAGATCCAGCTCCCTCCTTATGAATGCTTAGAGACCGTCTGGATGTGTACTCTCACGTATTCTCATTATTCTTTCCTCCTCTCTCCTCCTCTAAAAGATTAATGACCTTCTGCCTTCTCCAGAAACTTGGATAAATCAATCTAGCCAAGTCAAAAACACAAACAGTTAAAATGGATCTGGCTTGTATCATGTTTCTGCCATTTAATAGTTTTATGATTTTTGAGCAAGTTAAGAACCCTCTCTGAGCCTATGTCCTGATTTGCAAAATAAGGATAACAATGCCCGACTCAGTGCTACAGGAAAATGAGAGAGAAATGTAATACAAAGTAGAGTCTAGCATCTGGCATGTGGTAGACATTTGATAAATAGTAGTTGTCTTTATCATCATCACATCATCAATTTTTCCTTTTCTGACATACATCTTTGATTTTTTTTCCTTTCTTGGTTTTTCTCCTCCTACCACAAGACAGGACACACAAGCCTTCCCAGAAAATTGTGGGGTTACACAGAAACTTCTCTGCACTCTCAGTAACCCCCACTTACACTGGAAGAAACATGTTTCTTTCCTAAACTTTTATCAAAACCCCTTTCCTCATCTCTATTTCTGTCTTGAATATGTTTTTCTGTGTCTCTCATTCAAAGGATGAGATGCTGATCAACACATATACACAGGACCTCTGGGACATCATGTCACCAAAGAAATCCTATTTCGACAGGCTCTCATTATAGTGGGTTGTCACACACGGTCCTTTGTGGTCACACTGGGGAATACCTGCATAGAACAATCAGGGCTTTCAGCTTTCAAGAAAGTGTTTTAAGCCATCTTTTTATCTTCTTCTTTTTTTTTTTTCTTAGTTCATCTCTTTACTATATCTTTTCCATGATGAATTTAGCATAGAGAAAAAGAAGGCAGGCAAAGACACATGCTACGCAAATATATAAATCAAAATACCTCATGAGGTAGCTCACTGGCGCCTTCACGTCTTCTAATAGTTCAAAATAAATACAGCCATCTTTTTATCTTCTATTCACTCTTTTCTAGACGATTCATAGAATTGTTCTTGCTAATGCCTCTTGGGGGTGAGAAAATTGAGTCCCATAGAGGTTAACGACTTGCCCATGGACACATGGGAGGGGTAGTGGCAGAAAGGGTTGCTTCATTCTTTCTGGGGTCTATAAGCCAAAAGATAGCTTCTTCCCTAATCATATCACAATAAGGCATTCATTGTGCAAAGATGAGTTTAAAGGGAGAAATGAGGTAAAATAAGAGGAGGAAGAGATGAAAAGAATGGAAGAAAAAATAGAATTTGAGAAATAAGTGGAAAATAAGTGGATCACTTCGCCAGGCCTGGCTGTCTTCTCATTGGCGATGATTTAAAACGTTCATTCATTCCTCATTGATTGCTACTGGGTGCTAGGCACTGGTGCTGGGTGTAAAGATATAATAAAGAAGAGAGAGTCCATACATTGGAACCTTGTCACAAATGCAAGTAGTTTCAACTCAACCTACAGTGCTTCTGTGTGGAATTATTACAAGCCACCTCATCTTATTGCCAGTTCCATCGTGGTTGGACCAAAGTTCACACTCTGCAACAATCTAGTTCTTAGTTATTTACCTCTTTTCCCAGAATCCTAGCCCTGTCATGGGATTCAAATAGAACTGTACAGAAATATCTTTTCTGTAAGGTATTCTTGTCTAACTCAATTCTGATAGGTTGAGTTTTACCCACTGCATTGATGGGGATTGATCACAGAGAACAGAGAAACAGTGCAGGTGGTGTTGAGAAGGGAGGACCCTTCACCATGAGCTCAACTTTTAAAATATAGATTGAAGGGTGACCAGCAGATGACATAATGGTTATGTTGCTGGACTAGCACGTAATCAACTGCAGTTTGAGTCCCAGACCCAGCAGCTTAAAACTCACGCTGGGCACACATGCATGTATGCCCAAAATCCCAAGAGGAAAATGGAGGAGAAGGGATTGCAGTGTAACCATCCCTCCTAGGAAGTAATTTCTTGCTTTCTGTCTCTATCTCTTTGGCAAGTGCATGTACCCTATAGTAAAATATCTCCCTCAAAAAATATATCTATATATTTATATATACATTGGCACAAGGTCGTGGCTAAGACTCAGGTGCCTGTGGGAAGTGCAGTTTGGGGATAGACCTCCCCTGGCTTATACAGATAGCCTTTGGCTTGAGAAGATTTGACTTTCCATTTTTCAGTTTGTGATGTTGTGAAAGCATAAACATTTAGAGGAGACCATACTTCAGAATTCGAATTTTGATTAAGAATCCTTCATAATAACTTTATTATTAGGTAGCTTTGTGTTAGATGATTTTGTTTAACCACAGGATATATTGTAAGTGTTCTGAGTGTATTTGAGGTAGGCTAAGCTAAACTATGGTATTTGGTAGGTTTGGTGTATTGTGATATATTCAAGTTAGGATACTACAGTTTACAATGGATTTACCAGATGTAACCCTGTCACAAGTTCAGGAGCATCTGTACATCGAATCCCTTATTTACACAGGAGTTGAGGAGCTCCTAGGAATAAGACATTAACCATGTACACCAGAGATGACTAGATATATTTAATCACAATGATAACCTCATTTTATATTATTTTTAATTTTATTTTATTAGGTTTGCAATAAGGTGTGTGCTTTCCAAAGAGAGACAGAGGGAAAGAAAGAGAGAGAGAGAAATCACCCCCAGAGGTATTGTTATACTTAATCCCTCCTCCATTCTCCTCTTAGAATTTTGGGCACACAGGCACATGTACCCAGCATGTTCTTCAAACAATTGAGTCTGGGACTCTAACCTCAGAGTTAGCCATGTAGAATCTAGCTGCCTTGGGGGTAGCAGGTGGTGTGGCAGTTAAGGCACTGGAATCTAACATGGCTGACCACCATTTGAGTCCTGGACCTGGCAGCTTGCTTTCTCACTTTCCAGTTCTCTCTGTCTCTCTGGTAGCACACACTCCCTATAGCAAATTAAAAAACTATAATAATAATATAAATAAATATTTTTAAAAGGAAAAAAAAAATAATTGAATCCAGCTGCCTTAGCTACCATGCCACCCAGTTGGCCCACCTAGGCATATATACATAAGTTCAAAGGGTGTCTGGTGGTCCCACAGCAGCCAGATTCTAGGCAGAATGATGGGGATGACAAGAGAGTGTTCTGTATGAGGGAGGAAGGCCTCACCTTGGGCATTAGGGGTGGCATTTGTGTTTCCAGGAATGATAGGAACTGGAAGCCAGCCTTAGTGACATCCAAGTACAACAGGCCTCTGCTTTCAACAGCAGCAACATACAGTAGGATTCCAACCTCTCAGCCACACAGGAATTCTGGCAGCAGAGGCTGGGCATTGGTATAATATCCCGGCAGTGGCACCGCTGTGGCCTGTCAGGTGAAGGACTGTGAAGTTGGGAAGTAAGCAGCAGGCAGGCTGATTTCTGGACATGTGAGCACAAATGGAGAGTCCTAGAAGGTGCTGAGGAAAGGAGAATGATCTAGTCAGTTAAGCCTAGATGCCCCTACCTTTATTCTCTGCTATTTTAACATATAATAATAATAATAATAATAATAATAATACCTAGACCCAGATCCAAAAGAATTGACGAATACTGTTAAGGTCTCTGAAAGAGGGAGCCTCAATGAATAGCATTCTTCTTCCCTTGGTAAGTTCTTAAAGAATGGATGAAATGAAACAAAGGTCGACAAAGGGGAACCATCTGTGACTGCCAGAGGCCAGGCTGGAAGATGAGGTTTTAGGTCTGAGGGTCAGGTAGGCTAAAATTAAATAGACTCATCCATACTTAGCCATTTGCTGGACCTAAACAGGCCTGCCCAGGCAAGACACAATACAAAGAGACATTGTGTTCTCTTGGAATGTTTGCTCCAGAAAGGAAGCAGTAGAGTTGAACCAACAGGACCAAGAATTCTTCTAAAATTACAACCAGACTACTCACTGCAGAGCCCTAGGGGTGGGGTGAGTATAAAGGCAAAGAAAGACAAGACCTGTGTTTAGGAAAATTCCTCCCTAAGAAAAGAGAAGAAAAAGGTACCTCTCCTCTCTATCCATCAGGTTTCCACCAGGAAAACAAAATCCACATCAAGGTAGTTAAATAGAGGGTCTTAAACAGGGAATTAGCTACAAAGGTATTACAGGGGCTGATAGGGTAACCAGGGTAGAAATGGCATCCAAAGACTAGCAAATGTGAAGCCACTCCCTACCCTTGAAGATGGAGGGACAAAAGAAGGAGTAGGTCCCTGTAGATATCATAAGGGGCCCATTCGGACAAGAGCGGAGTCAGAGGGGAGTCAACAGCTGCCGCCAGGTTTGCCTCCCAAGGAAAACAAGGGTGAGGAAGACCCCTGTCCTCCTCTCCTCTCAACTTCAGTCTCTACCATGTCTCTCACTGGCAAACCTAGCTTAGAGGGGGCGGTCAAGAGAACCTGGGCGTCATAGCTTACAGCAGTCAGACACACAGCACAGACAGCAACTAGATCTAAGAATAAATGGACAAATAGCCAGCACAACCTTTAACAAGGCGGAGTTTTAATATGCTTTTTGTAGATAAAGAGAACTTTGTATCACGTATCACATATTCAAACGTTTCTAAATGTCTCTTAGCGGCTACTCCTAATCTATCTCCTGCAGCAGCTGTCCATCTTTTGTTTGTTTGTTTTGCTTTTAATTTTGCCAGAGGAAAGACACACTGGAGAGAGACAGAAAGAGAGAGAGAAAAAAAAAATGAGAAAGCACCTTGGAAAGGAATGGTCATGCAGCAATCCCTTCTCCTCCTGTTCCAATTTTGGGCACACAGGCACATGTGCCTGGCGTGTTTCTCAGGCTGCAGGGTGCGGACTCATATTGTGCAGTTGGACTTGTGAGATCCAGGTGCCTTAACCATTGTGCTATCATCTGACCCTTTATTGTTTTTATTTAAATAAAGTTTATTTCTTGTTTTCTCCCACGAGACAGAGACAGAGAAATAGGCACTCCCATAGGGTCTTCATGGCCCAACCCCTCAGTCTCAGATCTTGGGCACAAGTGTTCCCAGATGCTGAGGGGAGTCCTGGGATACAAACTCAGAATCTTTCCTATGTAGATCTGGTCATATTGCCACTGCGCCATCGCCCAGCCCCATGTTGCCTCATTTTGCTGCATCTTTCCTCTCCTCCATACCTCTGTCGCTACCCAACAGGCTCTCTTCTGGCTATCTGCACTCCCACTGCTCTCTGAATCCACTCAGCAAAAGTTGTGTCCGAAAGCCTAGGGGACTTCAGTTCACTCCCTGCTCACTCTCTTTATCAAACATGGCTCTCCTTGAGGATCCCTGACTGGTTCCGAACTTCAAGACTGAGTAGAGTTTTAATGTGAGCAACTTGGTATTTACAGCTTAGTCAAGTCTGAGAGAATCAAGTTGCCCAAGTAAGGATAGAGTATGCACTTGCTCCAAATAATGTCAGCAATAGGAGCGTCTCTGCTTCCCTTTCCTCTTTCAAATTATAGCAATCAACCACTTAGTTACGTCGGTTAGTGCCTAAGTCAAAGTACAGCCCCTGTATCTTCCCCCTGGCCTGTATAGAGGTTTGATTTGCATTTAACAGAACTGAAGGGACTTCTTTCTGTTTCATTTTCTTGGAACAATAGAATTTTAAGTATCAGTTTCGTTTGTGGGCTCACTGAACAGGATAATAGCCAGCACTATTTCAAAGTAGATGTAAAAAAATTAAAAGTTACAATCTTCCAATTAGAATAGGGCTTGGAAAAAGAGAAAAGAGAAAAGATTGTAGGGGTGTGGCCATTCCTTGGGAGAGACCAGGGTGCTTTCTCACTTTCCCTATCTTTTGCACTCTCTGTGAGTCCAGTGAGCAAGTCCACCTTATAGCAAAAAAAAAAAAAAAAAAAAAAAGAATTTGGGACATAAAAGGCATTTGAATCTGTATGCTGATTGATAGAAAAGCGTAAAGACACAGATAAGTTATATGATTTACTCAGTCATATCACATCTCATGTAATGTATGACCTTATCCAAACTGCAAGGAACAGCACGAAGATTTCAATGGTCAACACGGTTCTTGCTAACAGGACCGGGTTACAGTATGGGTTTCCTGGACCTCAGTACATGTCTGCTGACTGTTAGACTATCTTGCAGACATGCTGGAATTGTAGTGCAGTTGTTAGATGTCCAGGCTGTGTGGGTGTGTAGGCTTGGGTCTGAATCCCAACTCTGCCACCTAGCTACTTGAATTTGAACCAGCCTCCTGAACATCTCTTAGTTTAGTTTTTACATCTAAAAAAAAAAAAAAAAGAGGTAATACTTTCCTCACTAAAAGGAATGAAGATCCAGTGAAGTGATATATATTGTTGAGGTAGAAAAAGTCTCCCTCCATTCTCTAAGTTCAGTACCTGGAAGCCTGTGAATTAAGCTAAAAAAAGACAGATTAAGGGCCAGTGGTCACATGATGGTTAAGGCTCTGGAATCCCACATGGCAGGCTGCAGCTGGAGTCCCAGATTCTGTGACTTGAAAATCCTGCTGGGAGTATGTGTGTGCGTGCCCAAAATCCCGGGAGGAGAATGGAGAAGGGATTGTGGCATGGCCACTCCCCAGAGGGTGCTTTCTCACTTTCTCTCTCCAGTAAGCACATGTACCCTATAGCAAATTAAAACAAACAGAAAACTTCTGAAGTACATGCATAGTTATTTCATAATATGCATTTTCCATGAACTTTTTCAAGATAGCTCACATGAGAGAACTAAAGGAAAATACAGGTTATTTTAGCAAGGTCTGTTTATGCAAATATGAAGACCATTTCCGCTGATGAGCTGCTCTTCCCTTCCTGGCACAGGGGAAACACCTTCACAGAGAAAAATTTATGCCCTGCCTTCAGGCAGGTGAGAGGAGAGCAAGGAATTCTTCCTGCATCTGTTGATTCTCAATTGGCTTCAGCTAGGAATAATCTTTTGCTGAAGTAGTATAATCCATTCCCCTTCAATGGAAAGTGGTCACAGCAAGTGCCAAATGAACACCTGTTACTAGGTAAAGTCCCGTCCCGAACCACCCCCCACCCCCCACCCCCGTGGTACTGGAGCCCAGTAACAGCAGGTGGCACAGAAAGGACCCAGGCATTTTTTCCCCCCTCCGGTTTCTCTATCTTGGCTTTCCTACAAGGAAGATTATCTGTATTGCATATTTGTCTGGTCCACCTTGAATGCTCACTCAAGTCTGTGTTCTCCTTGACAACGCTCAGCCTCAGACACGGTTCAGGTTCGACCAGCATACACTGATCTCTGTTCAGTTTCCGCCCTTCTTCCAGATCATAGACTAGAGAAAATGGAGAGCCTTTATGGCTCCCAATTGTCTCGAGGGTATGAAGTTCAACCGCAAAGCCCTTCAGCTTCGTACCTGAGTTTCCAGTCTGAATCTCCTCTCCCCTCCATTCAGCAGTCCTCTCCCCACTCTTCCCCAGCCCTACAGAGCAAATGGCCACTAACTCAGGGGCTGCTCTCCTGCCTCCAGACCCTTGCATGGAGAAGATGTCGCTGCCTAAAGATCCTCTCTCCTCACTCACTCAAGAGTTATTTGCTCTCAGTAGCATAAGTGACATTTTAAAAATTCACATAAAAATGGAATTAAAGTATGAGTTTATTTAGGTGCAAAGAAAAATTGAAATTCATGCACAGTTTTTTCATAATACATGTTTTTCATTATTTTTTCAAAACAAATCACCAGAGGATGTGTCCATTCACCAGAGACAGAGAAACAGAGAGAGAAGGAGAAAGTACCCTCAATAGGACACAGTCATGCTGCAATTTCTTCTCCATTTTTTCACCCTGCTGGTATTTGTGGCACGTATGCACACGTACCTATGTGTTCATCAAACTGTCAGGGCTGGGATTCAAACTGCACAGTCAGCCATGTGGGATCAGATTCCCTTAATCACCAAGCCACTGGGCTGCCCCTTCATGAACTTTTTTATGACCTCTCCCCCCATACATTTTCCAGCTACCCTGCTTTTCTCCTCCCCCATCCTGGCTGAGTTCTCCCAGATCCTCCCCCTCCCTAGAGTTGTAATTGCTCGTTTTCTTTTTTGTCTCTGCCTTTACATCATGAATTTTGAAGAAAGGACCACATTTAGTTTATCTCGTAATCCCAGTGCCCAGCACAGGACCGACACAGGGAACTTATTTTATGTGTAATGCCATTTCATCTGTCTATAGTGGCACTGGAAACCAACAATAATTTAACAGCCTCTGAAGTTCAGGGCTTCCATAAAGAAAATATGAGGGGAAGAGGAGGTTACTGATAGTGATCCTGCAAAAACATAGAGTGAAAGGGATGGCTGTAATGTATGTAATGAAGAAATAGCCTTTGTACTTTTCCTTGTGGAAGATATATGTTAATTTCCCAAATGTATGAGCATCTGCGTATATTTTTGGGGAATATACACTGTCTTTGCTAACACTGAGATGCCTGAAATGGGGTTATTTCCCTTCCAAATGAAAGCCACTTAAATAAATTATATTTTTTTCCATGGTGCTTACAAAGTGTGGGAGTTGTCACCAAACATTACTAAATGTTCTAATTTAGTCATAAATGGGCTGAAAGAATGTAGCATAATTATAAATCCAAAGTAAGTTCTTCTAAATATTTTATCATGTTCAGCATATGTTGTTAAAAAAACCCTCAAACTATAATTGTCAACATTCAATTCACAAAAAGTAAACAACAGCTGAGTATTATGGGATGATAAAGAATCTCTCCATAATTCCCAACATATGGCAGAGTATGTCCATTTTGAAGTGGAAGATGATCCCATTTATCGACTGAATGATTTTCTTCTTTTGAATTCTCCCTATCAGAAAAACATTCACAGGAAAACTAGGGACATTTTCCTGAAGCAAACAGGAGGAAATGAAGAAAATTGTATGGTACAGTTAGCTCTCAGGCGGGAGGAATTTAGAACTCAGTAAGGCAGTTGCAGGAGGCCAGGTAAGGCCTGCCCCCACAGCACCGTAGTTAGGCCCTATGCATAGGAGCACATCCCAATCTGAGCTGGAATCACCACGTCACTATGCCTCCATTAGGGGTTTCTCACTCTTTCTCGTGTGTGTGTGTGTGTGTGTGTGTGTGTGTGTGTGTACATGTGCCCTCTGGCAACTTATAAAAGAAGAAAGAAAGGGACCAGGTAAAAAATGCCTATTTCTGTAAAAGTAGTCTTCCCAGGGGCATCACACAAGAAAAGAAAAAATAAATGCCCAGTAGGAAATGTATGGACCAATGTCCACTTTCCTGTTTCATTTTCTCTGCACAAACTCTGATGGCCTAGCCTGTGTCTCATCCTGCCATGATTTAGATTCATTATAAATGCAAGTTTCCAGAGCAGGCCACAGGAGAGCTGCTTGAAATTTGTTTTTCCTTATCAGATGTTTTGCATACTTGGGTTTTAAGCCAGAAGGGGATACTATAAACCATTTTGTCTTCAGAGGGAAGCACAAGAAGAGGCGGTGTCCAGGGACTATTCTAACCAGATTGTTCTAAGGCACCCAACAGAGAAAGGCTGGGGCAATCTCCAAAGAGCAGGCCTTGCTTCTTGGTTAAGAGTGATAAGGGGCAGACACCCAGCTTTGGGACAAAGGGCTCTGTGAAGAAAATGCTGAGTAACAGGACAGTCCCTTTGTTTTTCCATGAATGATGACGTTCTATCTTAAATCCTTCTTGAGATGAGCTGCGAAGTTTGAGCAGACATTTAATGAATAAATTAACAAATCACTGAGCTGATCAGTCGATTAATAAGCACACTTAGGTAGAGAGAAAGGAACAAGAGGGGCTACTGAGAACTCTGAGGAGGACAGGACCTGTTCTCTATGTTTTGACGTAATGGAAACGCCAGGAATTTGGAGACAGAATTGCTTTCTGAGCTTCAGTTTTTTGGAGCTAATAATCAGGAATACTATGAATATGCTTTGCAACTCTGAAACACTATGAAATACATCATTTTGCTTGTCTCTTTGACAAGCTGTTTTTAAAAAATGATGTATTATTTAATCAGATTAATCTTGTTGAATAGAAACAAAGGGTGCCTTCTCACAGAGCTCTTCATTGTGCCAGCCAGTGTATCTGCGCACAATGATTCTTTCTGTGTATCCGCTCTATTGAGCAAAACAGGAGTTCCGGGCAGGAGAGAAGTGGGTACCATAGATAGAGTATGATTAACAGGCATAGACACTGTTGTTATTTAAGGCTAAAAATGGAGAATTATAAGAAAACAAAAGGACTTGAGGGCAAAACTCAAGATAACTTAAAAAAGAAAAATCTAGACTGGCTCTGTGGCATAGCAATGAAGTACTGCTCAAGAGAAGCTGGATCTCACTGTGTTTCGAATCTCTGGCCTGGTTATCCAGAAACACTCGAGGCACAAATGCAAGTGCTCAGAATCATACGATGGGCTGGAGAACTGAAGGCAAGGGATTACAGCGTGACCAGACTCTGTGGAGGGCATTCATTTCTCTCTCTCTCTCTCTCTCTCTCTCTGTCTCTCTCATGTACTTTAACATATTCTAGAAAGAAAAAAATCTGTAAGAGTTGTTGTATGGCTTCTTGATGGAAAAGATGGCCTCACTACTGTCTGAGATACAGAAAAGAAAGAACGAGGATTCTGGAGGGAAACTTCCTTAATAATGAGAGGAAAGCCTGCATGGCTTGATGTTTAATAGCTTTCACTTCTTCTCGAAGTGCTTTTGCCGCGTGGCTTGATGCTTGATAGCTTTCACTTCTTCTCGAAGTGCTTTTGGCATGATGGAGTCCCAGGAAACGTGCCAAACAAGACAGTACAGGACGGGTGGCCAAGGAAACCGAATGACCTTTTCTCAGGGAAAAAAGTAAAAGAGGGAAGCAGGAAAAGAGGTTGCCCATGCTAGCCGCTAGATATTCTGACCTCTCCTTTATGAAGAAATTTCTTTCTTTCCTTCTTTGCTCTTATGAGGTAGAGACAGAAAGAGAGAGAGACAGAAAGAGGAAAAGCAGCTCCTAATGGGGCGTGGTTACTCTGCAATCCCTTCTCTACTTCTCCGTCCTGTTAGAATTTTGTTCACTCCCGCAGACATGCCAGCGTGTTTATCACACCTTTGTGCTGGGATTCAAACCACTGGGCCCATGTGAGATCCAGCTCACTTAACCTCCAGGCCATGGAGCAATTTCTTAAATGTCTGATGATGATGGAAAAAAAGTGTCTTTAAAATAAAGTGAAATGAAATTGGGGAAAATGATGTGTTGGTCTTCAATACAAGCCATTTAATCCTGAAAAATATCTGTAGTTTATTTTAATGTGCGTTGTGATGACACTTAATTCATGGTGTGGATCCTAAAATCAGTGTTCTAGTCGTTCTATTTCTTAAACAATTTTCATAATTTTGAATCTTTCCCTTTACAATGTTCTGTTTTTCTATTATCTTGTCTTATGGTACTTACCTAACAACTAAATGTCGCGCTGGGAGAAGGTAATTATGCCATGTCCCATTCTCTGAGTTTAACTTGACCTTTTTCTTGATGAGATTTTTTCCCCCTTGAGTACTGGCATTTTGATGTCACTTAGGCAAGTTCTTTTGGATTGCGTCTTACTGCGAAACTTCTCACATGAAGGGGTTCAATGTGAAAGTAAACCTGTCATTTCTTTTTTTTTTTTTTTTGAGAAGTTTTCGCTATAGGACGCGTGCGCTCGCCAGACAGACAGAGAGAAACATAGAGACAGAAAGCGAGAAATCACCCCCCAGAGGGGATGGTCACGCCGCAATCCCTTCTCCTCCATTCTCCTCTCGGGATCTTGGGCACGCACGCACATGCACCCGGCGTGAGTTCTAAGCCACCGGGTCCAGGACGCGAACCGCGGTCGACTATGTGGGAGTCCAGCGACATAGCCATTACGCTAACTGCTGGTTCCCACCTGTCATTTCATTTTTTAAACTAACACCATTTTGCTGACTTAAACAGGTTCTGGCCAACTTTCTAGACAAATGGATAGAATATGTTGGTTTATTTCATGGCAGGTGACAAGGGCTTCCAAAGAACATAAATCTTCTTTCAGCTTCTAGATCTTTATCTTGTCCAACTTTTCATTACTTAACTGAGTCACAGTGATCTTTTGGCAGAAGATTTATTATTTTTTTTTTACTCAAGTTGGGATTTATACTGACTTTTCTTTTTTTAAAAAAAGAATTATTTTCTTTAACTTTATTTATTTATTTATTTATTTTAAGTTGACCAGAGAGGGACAGAGCAAGGGAGAGAGAAAGAGGGAAAGTGAGAAAGCAAGCCACCAGGTCTGGAACTCTAACCACGGTCGGCCATGTGGGAGTCCAGCACCCTTAACCACAACGCCACCGGACAGCCTCTATACTGACTTTTCTAACATACATATTCTGGAGAGAACATTTGTGTATGGTCACAAATTACTCATCAAGCTTTCTTATTGATTTTTGTTCTTAAAAACATTCTTCATTTCACTGTCTTTACAGTTGTTGACGTGTTTTGTGTTTTTTCCAAGATAAATCTCTAAGTTGGCAAAATACTTATATTATCTTTTATGCTTGGAAAATATTGATAGCGCTTGTGGAATGCCAGTATTTCTGCATTGCCTAACTAAATGATAGAAGATACTCAGTTTTCTGGTCTTTATTTTGTTTTATTTTATTTTAAGAGGAAGTCTGCAGGGCACATAAAACTACTTCTCTGAGATTGTGAAAAAGTAAATATTTTTTTCTTTTTTCTTTTCTTTTTTTTTTTTAAGTTTTTGTTTTGTTTTGTTTTGTTTTGCCTTAGGGTATATGTGGTTGTGGGAGAGAGACAAAGGGAAAGTGAGAAATCTCCCCTCCCTGGGGGGAAAATGTGATGTTTATGTCACAATCCCTTCTCCTTCATTCTCTTCTTGAGATTTTTGGGCACACATGTACATGTATGTGCCCGGTGTGATTTTCAAGCTGCCAGGTCCAGATTCAAACCGCAATCTGCCATGTGGGAGTCCGGCACTATAACCACGATGCCACCTGCTGGCCTTGAGAAAATAAAGAATTTACAGTGAACAGCTCCAGAAAAATTTATACAGACCCCTTTTCAAAGATTATAGTTCATAGACTTGCAGGTAAAAAAAGATCTAATCAAGGAAAATAGAACTGATTTTTCAGGAAAAATGTATGTTTGATACCTGTTACATTTATGATTTTAGGATAACTCAGTATTACCGTTATTACTATATCCCACCATATATTTTTCCACACACTAAAAATCCAGATTACCGTAGAGTGATTTGCAGATGCTTGCCAATTTCCAAAGCATCTAGAGCAGCTATTGGGTCATTTATCCACCAACATTTATGAGCCTTGTCTGAGAGCAAGTACCATAGCACCATGCAGGAGACACTTTTAGATAAAATTCTGGTTAGTCCAAGTTAAGACAAAGTTAAAAGAGTTAAGTACTACCCTCACAATGTTTATTACATTGCCCAGCACACATTTGCAAATCTTAAATAAGTGAAACCTGAAATAAGTTCACTGTCATTCAAGCACTGTGTACCTCCTTTTCATGGTGTGTGATGTTGTGGTCCGCCTGTCTTTGCAGTACCCTCCCACACAAGGGTAGCTCAGTACATAGTTGTCAGGCTGACTGCATGCAGTTGTAAAATGACCTTCCCTCCCCCACTCTGCCCTGCACGATTGCTTATACAGTAGGGCTTCCTACCATTTTCTTACAATTAAGTCGCTAGATATGAAATTAAATTAAACTCTCACCCAAAGTTCACATATAGAGCTTTGGTCAGATTGATTTTCACTCTTTACATGTTTAAGATTTCACTCTTGAGTGAGCACTACACAGTTAAACAGCAGAACCTGGTAAGACAGGAAGCAGACTATTTTAAACGTATTTGCTGCTACTGGAGGAGGTGGGTTAGATTGGGCTACATTATGCAAGACAGGAAGTATCCAGAGAGAAGAACAAACTTTTTAATTTTTTAAGTTTCTTTCTTTCTTTCATGAGAGGAGACAGAGAAATATAAGCAACCTCAGCAGTGTCTTATGCTCAGATCCTCCCTAGCCTTTTCCAGCTAGCCAGGATCAAGGACACAAATGTGTCCTGCATGTACAGATTGACCTGGGAGTCAAACAACAGTCCTTCATATGACCTCCAGTATTGTCATAGCAGCTGGGTCAAAAGAGTAGGAACTTGCACGGGTGTTAAGCCTGTGTCAAATATCTGGCCAGCTGCTTACATAAACCCTTATTGGCTCTCACAGCAATCCTGGGCTGATATTAAAAAATAGAAAGGATGAGTCTTAGAAGCAGTTAAGTAAACTTGCTCAGAGTTCCACAGCTCACATTTGGCAGATGCTGGGTTGGAACTCAGACCAGTCTGCTTTGAAGGCTGTGCCTTTTCCACTCTGCTTGGCTGTTTCCATTCTCAGCTGTAGTAAGAGGACACCAGCATGGCAAGCTGACCGTCTGAATTATGCTCTCTTGATTTTAAGAATAATACTCAGGTCACTTCACGTAATGGCGAATGTACTACATCATCTGTCCCTTTAGAAATGAAGAAACAGTGACCTCAGCCTTATGGCCAAGTCTCAAGGAACCCAGGGACAGCAGAACTGCCAGATTTCAGAAAGAGCAGGAATAATGCCAGAGTCAGGCCTTAAGGAGACTGAAGTAGAATGCCATTTAGATGCTAAGACAGTTTTAGAAAGGTAGGAAATGGGATTTCTGGGTCTTCCAGAACGCCATTGGCAGTCCATGTAGTCTCTGCAAATTGACTTCTCTGGGCATGTCTGGTTGTCATCCCGCTGGCTTTCCCTCCTTAACTCATGGTCTTTCTTTTAACATCTGTCCGCACGTTTGCTCTGCTCCTTCCCTACTCATCTTGCTCATGTTGCTCACAGTCCCATTCTACTTCGCTTGCATATTCTTATCAATTCTAACTACAAACTGCCCCATTCTCCTAGTGTTTCTTTTTTTTTTTTTTTTTTTTTTTTTTGGAGAGATTTTCACTGTAGGGCGCGTGCGCTCGCCAGACAGACAGAGAGAGACATAGAGACAGAAAGCGAGAAATCACCCCCCAGGGGGGATGGTCACGCCGCAATCCCTTCTCCTCCATTCTCCTCTCGGGATCTTGGGCACGCACGCACACGCGCCCGGCGTGAGTTTTAAGCCACCGGGTCCGAGACACGAACCGCGGTCGACTACGTGGGAGTCCAGCGACATAGCCATTACGCTAACTGCTGGTTCCTCCTAGTGTTTCTTAATTCCATTTAATTTCTGAGAATTAGACTGCTGCAGCCTTCACCTTGTTTGGAAAGGCGTTTCCTGCCAGAATATGTCACGGGCTACTAATCAGCCATAAGTTTCAGCTGCCCTTGAGTTAGGCGTCAGGTCTAGTTAACCCAGGAGAGTTGTAGGTGCATTAGTTCTTTTAGGAGTGAAGAAAAACATGGCAGGCATAGTGACTGGCATGTTGGCTGTGACTGACAAGAATGAAAACTGATCTCCTTAGGGCCAGCGGATGGTGTAATGGTTATGTCTCTGGACTCCCACGTAGTCGATCATGGTTCAAATACCAGACCTGGCAGCTTAAACACACGCCAGGCGCGTGCACTTGCATGCCCAAAATCCCGAGAGGAGAATGGAGGAGAAGGGATTGCAGCATGGCCATTCTCCCTAAGAGGGGTGATTTTTCGCTTTCTGTCTCTCTTTCTTTGTCTCTCAGGCGAACACACACACCCTACAGCAAAAATCTCTCACAAGGAAAGAAAGAAAATTGATTTCCTGTCACTACCAGGTTAGCAGTAGAAAGGGGAAATCACAAAATGGCAGTGGCCCACAGTAGCCGATGCGTAGAGTGGGGAGAAAGCAGTTCTAGTTAGAGACACAAAGATTTTTGGTCGGGAATTTAGAGTGTTTGGAGAATGAGCTCTGAGCCCACAATAAGACATCTGAGAACAAATAGCTTCTTATAAAGGGATTAGCAGAGATCTCCAGAGATGCTCTTTTCTCTTCTTTAGTTCTGAGTTTCATGAAAATGTGTACACTCTCACTGATAAGTGAGATTTACTTCTAGCCCTGGTCTAGAATCGAGAATACAATATGACAGATTTCTCTCTCAAACTTATTTTTTAAAGATATTTTAATTATGTAAATAACATATAAATATATTCTCACTATGAAAAATTTCAAGCAGTACACATAAACCAAAGTCTACCTTAACTCTACTTCCCAAATCTTACTTTTTCTTCCTCAGCGTGATTTCTGCGTAGCCAAGTGGACCCATTTCTATGTATACACAAGAGTTCCACTTTATTTAATTTATTTCATATGTGCTATAGGGCACGTGTGCTTACCACCAGTGAGAAATAGAGAAGAGAGAGAGAGAGAGAAAATGAGAAAGTAAGCTACCAGGTCTGGGACTCCAACCATGGTCAGCCATGTGGGAGTCCAATGCCTTAACTACCATACTCCTGCTGCCCCCCCCCACTTTATTGTTTTATAAAAATGAACAGCCATATTCAGTACTTTGCAATGTAGAACCATTTCAACCAAAGTTATGTAGGTAAGGATTTTTACCTACAGAAATATCTGCAGCCAATTCCCTCTCACAGATTCTGAATGCCAGCAAAGGCTATTTTAACAGCAGATTCCAGGAAGGTTGAAGCCAAAGGGATCATTTGGTCCAAGTACATAGAGGCACAAAGATGACAATGACAATGACCACTTATCCCACAAGTAGAGACAATCGGTGGCTTGGATCCTACCTGGTTCTGTCCTGTGAACTTTACATATTTGCATGATAAATACTAGTTGAATTAAACCCATGTAGAAGTCAGGGGCTGATGAAAATAGAGCTTCTCTCACCACAAACAACTACAAAAAGTCCTGTGAGAGGGCAGCAGGTAAGGGAGGCCCAAAACAAATGAGGATATAGTTGATGTTCTTTTCCTCCCAACGAGATCGTTATTTGCATTCCAGCCTCATTTTCTAAAACTCTTCAGGAAGACTTGAATCAGGAATTCAATTCCGTGTAGAATCCTGACTAACTCATAATTTTAAAACTTCATGCATTTGGGATAATTAGGAAAAAAGTTTTGAATTTCAAAATTCTTTCTTCTAAAGTACAGTTTAATTACTAATTGTATATGGCAACTTGAATTAGCCTAATTAGGATTGTTAGACCTTCTTAAATGATTGGAAATCAAGGCATCAATTATTGGTTACCAGAAAGTCATGATGTGTTTTTTGTTTATCTGTGCAAAAATGTGTCATGACTTTCATGACAACTCAATAGCAGTATTTATATATGGACCTATGCTTTTTGTTTGCTTGTTTTTGTTTGTTTGAGAGGTTTTTGCTATAGGGCACGTGCGCTCACCAGAAAGACAGAGAGAGATACACACACAGAAGGTGAGAAATCACCCCTCAAGGGGAATGGCCACGCCACAATCCCTTCTCCTCCATTCTCCTCTCGGGATCTTGGGCAGGGAAGCACACATGCCTGGTGTGAGTTTAAGCCACCAGGTCCAGACTCGAACTGCAGTCGACTACATGAGAGTCCAGTGACATAGCCATTAGGCCAACTGCTTGGACCTATGCTTTTAATCTGTTAAAACCTATTTGCTTAACCCCAAATCATTAATCATTTTTTAAACTTGGATTATAAATTCTATTATGAAGGCCCAAATTCTGCTATACTATTTCATCATCCCATCCTTGCCCCCACCCCCAGATGTGCACTGAGGGCACTTACCATATCTTGTACATTCAAGTGTCAAACAGAATGTCTCCTGCAATTGCGACGAACGCATATTGAGTGCTGGAAATGAACACAACAAAGCACTGGAGACACAGAGATGAACAAGATTGGCCAATAACTTGGTTATGTCATAGAACTAACAGCAGGGTGCTGGTGGAGACAGAACATAATATGTAACCTAATAAAAATTGTTCGGAGAGTGATCAATGGATGAAGAAAATAAAACAAGGTATAAGAGCGAGAATGATGGGGTGGGAGTAATTTACAGAATCAGCTACGTTAAGACCTAGATGCAATGGGAAGAACCAAACAAATCCACCTGAAGCCATTAGCATACACTTAGGAACTAGGAGGTGGTGACCCTGAGAGCTTATCAGTCAGAGAAGGGAAAGCTGCTTCTTGTCTGGGGAAGGCAGTTGGGAAAGATTTAGGGTCGGAGTGGGGAGAGGAGCTAATAGTCACCTCTACCTCCCTTGAATCTTAGTGAGATCTTCAGCTGGATCTGGGAACCAACCTGGCACAAGGCAGATTTGTGAGGGAAAAAGCATACACATTCTATCAGTTTTACATGTACACAGGGATCGCTACTAGAGTCTGAAATCCAAAGAGGTGGTCAAAGCGAGATGCTGTTATACTTTTTAGACAGAGTGACACTTGCATGAAGAAATGACAGGATAAGAGGATATCCGGACAAGGGCAGTAAACTCTAGAGAAGTCACTGGAAGACATGTGGAAGAGTGTAAAGCTAGGAGAAGATAAGGGTGACTTTAGTGAATCTATTTATCTGGGTTCATTGCAGCCCGATCACTGGTCATCTGGTGATAAAGATGATTTTAACCTCTGGGTTTAGGAAGACTTCTCTCCCAGAGGAATCTTTATGGCTTACTGTGCATAGGAAAAGATGAACCGAATGGCTTTTTGTGCAGCTACAACTCCTGCGATGATTTTCATCTTGAAATAATCAAAATGGCAATTTGGCATGTTTTGAGATTATACATTCATCACTCCAACAAAAGAAAGAAGAACAGAGGAGGCATTTAAATATTTTGCAGGCAGCAGAGAGGTGAGATAAGCAAGAGGAGGTAGGCACAAAATTTGCGGAGACACTCTCTGTCAGGTCATGCAAGTGCAGAGTTGGCACCCAAGAGTGTACTCTTCCTAAACTTTCTGCTTTACTTGTCCCATAGTGCTGGCTCTGAGGATTGGCATGAAGTAGCCTGGTCAGGAGATAGCAAGTGGGCCAGCCAGTGGTGTGGGGGCTAGGCAGCTGGAGCCATGGTTTGAGTCTCAGACCTGGTGGCTTGAAAATGATGCCAGCTGCTTGAGTGTGCGTGCCCAAAGCCCTGAGAGGAGAATGGAGAGGAGATTGCAGCATGACTGTCCCTCCTGGGGAGTGATTTTTCACTCCTCCCCCACCCCGTTTCTGTCTGTCTCTCTTTGGCAAGCACACATGCCCTATAGTAAAAACTGGAAGGAGGAAAAAAATGTAAAAAGATAGCAAGGAGGCCCTCCTTCCAGGAGAAGAGCAGCTCTGACGTCCAGCAGCTAGCCTGGTGCTATCAGTAGGCCTTGCCGCGGCTCTGAGCTGATCTGAAACTGACAGCTGGACTTCAGTATTCTCTAACGAAGGAAAACAATTTCACAGAACATTAGCATCAGACGAGGCCACTGTGACCATGATGGATCAAGATTAAAAACAAAGACCACTCAGCAATCTTGTTTGAATACAGACAAAATATGGGCCTTACCCAAACCACAAACACCAAACATCCTCTCCCCCAACTGCTATGAGTGACAGCTGCTTCTCGAGAATACCATTGCAGCATTGGCCTCTCTGTAGCCTACCCTCCCTGTGAAAATATTTATTAAGATATGAACCATAGAATCACCCCAGCTTCCTGACAGCATCCAGTTCAGAACAAAGCCCTGCTTCCCTGAATCAGCAACCCAAATCAACAGACGCAAGTCCTATAGTAAGTCCTTTCTAACACCTTCTTACTGGAACACTGTGGCTCCGTTATGTGTGTTCTCCCTCACTGTGAGTAATAAATAAATTCAGCATGAATGGGGGAGGGGGTCCCTAGTAGTCTTCGGCTGGAGAGCATTGGCAGAGGCGAGAATTTGCTCTGCTGAGGGATGGAGAGAAATGGGATAGAATGGTAGAACTGTTTCCCTCTATGGGGTTGAGTGTATAGGTGGGCTCAGTTTTGAAAGCTAGGCTGAGGCCGAAGGAAATGTCTTGTCCACCAGTTGGGATCAAAGATACTAGAGTGGAAATCTTGGTTTTGGAAACAATCTGACTGCGTGCACAGTTAATGTGGGGGTGAGTGTGGGTGGCCTGGGCTGCTGGCTGTTTTTTTACAGATAAGAAAACTGAAGTAGCAGCTAAGCCATTGCCCAAGATTTGCATATTGACTAAGACAGGGCTTCCAGCTCATTTTTAATGCCGTAGCTTCCTGCTGCCTCACTTCTCACCCTGGCCTTCACCAGGTGTTATCCTACGTGAAAAATGAAATCCTTTATTAGATTTTAAAACAATCCTCTAGGACTGGCTCTGAAGCTCAGTGGGATTGTGCTGCTCAAGAGAAGCTAACAAGGTTTGAATCCCTGGCCCGGTGAGCCGGAAACATGCCAAGCACACCTGATCCAATGGGCTGGAGAATTGGAGCAAGGGGGTTACAGCATGATCCTGTGGAGAGTGATCATCTCGTTCCTGCTCTCACATGCGCGTATACACACTACCATGCCTAAAGAGTAATTTAAAAGTATCTACTATAAGGGAGCCAGCAGGTGGTGTGGTGGTTGAAGTGCTGGCTTCCCACATGGCTGACTGCAGTGCGAGTCCCAGACCTGGCACTTGCTTTCTCACTTTGCCTCTCCCTCTGGTGAGCACACGTGCCCTATAACAAATTATAATAATAATAAGTAAAATTAAATAAATAATTGTTTTTTAAAAATCAACTAATATAAAAATTCTAGCAAGGAATTTAGTAAGTAAAACAATTCACTCTCTACCCTTGAACTAAGTTGTAGTATCCACTAAACCAGCAGAGAAGAAAATATCTTTGCTCTGGGCGCATGTGCGTGCGTGCCCAAGATCCCGAGAGGAGAACGGAGGAGCAGGGATTGAGGTGTGGCCATCCCCCTTGGGGGATGATTTCTCGCTTTCTGTCTCTCTGTCTCTGTCTGTCTGGCGAGCGCACACAGCCTATAGCAAAAACCTCTCCAAAACAAAACAAAACAAAACAAAATATCTTTGCTGACTGCTTGGTGTTTGCTCTTATTTTTCAGGGATATGAACCCCTCTGTCTTCCACAACTCCCCAAAGGTCACAGAGCAAGCTCCTGGACTCAGTTCAAACCTGAGTCCCATTGCATTTCTGATTTAGTGATGGTGGATAGCTGGAGAGGTCCAGAGGAAAGGATGGCTAAGAAAGCCTGATTCCTGCT
>NW_006205727.1:5022829-5029280 GCF_000334495.1 Tupaia belangeri chinensis
GCTGGCAGTGTGTTCCAATGAGTACAGTCAGTCTATATTTGACTTTTGGGCTGGAATTTCCAAAACAAGAACTGATTTCAAACGATATTGCAGGGCAAGGCCACAAAGAAAGGCATCTTGGCTTCAGAAAGGACAAGCATGAGCCTGGGTCCCAGTCTCTGAAGAAGAACCTCTCACTGCCTGTGCCTTCATTCTGTGTGGACCCGACCCCCCGGGTCATGTGTATGTGTATTTTCCTGGTTCTTCTAGATTGCCAGACTCCTTAGAGCCTGATTCTGACCTCTTTCTGTTCTCCACAGTGCTAGTCTAGTAACTGCTACCAAGTATTAATAGGTTTCTGCTCAGTGACTGACAGACATCAGATCTGAAAGGCACTGAAGACCCATTGCAAAACTAGTTGTCTTTCTCTGCTGCGGGTTTTGCTAGCTGAGAAGGTGATGTAGGGTAACTTCTCAGCAGGGTATTGATTTTGAGTGCTAGGGAAAGCAGCATGATTGGAGGAGAGGCATATTCCACTGTTACACTCTGTTACCTTTGTTTTACATTTAAAGGAAACATTTGGGTCTACATGAAATTTGGATGACACATTAGGGGCAATTTCCTCAGTGTGATTGTGATTCGGGTTGCTGATTAGAGAATCAAGACCTCTTGAAGGACTCCTGAAGGATTCTGTTTGTGAAACTGATTGGTTAAGGGCTGTTTCCCAATTGCGAGTTCCATTTTCCTTAGAGAACTGAAGTACAGTGCCTTTCAGAAACAGCCAAAACAGATTCTTCGAAAAGTATAAGCGAGCCTTGAGCTCTCAGTCCCTAACTATGCAAGAAGAAATGTCAGCTGCTCTGACAACCTGCTCTAGAAGAGGCCTGACCTTTGTCCCTGGCTTCCAGAACATAATCTCTAGTGTCTTTTTTTGCCTAAGGGACTCAGGTCACAGTGGATGCAATTTATGGGGGGGGGGGGGGGGGCACCCTTCACAGGGTTGTAAGGCACTCTCATATGGTCTTAGGGTTGGGACTGGCCTTCCCAGAAAGACCAACATGTGACTTTGGATGGGGATTTTGGGTGACCCAGTATCAGTAGCCTAAAGATAGACCAGCCACATACCCAGTCAATCAATTATGCCTACATAAATAAAGCTCCAGTAAAAAGTGAACACTGGGGGAGCTGGCAAGTGGCATAGTGGTTGAGGTGCTGGACTCTCACATGGTCAACTGGAGTTCAAGTCCCAAGCCTGGCAGCTCAAAACCACAACAAATAATTAATTATTTAGAAAGAAAGTGAACACTGAGACCTAGGTGAGCTTCCTTGGTCAGCAATACTCTGTGTATTGTCACACATCCAAGTGACACAATGATACCATGACATGTCCTGACTCCACAGGGAAAACGCAACAGAAGCTCTGCATTTGGAACCCCTCCAGACTCTGTTGTTAACTAAAAATGACAGGAGGCCATTGTTTTGGACTAAGCTGCACTAAACTGCAACAGACCCAGACTGAAATCAAAATGGAGTCACTCATGACTCTATTTTTTCAAGCCTAAACCAAGTTGGTATCTGACCTTATGAGAAATCAGGAGAGATGACAATCTAGAATCCCAAATTAAGTCCCAGTTTCAACCTGCACGATAATGATTTCTCTCTATTTTATCTTTACACGAAAGAAGTAATCTGATGTTACCTACTCAGTTATTTACTTATTGTCTGTCTTCCTATCCCACTTTAAAAGTAACTTTGAAATGACCAATCCTGGGGCCAGCTTCTTGGATGCTGGACCCACATGGAAGATCACAGTTTCAGTTCCCTACTAGACTTGCATATGGTGGGTACAAGTCCCCATGATCCTGGCTGCCTGGGAAGGTTGGGGACGAGGTGATGTTTCTCTATGAGACCCTATTGAGGGTACTTGTCTCTTTCTTTCTCAGGAAAGAAAGTAGCAAGCTTCTCCCCCCACCACCACCATTTTTTTTTTTTTTGGCGAAGTTTTTGCTATAGGGTGCGTGCCCTCGCCAGACAGACAGAGAGAGACAGAGAGACAGAAAGCGAGAAATCACCCCCTGGGGGGATGGCCACGCTGCAATCCCTTCTCCTCCATTCTCCTCTTGGGATCTTGGGCATGCACGCACAAGCGCCCGGCATGAGTTTAAGCCACCGGGTCCGGGACGCAAACCGCGGTCTACTACATGGGAATCCAGTGACATAGCCATTACGCTAACTGCTGGTCCCCATTTTTTTTTTTTTTTAAGAAAGAAATTTTTTCAGTAGGGCACGTGTGCTCACTTGAAAGACACAGAGAGACAGAGAGACAGAAAGGGAGAAATCACTCCCCAGGGGGGATGGCCACACCGCAATCCCTTCTCCTCCATTCTCCTCTAGGGATTTTGGGCACGCATGTACATGTACCTGGCATGAGTTTCAAGCCACCGGATCTAGGATTTGAACCATGATCAACTATGTGAGAGTCCAGCAACATAATCATTATGCCATCTACTGGTCCCAGTAAGCCTTTTTATTTTCTTTTTTAGTATTTTTGTTTGTCATAAGGTACATGTGCTCACCAGAGATGAGAGAGACAGAAAGATACAGAGAGGGAAAATGAGAAATCACCCTTGGGGATGGTCAGGCTATAATTCTTTCGCCTCTCAGGGTTTGGGGCACCCATGCATGTGTGCCCAGCATGATTTTCCAGTTGTGGGTCTGGGACTCAAATAGCAGTCAGCTACGTGGGAGTCCAGTGCCTTAACCACCATGCCACCTGCTGGCTCCAAGAAAGTAGCAAACTTCTTCTTTTTTTTTAATTTTTTTTTATTTTTTGAGAGTTTTTTGCTATAGGGCATGTGCACTTGCCAGACAGGCAGAGACAGAGAGACAGAAAGTGAGAAATCACCCCACGGGGGGAATGGCCACGCCACAATCCTTTTCCCTCCATTCTCCTCTAGGGATCTTGGGCACGCACACACACGCGCTCGATGTGAGTTTAAGCCACCGGGTCCAGGACTCGAACCGCGGTCGACTACATGGGAGTCCAGCGACATAGCCATTACTGCTGGTCCCAGAAAGCAGCAAACTTCTAAAAAAGAAAAAGAAGTGACCAATCCACTTTTGTATTTTGTTTATGCTTTCTTCAACCAATCTCTTCTGCTCAACTCCTTGGAACACCTTTTCACTTACACCTCAATCTATGCTTCAAGTGTTGCAACTCTTCTAAGATCCCAAGTAAACCTGCTTCTTCTATTTTACATTTTTTGGGTTTTGCCATAGAACACATGCATTTGTAAGAGAGAGAGAGAGAGAGAGAGAGAGAGAGAGAAAACAGAGACAGTGAGAAGGAAAGTGAGAAATCACCCCCGTCCAGGGGGATGGTCTCTCTCCATTCTTCTTCTGGGACCTTGGTTATGCACATACGCGTGCCTAGTGTGATTTTCAAGCCACCAGGTCCGGGACTCGAATTGTAGTCAGCCATGTGGGACTTCAGTAATGTAACTACTGGCCCAAACCTGCTTCTTTCTTACAGATTCAGTGCTTGAACTTCATTGACACTGTTCTTGATGTATCTTGCTTTGGCTAATCTTAATTTGTATCCTTTCCCTGTAGTAAACCATACTGTGAATATAACAGCTCTCAGTGAGTTTCACAAGTGTTTCTGGAGAGCATCAAACCAGAGAGTGGTTTTGGAATTCTCTGAAATTGCAGCTGGCGTCAGAAGTGAAGACAGTCTTGGGCATTGTGCCTTCTAATTTTATAATTGATGCTATACTCCTCACATTCATCCTTCTGGAAATAAAACAGACTCCAGGCCCTAGGAGTAAGGATCTAGTTTGCTCTTACAGAAAGATCTATACTAGAGACTGAGAGTATCTCAGATTTGGGGGTCAAAGACCAAGGGAGAATGTGCTCCACATCCTCCTGTGAGCCTGACAAAATCTATCAAAGCCAACTAACTAGAAATACCTAATGTGGGCTAGCAGATGGCATGGAGGTTAAGGTGGCTGTATACCATGTGGGTGGTGGTGTGGTTCAAGTCCTGGGTCTGGTGGTTACCCAAAATCTTGGTGTAGGTACCCAAAATCTTGAGAGGAGAATGGAAGAAATGGTGTGGCCATCCTCTTCTGAGGTTTACTTTTTCACTTTCCCTCTCTGTCTGTCCATGTCCAGCTCTAGTGAGTGTTCATACTCTATAGCTAAATAAAATAATATAAAATAAAAAGCCAGTGGGTTTTTTAAAAGTGAAAAAAAATAAAAAAAAATAAAAAAAAGAAAAGAAAATATCTAGTGCAACTTGCTTGGAAGACTTTAAGACCTAAAGAGCATGGTATAAGGGAAAACATCAGACCCACATGACAGATCAGGCTCAGTCTTGAGAAATTTCTGTCTGTATAACCTAGGCTCCAAGTTTCGCCTTTTGTAAAATGGGAATAAGGGTCCCTGACCTGATCACTTTAGAAGGTTATTAGAAGGAACAACCGAAATAATGAATATGAAAAAGTTTATAGAAAACCGTGGTGTAGTTATAGAAAGAAATGACATTAATATTGTCATCCTGTTCCAGGCCATTTTATAGATAGAGCCACGCGGCAAAAGTAATAGATATTACAAGTTCATGGTAGAAACGGGAATCTCTGTCTCTTAGCTCCCATGCTGCTGATTTTTAAATAAAACTTAGTACAAGAGCACTCCTTTATCCAGAGGGTAGACTTTCGATAACTCCAACTATTTAGGCTAAGCAGTAAAGTGTCTGTCTCTGAACACAAAGCAGCTGCCACGAACACTACTTGTCAAGAGCACCCTCCAACTACCCAGATATTTTACCTTTTGTTTTTTTCTCATGGAAATCAGTATAGAATTAAGTCTACTGATTTAACAGTTTTGCTATCTTATCAGATTAGGAACTACAGAATAGGTGAAGTAGAGTACCAACGGCTAGTAAACTGGTGGAAAATAACAGCAGACACAGCAGTTGCAATAAGAGGCAAAACAGCTCAACATAATTTATTAGTATTGTTGCAAAGAACAGGTCACAAGTCTCTGTAATGATGTGCCTGAGCCATTAAAAGAGGTTTAAATGATGTTCTGTTTGCCCTGAAAGAAAGCAAAAGAGGAAATAAAAGGTGTAAGTATTGAAAAAATAGAGACTGGTTATCATTTTGTGCTGACAATGTAATTACATCTAGAGAAAACCTCAAGGAATCTACTGAAAAACTATTAAAATAACAAATTAACTGCTGTCGGTTTTTCAGGGCTATTGTGAAGATTAGCACTTACACATGGCCTGGACTTGGTAGGTTCCTGATGAGCAGCAGGAGTAAATCCAAGATTCATATACAGATATCCCAAGCTTTCTAGGATACCCCTACTTACCAGATAAAAACTATAGGGGGAAAACACGGATTACGTTTGTAATAACAATACAAGCTCCAAATCAAACCCCAAGATGATAAGAAAAAAATGTATGGCACTTACATGAGGAAAATTATAAAATTACAGAGTACTGGTGCTGTGGACAGTGGCTAAACACTGTGCAAAGGGAGCTGGATCCCACGTGACTGGCCATGGTTCAAATCCCAGCCTGGGCAGCTGACGAACATACCGCAAGTATGTGCACGTGCTGCATTCTGATGGGATGGGGTAATGGAGGGAAAAAGGACCAGGTGCCATGGGGAGGAAGGTGTTCTTTCTCTCTCTATCTCTCTCTTCCTCTCATGTATATGCATGCTCTCTGGCAAAAAGATAAATTAATAAATGTGTATGTGTGTGTATACATATATATATATATATATATTTAAGAGAGAGAAAAGATTTGAATAAAGAAAAGGATACACCAAGATACCAAATGGTAAAACTATAGTGTAGAAATGTCACTTTGCCACAAATTGACTTTTCCTTTTTAAAGAATTATTTTATTAACTTTTATTAATTTATTGATGTATTTATTAATTTTAATTTGACCAGAGAGGAATGAAGCAAGAGAGAGAAACAGAGACAGGGAAAGTAAGAAGGAAACCATCAGGTCCAGGACCTGAACTGGAGTTGGCCATATGGGGCCCAGTGCCCTTAACCACCATGCCACTTGCTGGCCCCACACAAATTGACTTTTATACTTAGAGTAATTCCAGACAAAATCTCTACCTTGCAATTTTTGAAACTTGCCAAATACCTTGAACTTTCATCTGGAACCTTAACTGGTGAGGGAAGGGAGGGTGGGATGATCATAACATACAGGGTTTGGCTACAATAACTCAGTCAGGGCGGGCCTGCAGAGCAAGGGTTACGTGCTATCCATAGGAGCCAGATTCCATATGACCAAACCACATTCGAGGCCCAGACTTGGTGGCTTGGAAAACATGCCAGGGGTGCGTGTGTGCCTGCTTCCTGAGGAGGAGGGAGAAAGGGGGGAAAGGGCTTAAAGCATGATCACTTTTCACTGAAGGGTGCTTTCGCTGTCTTTCTCTCTCCT
>NW_006205727.1:5029291-5065631 GCF_000334495.1 Tupaia belangeri chinensis
CCCTCTGGCGAGTACACGTGCCCTCTGGTAATGATAATAAAATAATTAATCAACAAGACAAGTACAATCCTGGTCACATCAGTGAAGCAGGCAGCTCACAGACAGATTACAGAATTTGTTCCATGGGCCAGTCAGTGGCGTGGTGGTGAAGGTGGTTGGATTCCACATTGGTGACTGTGTGGTTTGAGTCCCTGCCTGATGGCTTGAAAAAACATAGCAGGTATGCATACATGTATGCCCAAAATCCCAAGAGGAGAATGGATGAGACAAGGCTGTGGTGTGGTCACCCCTTCCAGGGAGTAATTTCTTACTTTCTCTTTCTCCAGAAAGTACATGTGCCCTATAGCAAACTGAAGAACAAATACAACAACAACAAGAAACCAAAAATAGAATTTCTTTCATGAAAAAGCAAGCATTACACATCAATGAGGAAGAAACCTTACTCAGTAAATAGTGCTGGGACAGTATTTCAGGGAAATGTACTCAGATCAGTCTAGACCTTTTGCCTAAGTTTCTCTCTCTAGTTCCAATTGCCTACATATCTTTGTTTCTTAGGGCTGTTATAACAAGCTCTCACAAATGGGGTGACTTCAAACAGACGTGTGTATTCTCTCACAGTTTGGAAGACCAGAAGGCCACAATCAAAAGGACTGGTTACTTTCAGGGCCCCTGAGGAAGAAGTTGTTCCATGAATCTCCTCTAGCTTCTGGCAGTTGCCAGCAATCCCAGTATGACTTAATTTATAAACATGCCATTCTGATCTCTGCCCCCATCCTCACATGGAGTTCTTCCCTGTGTGTTCCTGTGTGTTCAAATGTTCTCCCTATAAGGACATCAGTCAGTGGGTGTAGGGCCCATTCCTAATTCTCTGTGACATCATTTTAATCTAACTAATTACATCTGCAAAGACCAAGTTCTAAATAACACTGCATTCTGAGATTCCAGGCAGACATGAATTCTGGGGGGACACTACTCAACTCAGTACACTACTCAGCATTAATATGTAACTGTCAAGTAAGCATCTCAATATGTCAAAAACTGAACTAATCTCCCTATCTCTCCTCTACCCATGTTCTCCTCTATCTCAGTTGACGACAACTCCTTTCAACAAGAAATTCTGTTGCCTCAACCTTTAGTATACTCAAAATCTGTCCACTTCTTGCCACCTCTGCTGTTTCACATTTCACCTGGATTATTGTCACAGCCTCTTGACAGGTCACTATACCCTTGATTACCTAGTCTATTTTCTTTTTCTTTTTTTTCTTTTTTTTTTTAATAAGGAGAGATTTTTGCTATAGGGCACAAGAGCTCACCAGAAAGACAGAGAGAGGCAGAGAGACTGAAAGCAAGAAAAAAACCCAGGGAGGATGGCCATGTCACAATCACTTCTCCTCCATTCTCCTCTCAGGATTTTGGGTGTACACACACACGCACCCATCATGAGTTTTAAGTCACCAGTCCCTGGACTTGAACCATGAAGCCCACATGGTTGACTATGTGGGAGTCCAGCAACGTATCCCTTATGCCATCTGCTCGTCCGCCCTAATCTATTTTCAACAGAGCAGCCAGAAGGATCCTGTCAAAACCCAAGTGAGATTATGAACCTTCTCATAGCTCTCAATTTACTTAGAGTACATGCCAGAATGTTACACGAGGCCTCCCTGAGCTTTCCAACCACATCGCTGACCACTTTCCCCTTTGCCCACTCTGCTCCAGCCATACTGGACTCCATGGTGTTCCTTGAAAATCCTGAGCATCTTCTGGCCTCAGAGTCTTTGCACATACTGTTCCCTCTGGCTAGACAGTTCTTCCCCCCAAATATCTGTGTGGCTTACTTCTTTACCTCCTTTAAAACATCTTCTTCAAATGTCATCTCCTCAAATGAGCTCTAACCTTACAGTTTCTTTTTTCCCATGGGCAAGGAAGACAGAGAGAGAGAGAGGAAGTACCATGGTTAATGGTCATGCTATAATCTTCCATCTTTCCCTCCTTTCTAGATTTTGGATAAGCAAGCACACATGCCTGGTGTATTTCTCAAGCTGCTGGGTCTGGGCCTCCAACCTCTGTCAGCCATGTGGGAACCAGCCACCTTAACCTCATGCCATGGGCTGGCTGCTTTTTCATTTTCTTCTAAAGTCTACTTATTTCTTTTTCCATGAATGAAAAAGACCAAGAGAGAGGAGAACGTTCTGAAATTGAGATCCATTTCCAGCCTTCAGCAAGGTTCAGATCATGGGCACATGAGTGCCCAACATACTAATAGAGATCTCTGCCTTGTAGAGATCTCTGCCTTATTCCTAATATAATACACTTACAGTTTTTGTGGGGTTTTTTGTCTTTTCCATTTAAAAAAAAGCTCCACAAGGGCAGAAAATGTCACCTATTTTGTTTTATGAACTATACCTAGAATGGTCCATGTACATAGTGGATTACCCATATTTTATTTATTTATCTATTTAGAGGTTTTTGCCTTAGGATACATGTGCTTACCAGAGAGAGAGAGAAACAGAGACAGTGAGAGAAAAAGTGAGAAATCACCCCCCGAGGGGGGATGGCCATCATGCAATCCCTTCTCCTCCATTTTTTTCCTGGGATTTTGGGCATACATGCACACATGCCCGGCATGATTTTCAAGTCACCAGGCTTGGGACTCAAACTGCAGTCAGCCATGTGGGAGTCTAGTGACGTAACCGCTACACCATCTGCTGGCCCTGATGATTCATATTCATTAAATAAATGAATGAGATTAATTATATGACACATATGTATGAGGAACTCTTTTCTTCTTTTTAGAATTATTTACTTAATTTTATCTATCATAATTATTAATTGTTAAAATTTGTTACAGGGTATGAGCACTCACCAGAGAGAGACAAAGAGAGAGAGAGAAAGTGAGAAAGCAAGCCACCAGGTCCAAGATTCAAATTGCAGCGACCACATAGGAGTCCAGTTCCTTAACCACCACACCACCTACTGCCCCAGGAACTACTTTTTTTAAGTATAGAGAAAGTAAAAAAGAATCACAAAGAAGGGAGTTCTAGATTATTATGGGTTTTTAAATTTTACTAGAGGGACATTCCTTCATCAAAGAGAGATCAGGAGAATGAGAGAGAGAGAAGAAAGCGCCCACCCTCAGAAATGGTTACATCATCATCCCTTCTCCTCCTTGTCTCTCATTTCAGGGTTTGGGGCAAGCACATGCACACATACCTGGTATGTTTTTCAAGCTTCTGGGTCCAGAACTCAAACATCACAGTTGTTCATGTGGGATCCAGCTGCTTTAACCCCCAGGCAATGAGCTGGCCCTAGGTATTTAGGTTTTACTATCTAGAAGTTTAAAACTTGAACACATGTAACAAAACACAAAGACAGGCTATTACATACACACATGTATTATAGAAAACACTCAATTCTCCCCTGTAGGGTAGAAAAGGAGTGATAAATATCCACTACCATCATATAGGTCATGGCCAATACATTTATAACACAAGAGCTTGGCAAGGGAAAAGCATAACACACTTATTTATTAATAGCATAAGTTTTTACATGTCACACAAAACTTCAGAATGAAAGCCCGGAGACACAGGGAAAGCTGTCTGATTTGATGCTTAGGGTGTGATGAAGCTGGAATAGCTGTGTAGACATGTGATTGGAAAAAAAGTGTGAACTAATAATGGAAATGGACCGAGTGGGAAAACCCAGCAAGGGCTGTTTAGATTCCTCTTGGCCGCTCTGTGGTAGCCTTTCTTTCTCCCAGGAATGGGGTAGGACCACTCTGGAATGAAAGTCTTAATTTATTCATGATCGGTTGTTACACAGAAAAGTAGGGGAAAGGTTAGAGTTATACTTTAGAGTCTATGATTGGCTTGGTGGGAAAACGGATTCTGGTTCCTATGAACCTCCCTTAGGAAAGAGAAACTCGAGTTTCTATGGCTTGCCTTGGGGAAGAATGAGGGGTGAGAGATTGGAAGACAGAAAAGGTCAGAGAGAAACTTTGCTCTTGAGGCTGCTTCAGAGTATTGTTTTCTGAGCCTCAACACCCCAAAATAAGAGCTTTCTAAATTTCAGAGTGAATGAACGTTCATAACAAAAACTCAAGCTTGAATTCACTTTTTTCATCTCTGGAAAAAATGTTATTGTGAAAGCACTTTTGGTGAAGGTTGCCTACACAGTTTTATATTAGGTTGTTAGAAAGTCATGAAGCATTTTTGCAGAGGAAAACATAGGAAAATGTCATGACTTTCCCAACAGTCTAAATATGTTCTGCATTGTACTGATATAAATTAGTAACAATTATGAGACTTTCACCACCTTTAACTCACTGTCCATGCTTGTTTTTCAAAATTTCTGTTAGCCCCTTGATTCAAATTTTTATTTTAAGTGCTATTTTAAGCAAGTGAAACCTGAAAATTTAGGAAAGACATTTTGAGCCATCACTAGAATTTAAAGTAAGTTTTTTTTTTAATGCACAAGGAATTATCTTAATGATATTAAATGGCTTTGCTATAAATAATCTTCTAAGGAAATTATTTAAAAAGCTTTTAGGTAATTAAGGCCAATTTTGACATTGTTTTTCAATCAGAAAGGATTTTTGATCGAAGCTGACAACAGTCTAAGACAATTGCTAGCGGAGGCATGCATGCTGGTTAGTATGGCATGGATGCCACCCCTTTCTAGCCTAGCCCTCACTGTGTGGAGGAGAAAAACCAAAACTAGGGAGCTGACCAAGACTACTCTCATACGCTGAGTAGCTAAACCAGATCTTGGTTTAACTAAAATAAGATGGAAATCAATCACTTCAAGTATCTACTTGTTAATGTTAAAAATATAAAGCCTAGCCATGGTAGTTGCACCACTAAGACACTGTGCTTTGCAAGTTGGGATCACACGGGAGGCCCAAGCTCAGCTCAAGTTCCAACATAAAGGCCGGGCTTGGTGACATGGGCCTGTGGTCGCAGCTACTCAGGAAACTGATGTAGGAGGATTATGAAACCCTACGAATACAGGAAACTGCATAAAATACAGGAAAATACATACAACATAGATATGACTTGACATATTGTGACATGCACACCTGTGAAACCACCATTAGGTCAAGAAACAAACTATTACCAGCACTCACAGAAGACCTTGTTTGCTTCTTTTCAATTACAAGTGTCTCACTTCCTTTCCTCCTAGAGGTTACAACTATCTAGACTTGGGTAATAATCAATTCCTTGCCTTGTTTTAGAGCTTTGTTGCCTAGGTACGTACCCTCAAAGAACGTACTTAGGCCAACTAGTGGCATGGTGGTTAAGGCTGTGAGATCCCACATAGTTGACTGCGTGGCATGACCACTCCCCTTGAAGGATGCTTTCTCACATTCTCTCTCTGTCTCTCTCCAGAGAGCACATGCACCCTATAGTCAAAGTTATAGCAGAGAAAAGAATGTATTAGTCTTATTCCTGATTTTAGGAAAAACTTCAGTCTTTTTCCATTAAGTGGTATGTTTTAAGTTTAGATTTTTGTAGATGACTGCTATTTAACTGAAGAAAATTTCTGTTTTGAAAAAAAAATTATTTTTAATTCCATTTGTTATTAAAATTTTTAAAGAATTATTTATTTAACTCTATTTATTTGATTTATTTTTATCCATTTATTTTAATAATTTATTTCAGTTTGACCAGAGAGTGACAGAGTGAGAGAGACAGAAAGAGAAAGAAAGAGAAGATGAGAAAGCAAGCCAATAGGCCTGGGACTCGAACCACAGTCAGCCATGTGAGAGTTCCGTGCCCTTAACCACCACATCACCTGCCAGTCCCACATAATTATTATTAGTAGTAGTATTTCAATTTGACCAGAGAGAGACAGAGAGAGAGAGAGAGGAAAAGTGAGAAAGCACGCCTCCAGCTCTGAGACTCGGACTGTGGGAGTCCAGCATCTTTAACTACCATATCATGTCACTTGCTGGCCTCTCTTTTTACATTTTTTAAATAATTATTTTTTATTTAACTAATTATTAGTAGTAGTAGTATTTCAATTTGACCAGAGAGAGACAGAGAGAGAGAGAGAGGAAAAGTGAGAAAGCACGCCTCCAGCTCTGAGACTCGGACTGTGGGAGTCCAGCATCTTTAACTACCATATCATGTCACTTGCTGGCCTCTCTTTTTACATTTTTTAAATAATTATTTTTTATTTAACTTTCTTTCTTTCTTTCTTTCTTTCTTTCTTTCTTTCTTTCTTTCTTTCACCATTTCAATCTTTCTTTCTTTCTTTCTTTCTTTCTTTTTCTTTCTTTATTTTCATTTGACCAGAGAGGGACAGAGTGAAAGAGGGAAAGTGAGAATGAGAAAGCAAGCCACCGGGTCTGGGACTTGAACTGCAGTAGGCCATGTGGGAGTCCTTAGCCTTTAACCACCACACCATCTGCTGACCCAGAAATTTTCTTACATTCCTAGTTTGCTGAAAATTTTTATAATGAATTGATGAATTTTGTCAAATGCTTTCTCCTTATCAATTAATATGACCATGGTGGATTGCATTGATTGATTTGATTTATTTAGAAGTATTTAATTTAATTTAATTAATTAATTTATTTATTTAAATTTGACCAGAGAGGGACAGAGTATGAAAGAGAGAGAGAGAGAGAGAAAGTGAAAAAGTAAGCCACCAGGTTCGGGACTCAAACCACAGTCAGTCATGTGGGAGTCCAGCACTCTTAAACCATCACACCACCTGCCAACCCCATCATTGACTGATTTTTAAATATTGAACCAGCTATGCATTCCAGGGGAAAAAAACCTGCTTAGTTATTGTGATTATTAATTTTATATGTGAATTTTAGTTAAGTTACAGGTTGCCAAGTTTAAACATTGTTTTAACATTGTTTCTAGGTGTCACTGAGGGTATTTCCAGATGAAATTAGTATTTGAATCTGTGGACCCAGGAAAGTACAATTTGAATCTGTGGAATCTGGTCTCCTCTGTGTGCGTGGGAGTCATCCATCCAATCTTTGAAGGCCTGAATAGAACCAAGAGCAGAGGAAGGAGAAATTCAAGGTTTTTTTCCTGCCTCAGGGCTTGAACTTTGACACCTTATCTTCTCCTGTTCCAGACTGGGCTTTAGGTCATTGGTTGCCCTGGATCTCAGGCCTTTGGACTTGGACTGAAGTATAACATCTGTCCTAGCTTTGCAGCTTGCAGATGACTGATAATGGGATTCTCAGGCCCCATAATTCTGTGAGCCAGTTCCTCATAATAAGATGATTTGTATATAGGTATGTAAATATGTACCTATTTACATTATGTGAATATAAAAATTTATATTATATATTTTATTAAAGTTTTAAATAATTTTGCTAGCGGGTGCATGCACTTGCCAGAGAGAGAGGGTGGGGGAGGGGAACAAAGCACCTCTCTCTCCCCCGTTTATCCACTGTGCTGGAATTTTGGCCACACGTGCACAGGTGCCAGTATGTTGTTCAAGCTGCTGGAGCAGGGACTCGAACCACATAGTCAGCCATGTGGGGTTGGATTGGACTCTTTTAACCACCAGACCATAAAATTGGTCCTAAAAATTTTCTTTATTTTTTACACCAGAGAGAAAAAGGGAGGGAGGGAGAGGGAGAAAGACACCTGAAAGGGTCCTCCACCCCAGTCTCATGGCTCAGATTGCGGACATGCGTGTGAGCCTGGTGTGCTCTGGGAGGCCCTGGGACTTGTACCAAGGGCCCCTCCCTTGGGGTCAGTGATGCCACCACCTGGCCCCTCTATATTTTATCCTGAGTGAGCTTTGGTCATTTGTGATCTTTAAGGAATTTGTTCGTTTCACTTAAGTGGCTGACTACATATACAGAAAGAGTGAGACAGCTGTATGCTCTACTCTATGGTTTTTCCGTTTTCAATTTTATTAGTTGCTACTTTTATCTTCATTATTTCCTTCCTTTTGCTTGCTTTAGATTTATTTTGCTTTTTTTGGCTTGTTTGTTTCTTAGGTGGAGGTTTTGGTATTGATGTAAAACCTTTCTTTTCTATTACAAGCCTTGAATGTCATAGTTTCACTCTAAGTGCTACTTTACTTGCATCCCACACTTTTTTGCTTCGAAGACTTTATTTTTTAGAATGCCACAATTTTGATAAGCTATGTTTTCATTTTTGTTCAGGTTAAAATCTTTCTAATTTTTCTCTCATGGTGGAGGCCATCCTGTGTGACGATGGCCCGGATCTGCTGGAAGACAACATGGGTGACCTGGCACACGGGGTCCTCAAGCACAGGAGATGGAACACAGTTTCCTGTAACCCGTTTCCTGAGAAGCAAGCTGAGTCCCACTGGGTTAATGTGACCTGTGTCCTACATAACAGCTCTTACGTGCTGTGCTTTGTGTTTCTAAGTAAATCTTTAACTTCCTTCTTAAAGATGTTTTTGGCTGTGGAGAAAACCTACTGTTTATATGTTCTTTCTTTCCCGTCCACCGCACATTTACAGAATTTCCCATTGTGAATGTGTACGGTAAAACTTGCTGAATAAAAGTTACTTATTTACTTCAAAGCACTGTATTGTTTGTAATCCGATCTTCTAGGCAATACATACAGAGCACAAGAGAAGGCTACAGGTGAGTTTTCTCAAATCCCCAGCCCTTCCTCTTTACTAAATTTATTTGAACTATGAGTCTTTCAAATGCACACCCTTCTGCATCTCTGAGTCTGTGGCTCTCAAGACTTTTTCTTTGACCCACAGTTTATTTAGAAGTGTTTTGTTTAATTTCCAAGTATTTGGAAAGTTTCCTGTTTCTGTTTTTGTTTCTAATTTTTTTTATTTTTTAAAAGATTATTTATTGGGACCAGCAGTTAGCGTAATGGCTATGTTGCTGGACTCCCATGTAGTCAACCGCGGTTCACGTCCTGGACCCGGTGGCTTAAAACTCACGCCGGGCACATGTACTTGCATGCCCAAGTTCCTGAGAGGAGAACAGAGAAGAAGGGATTGCGGCGTGGCCATCCCCCCTGGGGAGTGATTTCTCGCTTTCTCTCTCTCTGTCTCTCTCTGTCTGGCAAGCGCACGCACCCTATAGCAAAAACCTCTCAAAAAATTATTTATTTAGTTGTTTCCATTTGTTATTATCATTGCCTTAATTTGACCAGAGAGAGACAGAGAAAGAGAAAGGGAAAGCAAGAAAGCAAGTTGCCAGGTCTAGGACTTGAACTGCGGCTGGCCATATGGGAATCCAGCACCCGTAACCACCACGCCACCTGCCAGCCCCTTGTTTCTATTTTATTTTATTTTATATTTTGTTTTATCTTTTATTTCATTTTATTGCCAGAGGGCATGTATGCTCACCAGAAAGAGACAGAGAGAGGAGAAAGAAGAGAAAGCATCTCCCATTGGGGTGCAGTCATGCTGCAACCCCTTCTTCTCCATTTTTCCACCCTATTGGAACTTGAGACATGTGCATACATGCACCTAGCATGTTTTTAAAACCACTCGGGCCAGGATCAAACCATAGTCAGCCATGTGAGATCTGAATTCCTTAACCACTAGGCAATGAAGCCAGCCCCCTAGTTTCATTCCATTGTGGTCAGAGAACATACTTTTAACTAATTAATTAATGTGTTTGTTTATTTATTTTTAAGTTAGCAAAGGTATTTATTTAGTTATTTTTAAGTTGTCAAAGGTCACACGCATTCTCCAGAAACAGAGGGAGAGAGTGGGAGAGGGAAAAAGCACCCCACAATGGGGCATAGTTACACTCCATTCTCTTCTCCATTTCTCACCTCATGGACTCAGACTTTCTTGTGAAGCCCTTGTTTGTCAGAATCCTGTTGAGGTGGGAATCTGAACTGAGTATCATAGGCTAGGTGAGGATACATGGTAACTCAAGGGGAACCCCACAGGGAAGGTCCGAGGCTCGTATTTTAGGACTCCCTTGAACATGTTGGGTATGTTTGTATCTGCCCATGATCTGGACAGGCTGAGACATGGTAGATCATGGTGTGAAAACCCTGTTAGGGGTGTCTGTCTGTTTCTTCTCTCTCATGGAAAAAAAATTAATGAATAAACTGAAAAAAATTGTAAAAGAAAGGCAGCTGTGTGACTTACTTTTGCCACGTGTTTTATAAAAAGTCTATTTTTCTTCACTTTTGACAAGAGGATAAGGACGTTAAAAAGACATTTTTTGAAAAATAATTATTTTATTTAACTTTGTTATTTACTTATTTTAATTTGACCAGTGAGGAACAGAACAAGAGAGAGAGTGAGAAAGTAAGTTGCCAGATCTGTGACTCAAACCACAGTAGGGGGGCCGGCAGGTGGCATGGTGGTTAAAGGCGCTGGACTCCCACATGGCCGGCCACGGTTCAAGTCTCGGACCTGGTGGTTTGCTTTCTCACTTCCTCTCTCTGTCTCTCTCTGATAAAACCGGAAAATAATGATAACAATAATAAATAAAGTTAGATAAAAATAATTTAAAAAAAACCACAGTAGGCCAGGTGGGAGCCCAGCACCCTGAACCACCACGCTAGCTGCTGGCCCCTAAAAAGACATTCTAATTTTGGTTTTTGAAAAATTCTTTATTGTGTGACTATTCAGGTTGCTGGGAGTCTAACTTATGAATAGGTCCTGAGGGAAATGCATGTTTCAATATTATGCAGTAATTAATTTTCAGATCAACAGACCACAGTCAACAAGAAAATACTAAGAATGTAGAAAATTGTCTAAGATAGTCATCTAACAATGGTGTGTATGTATAATACATTAATATATTACAATAAATATAGTAAAATACATTACCTAAATTTTCAAAAAAAAATATTTTTGTTATAGGGCACATGTGCTCTCCAGAGAGAGAGAGAGAAAAAAAACTTTCCAGAGCTGATGGCCACCCATCTCTTGGGATTTTGGGCATGTATGCCCATGCACCCATTGTGTTTTTTAAGCCACTGGGTCAGGAGCTCAAATTGTGCAGTGAGTCATGTGGGACCAGCTGCCACTGCAATACCACTGGCTGACCCTAAAATATTTGAAAAGTCTTGATGATTAATGGAGTGGGTTTAGTAATTTATGTGCAGTGAGTCATGTGGGACCCAGCTGCCACTGCAATACCACTGGCTGGCCCTAAAATATTTGAAAAGTTTTGATGATTAATGGAGTGGGTTTAGTAATTTAGAAATTTTACTTATGTGCATGAACTCTTAATTTACCCATGGTTCCAGATAAATAAGATTCTAGTATATTGAGAATAATTATTTCTATTAGTAATTTTTTTTTAAGAAAAATTTTTGCTATAGGACCCATGTGCCAGCCAGAGACAGAGAAACAGAAAATGAGAAATCACCCCCCAGGGGGAACGGTCACTCCGCAATCTCTTTTCTCCTAGTCTCCTCTTGGGATTTGGGGCATGCATGTGCATGTGCCCAGTATGAGTTTAAGCCACTGGATCTGGATCGGGGACTCAAACCACAGTCGGCTACATGGGAGTCCAGTGATGTAACCATTACACCATCTGCTGGTGCCTCTACTGGTAATTTTGTTTTTAGAATTATTTTATTTTTATTTATTTATTTATTTATACATACATACATACACACCAGAGAGGGATAGAGCGAGAGTGAGAGCGAGAGAGAAAGAGAAAGTGAGAAAAGCAAGTCGCCAGGTCCAAGACTTAAACCACGGTCAGCCATGTGGGATTCCAGAGCGCTTAACCACCATGCCACCTGACAGCCCACCTACTGGTAATTTTAAAGAAGTGTTTTCTTTGAAAATATTGGCACTATATTTAAATCTCACAATGTATATTTTTCTTTAATAGTAAGTCACAGTATCCTGAACCTTAACATGTGAATAAGTTTTAAATCAAATGTGTTTTTAGATACTATCTTTTAAATAAGTTTCTTTTTCAAAAAAGTTTATGTAGACTGTATATTACAACAGATTTATATTAGATAAATCCAAGAAAACTAAGAATGATTCTTAACTCTTCTGGCTTAATGATTTCTGCCTATTCTCAGTTGTTTTTATGCTTTTCACTCTGCTAAGTCTTATTTTGTCATTTTTTGCCCAATCATAATACAAATGACTAGCATTTATCAAAAACTTACAGCACTGTGCTGTGCTTTGCATGTATTTTTTTACTTAATCTTCACCACGGTCCTACCAATTGGTCACTCTTGCTGTCTCCTCTTACTAAATAAGAAAACAGAAACTTAGAAAAGGTAAGTCACTTGACCAGGGTCTCACAACAAGCGAATGGCACACAGGATTCAAACCCGGGTCTGTTGGAAGTCAAAACCTTAAATAAACTACTATGATGCAGAAACATCACATTGAAGTGCAGGGGAGAGGGGCTAGCAAGTGGCATGGTGGTTAAGGCTCTAGACTCACACACAGCTGATCGTGGTTTGAGTCCCAGACCTGGTAGTTTGCTTTCTCACTTTTTCTCTCCGTCTCTCTTTGGCATGTGCCCTGTAGCAAGTTGAAAAGTAATAATAGTATTAAGTAAAATTAAAATAAATAATTCTTTAAAAAATGCTAATGAAGTGTTAAATTTTCCTGAGATAATCTTACTTTTTGTCACCATCTTCTCTACTACTTGATTTAAATAAGGGAGTCTTTCTCTCTCTCTTTTTTTTTTAAGATAAAGTGTATTTTTCTTTTTTAAAAATTATTTTATTTAACTTTATTTTTTATTATTATTGGTTTGTTTGTTTGTTTGTTTTTTCAGTTTGATCAGAGAGAGAGAGAGAGGGAAAGTGAGAGAGCAAGTCACCAGGTCCAGGACTCGAACTGTGGTCAACCATGTGGGAATCCAGTGCCTTTAACCACCACGCCACCTGCTGGTCCCTAAGAGAGTCTTTCTTTAGGCGAAGAACACATCCTTCTGACCTGTGAAAGAGAAAAAAAAATGAAAAGACAGTTCATGCTTTCCTCCGGATTAGCAGATGTTTTCCCCAAGACCTCTATCAGTAGATTCAACAAATGATGTCATGGTATCCTGTCATGCGGCCTACACTCAGGTATATCCATCTCACGTGATTTTTCAGAGTACTGTGTCTTTGTTTCTACTCTCTAGAATGATATCTCCATGTGTGTGCTGGTGTCATGCAAATCTGTAGTATCTTTGACACTGTCATTTGACGCATGTACTGTACTTTCAAGCTGCTAATCTTAGATATGGAAATTATAATCTTGAGCTTCACTTCCCTCCTCTGTTACAATTGAACCCTGTAATTTTGCTCATCAGATTTGCAAATGAAGGTTATCTTGCACTGTTTAGCTTGGTTAACTCTTATCCCCATGGGTGGTGATGCACCGCTTGTCATGCTGATGAGAAGCATGCCTGCCTACCTGCCAGCTTCATGAAGGCTTCCCAAGAAGGATAGGCTGGGTGAGAATGGAACTGGGGATCAATGGGAAAAGAACTCCAGGATTCAAGCACTGAGCTTAGAATGCCTCCACTTCCTTGGTGTTAACCATCAACCTCCCATAGTAGAGAAGGAGTTCAAAATGTGCCACTTCAAAACATGCTGCTTGATATGTTGATTATCTTAAGCTGAAGACACTTGAGAAACAGCAACCAGGAAGGACTCTCTGCCCTCTCCCTTTCTACCTAAAAGCAGGTCATAATATTTCCCAAGAAAGGTATTCTCCTTGTGCAGGAAAGAGAAGAACCTCCTCATCACTGGGAATCAATGAGGTAAGATAGTTATAAACAAAACTACTAAATAATCCTTACTGGGGCCAGCAGATGGTGTAGCCATTATGCTACTGGTCTCCCACATGGCCGACTATGGTATGAGTCCTGGCTTAAAACTCATACCGGGTGCTAGTGTATGTGCATGCATGCTCAAGATCCCAGGAGGAGAAAAAAGGAAAAGGGATTGCAGTGTGACCGTCCCCCTGGGGAGGTGATTTCTCGCTTTTCGTCACTGTCTCTCTAACAAGCACACACACCCTATAGCAAAAATTTTTCAAAAAAAAAAACAATAATAATCCTTATCTGCCATCATGTTCCCCCATATATTTTCTAGTGTGAGAAATGTGCCCTCCCACCCAATGCCAAGGAATGGGCACAGAGACACAAGGTGCAGTGAAGGGAGACTTTAATGGCAATCTTGCAAGATTGGGTGTCTGATGGGCAGGCACACCCAAAACAGAACAAACAATTTATACCGTAGTGTGCAAGTCCCTCCTCATTGACTCAGTGCTATGGGGTGTACAATCTTCCTAGATGTTGCCCAAGTTTCATTATTCCCTTATAAGGCACGTATTGTCTCCTTCCCCTCTCTCTCTTATCTGACAGAAAGGCATAGCAGCTCAGGACAAGCCTGTGAAAAAAGCTCACCAAATGTCCTGATGAGGGCCAAGAATCAGGAAGTAAAAAGGAATGAAGGGCAGGTGATCAGCCGCCATCTTGAGAAATGATTTCTCAAGAGTGACCTGTTGTTTTCGGTTTTCATCTATTGAGAAACTTTCTGGGAATGTGTACTTTCTGGGGTTGTCACATCTGCAAACTTTTGTTAAGCTGTTCTTGAAAATGAACCCCTCCGACTATTGTCTTACACTAGTATCTGTCTCACAATAAATTGTTCATAACCCAAACGTCCCTTTTTATCACATCCCCCAAATTTATCATTGTAAGGTGGGAGCCCCAAATCTGAGAAGGCTTACATGTGATGTTTACTGATCCCAAAGAAGTCACCTAAAGGTCCAGCAGAGACAGATGTGAGTAATTTTTTTACTTACATGTAGGAAGGATACACCGATGATGGCTGGTTGGTGGGTGATCCTCACTGTCAGTGGACATATAGCAAGGTTATAAACGTTTCACATTAAAGCATAAGTCACTCATGGAGCAGTGGAGGCTCCTTGACACCAAGGCAGGGATCTGGTTTCTTTCATTTTTTAAAACAATGTTCTTTTTCTTTTGTCCAGAGGACACATGTACTCATCAGGGAGAGAGAGAGAGAGAGAGAGAGAGAGAGAGAGAGAGCGGGGGAGAGAGGGAAAGTGAGGAATCACCCCCCGGGGGGGGGGCTATGCCACTAGATGTTGCCCAAGTTTCATTATTCCCTTATAAGGCACGTATTGTCTCCTTCCCCTCTCTCTCTTATCTGACAGAAAGGCATAGCAGCTCAGGACAAGCCTGTGAAAAAAGCTCACCAAATGTCCTGATGAGGGCCAAGAATCAGGAAGTAAAAAGGAATGAAGGGCAGGTGATCAGCCGCCATCTTGAGAAATGATTTCTCAAGAGTGACCTGTTGTTTTCGGTTTTCATCTATTGAGAAACTTTCTGGGAATGTGTACTTTCTGGGGTTGTCACATCTGCAAACTTTTGTTAAGCTGTTCTTGAAAATGAACCCCTCCGACTATTGTCTTACACTAGTAACTGTCTCACAATAAATTGTCCATAACCCAAACGTCCCTTTTTATCACATCCCCCAAATTTATCATTGTAAGGTGGGAGCCCCAAATCTGAGAAGGCTTACATGTGATGTTTACTGATCCCAAAGAAGTCACCTAAAGGTCCAGCAGAGACAGATGTGAGTAATTTTTTTACTTACATGTAGGAAGGATACACCGATGATGGCTGGTTGGTGGGTGATCCTCACTGTCAGTGGACATATAGCAAGGTTATAAACGTTTCACATTAAAGCATAAGTCACTCATGGAGCAGTGGAGGCTCCTTGACACCAAGGCAGGGATCTGGTTTCTTTCATTTTTTAAAACAATGTTCTTTTTCTTTTGTCCAGAGGACACATGTACTCATCAGGGAGAGAGAGAGAGAGAGAGAGAGAGAGAGAGAGCACACCTGCCCTCACCCTTGGAGAATGGTCACTCCATAATCCCTACTCGGTTTCTCCTTCCTTGAGGGATTTTAGGCACACATGCACATATTCCTGTTGTGTTTTCAACACGGGATCTGGGACTTAAATACACATTCAGCCATGTGGGATCAGCCACCTTAACCACCACACATGGGTTGGCCCAGGGTCTGGTTTCTACATACATTGTTTGGAGATTATGATAACAGTTTAGTTTACCAGTCATCAGAATCAATAGGAAAGAACAGGTAAGTTCAGCTCCCCAGTCTCTTTATGCTGATGTGGAAGATGAGCTCTTATCTCCAGAACAGTCACAGCCAGCTCCATGAGATAAAGGTAATGGGTATAAGATGCTGAGGAGACCCAGTTGTGGCTTGTAGCTGGGTCTGAAGAAGAAAGGAAGGAGGAGAAGGAGATAGCTCAGTATATGGAGCATACACATTCATTCTTTGTATAAAGAAGTATATAGGCTTTTGAACTAAACAGCTGTTTGGATCTTCATTTTCCTTCTGAAGACTCCTGTATATGTATAAATGATGTTAAATATGTATAACTTTTTTCTTGTTAATGTGTCAATATAATTCTTTTTTCTTATAAAATTTTAAAATTTATATTACTTTTAAGAGGATATTGCTATGTCACAATCCTACTTCAACCTCTCAAGTATCTGGGACTACAAGCATGTGCCAGTATACATGGGATTTGAACTTAGGCCTCCTATGTGGCTTCAGCCTGCCAAGCAGCATCATCAAGCAGCAAGCTCTGCTGTGCGGGGGCTAGGTCATATGTCCATTTGATTCTTTTTTGGGGGGGGAGGGAGAGGTGTTTTGTTTTTTGGGTTTTTTTTTTTTTTTTTTTTTTTTTTTTTTATAGTGTGTGTGTACTGGCTGGAGAGAAGTGAGACGAAAAGCAAGAAATCACCCCTCAGAGAGGATGGCCACGCCACAATCCCTTCTCCATTCTCCTCTCGGGATCTTGGGCACACACACACACACACACACACGCCCGGCATGAGTTCTAAGCCGCCGGATCCGGGACGCGAACCACGGTCGACTACATGGGAGTCCAGCAACATAGCCATTATGCTAACTGCTGGTCCCTGTCCATTTAATTCTTAGACCAGCCACAACCTCAGGGGGCAGAAGATAGTCCTCCCCTGGAATAGCAATGGTGGGAGTAGTGCTCATGATACTTCACAGGTTATAAAAGTACTTTTATAAATGTTATTTAATTTAATAAGTGCAACAGCCCTTTGAGGTAGGTTTATTATCCTCATCTTCCTCTTTGGGAAACTAGGTTTTGTTAAGTGAGAGGATTTGATTTAAACAAGATTTTCCAACTGGACATCTAGTATAATTTGGCCAGGCCAGAGCCTGCATCACTCAGTGTGAGGAAGAGATGGAAACACACACCATGTGATTCAGACGTTCCTGCTTCCTGTCTTGCCCTGACTGCTACTTTTTCATCCTCATCAACTCTCACACTCCCCTCCTCAGTCTTTCAGCCCCAGTCACATCTTTCTTGCTGTTCTTTAAGCCACCATGTGGCCTCATGACCTTGGTCCTTGCTGGAACCTTCCTCCCCAGGTAGTGGCAGGCTTCACTCCCTCCCCTTTTTGAAGCCCCTGCTTAAATCTGACCGATCAGAGGCACCTTCCCTGGGCAGCCTGTGCAACCTCAAACTCCTCAATTCCCCATCACCAGGGACAGGGCAGTGCACCTCAAGTGCAGACTTAAGCTGAGTTTTGAAAGTCAATCAGATGCAAAGCCTTTAGAGAGTTTTAGGGATAAGAGAAACATAGCTAAAATGTAATTGTTGGTGATAGCACATGCTCCCACAGCTACTGAGACTTGGGGAAGACACAAGAAGTTGTTTGCAAACTAATAGACAAATAGGGATTTTTCTAATGTGTGACAAAGGAGACTGGATAGATCGTGACTCTCATTTGAATGAAAAATGTAAGTACATCTTTGTTAGTCTCTAGAAGTGTTTGTTTGGCAGAAGAGTTCAAACATGAGTAAGTATATTTTCACATAATTGATGCAACACATATGAAAGTAAAATGCGAACACAAAATTTTTAAAAAATGGGCTGAAACAGTATCAAAGTGCACTCGGAATTCTGAACAATATCAGTGATGGAAAATCCCTCCCAAGAAAAAAAAACAAAAACAAAATTTGTGTTAATCTAACTTCTAAGTAATTGATAGAATTACTTTTGAGAGGTTTCTTTTATCTTTTATCCTTTTTTAAAGTTAGAGAGTTCATGTGCACAAATGAGAGAGAGAAAGCGCGCGCGCACGAGTGTGATACATACAGAGAAAGTAAGTATCCCTCTAACGGGGCCTGGTCTCAGCACAGTCCTTTTCCCTCCAATTCTTTATCTCATCAGATGTGAAGTCCATGGAGCCAGGACTTGAAGCCCATCGGCCATGTGGGATCCAGCTTCCTCTGTATAGAACTTAATGGCTCTGCTGAGAGGTTGGTTTGCTTCTGAGTTTTAAAAAGTATGTATAGGACTGGTCTGGGGGCTTAGTGGTTGAGGGAACCAGATTCCACTCCACCAGCCACATGGTTTGAATCTGCATCTCAGCAACTTGAAAAACATGCTAGACATGTGTGCATGCCTCTAATCCCGATAGGATAGAAAAAATGGAAAAGGGATTGTGGCATGACCACACCCTGCTGGGCTATACTTTCTCCCTCTCTCTGTTTCTCTGCATACTTGCCCTCTGGAAAGCATATGTGCCCTCTGAAAAATTTTTTAAATGTATTTTAAATCAGCATATTGTACTGCTTAACCTTTAGAAAATATGATAGTATTATGCTTGGAAGTTAATTTAGAGATCTATAAACTATACAAACAGCCCCTGACACAGGCAGACATGGCTACATACATTTGTTTAAAAACAAGTTTGTGATGAATGTCTTCAAAAACTTTATGTAAAACGGGAACCAGCAGTTAGCGTAATGGCTATGTCACTGGACTCCCACTTAGTCAACCGCGGTTCGTGTCCCGGACCCGGTGGCTTAAAACTCACGCCGGGCGCGTGTGCATGCGTGCCCAAGATCCCGAGAGGAGAATGGAGGAGAAGGGATTGCGACGTGACCATCCCCCCGGGGGGTGATTTCTCCCTTTTTGTCTCTATGTCTCTCTCTGTCTGTCTGGCGAGCGCATGCGCCCTACAGTGAAAATCTCTCAGAAAAAAAAAACTTTATGTAAAATGTGTATTATGAAAATACTATGCATGGATTTCACTTTTTTTTCTGCCAAAATACACTCATACTTTAATTATATTTTTCCAGGAACTTTTTGAAGTGCCCCAGGGTAGTCATTTAAGTTTACTTTGGATACAGTTGGTAGGCTCCAACTCTGCTTATGACACAGATTTACGTACAGATTAACTGTAGACAAAAGTAATTGACATATCTCACCATACTCTGAATTGAGCAAAACTATGCAAAAGAGATCAATGCTGATGAAACCATTCACAAATTTGCAAAAGGCTCTTTTATACACATAACAATGTCTTACTATGTAACAGTTGTACCACAATTGGCAGCCTAAGGAACACACTCTAATTATCTCATGGTTTCTGTGGATGAGGAATTAGGGCATGTTTGGCTGGGTCCTCTTTTTCCAGGTTTCACAAAGATGCAATCAAGGGGTCACCTCAGTTTATACTGGGAAGGATCAATTTCCAGGGGGTGGTTGAAAAGATTCAGTAACTAATGAGATGTTGGACTGAGGGCCCCAGTGTCTCACTGCATGTTGATCAGATGCACCCATAGCTCCTTGACACCTGGGCCTTCCCAACATGACCCTTGCTTTCTTAAAGCCACAAGAGAGAGCAAGATGGGGAACAATCTAAATTAACACAACTACGTCTCGTCACCTCTGCCACATTCCATTGGTTAGAAGTAAGCCTCAGGCCACATCCACACTCGGGAGGAGATCACACAAAGCATGAACAGCAGAAAGCAGCCATCATGGACCCTCAGAGTCTGTCTGCCACATGTTTATTTCATGACTAATGAAAATAACTTCTTATATGATAATTTGTCCATATAAAGGAGGAAAACATTAAAAAATGATCTACTCAGTTGTCCAATGGACTAGGTATACCACTGCCGTTTACCATGCTTGATTTTTATCTTAGCACTTATCTGATTTATTGTATATTTTCATTATTTTACATACTGTTTAGCAGTAGTTATGTTTTTATTAATTTATAGCAAATAATAAAGTAGTTTAGTTTTGGGAATGTACACACACCCAGCTGACATGATTTTCAACCCATTGGGTTTGGGACTTGAACTTTGCAGTTGGTGAGTGCTTTAATCTCCATGCCAACTGCTGGTCCTGTGTTTTTTTGATTTTTTAAAGTAATGTTATTGTTTTCAGTTTTTTTCAGATTAATTTCACATTTTACATAAGGTTCCCATCACAATGTATATATATATATATATTTTAACAGAGAACTTTGCATATTTTTATCTGTTAAACGTTTCTTCCCTTTGCACCTCATACTCACCAACTACCACCCACTCTCTACCACCACTCCCTTCCACTACAGACTCTGATATTTATACTTACCCTCTCTATTATCCTATCTTTGGATATTTCCACTTCTGCCATAGAGTGCATTCATTCAGTATATACTGAGTGGGGATAGCAGTGTGTATCTTTCCAAGTCTGGCTTACTTCACTCGATATTAAATCTTCTATATTCATCTACTTTGAATCAAACGATAGGGTCTTATTGTTTCCTATGGCTTACTAGTATTCCATAGCATATATGTGCCACAGTTTTGCCTCCAGCCATCAGTTTTTGGAAATTGAGGTTGACTTCATATCTTTGCAATTATGAATAATGCTGCAGTAAACATGGATCCAATGGGTCTTTCCAATTGTTTTCCTATCCTTTGGGTAAATACCAAGGAGTAGGATTACTGGGTCACATGGTAGTTCTATGTGTAGGTTTTTGAGGAACCTCCATAATGTCTTCCACAGAGGTTGTACTAATGTACGTTCCTACCAACAGTGTAAGAGGGTTCCCTTTTCACCACAGCCTTGCCAGTATTTGATTTCCTTTTTTTTATTTATTTTTAATCCTAGCTATTCTAACTGGAGTTAAATGGTACCTCATTGTGGTTTTAATTTGCATTTCCACATGACAAGAGTGTTGGAACATTTTTTCATATGCCTCTTGGCCATTCATAAGCCTTTCTTGGAGAGTGGTCTATTCAATTCATTTGCCCATTTTTAAATTGGATTATTTTTTTTTTTAGGTTAACTGCTTGAGTTCTGTATATATGCTGATTATCAATCTTTTATCTGAGTAATAATTTGAAAATATTTTCTGAATTTTATTTCTTTTTAAAGCTCAGTAATATTCTATTGTATGTACATAGCACATTCATTTATCCATTCGTCTGTTGATGGACATTCAGGTTGTTTCCACCATTGTGAATAATGCTGCATGAGCATTGGAGTATAAGCGTCTATCCAACTTCCTGCTTTTGTTCTCTGAGGTATAATACCTAGGCAAGAAGGTTTTTGACCATCTGAGTTCTGATTGGTGCCACTTTTCCTTTCAAATAAAGTCTGGGTCTAATTGTTATATCATCATAATATCTTCATTTTTATCCCTTTTCCCTGCCCCAAATAAGAATAACAGCATGTTGATCAATTGGAGGGACATCTGGCCTACCCCGGGTTTTCCCCAGGAGTCTTTATGTCCTCAGAACATCTGATGACAGCCAGCAGTTAAATGTCTCTGCTTTCTAATTCGTCACTGGAATCAGGCCCTTAGCCTGGGACTGGGCCTCAAAAGCAGTGTTGGGTCTGGGTGGTCGCACAACAGTAAAACGTGACACTCTGTGAGGCTGACCCACCTGGGAAGGTTCCAGGTTTGCAGCTGGAGACCTCCCTGAGCACGTTGGGCATGCCTGTCAAGCCCCTGTTGGGATCCTGTCACTCTCTCTCTTTCTCTCTCTCTCTCTTTGTATCTCCACAACTTATGGAAGAAATAAATAAGTTTTAAAAACAAGAAGAGGAGGAACCAACAGATGGCTTAATGGTTATGTCACTGAACTCCCATGTAGTCGACCTTGGTTCAAGTCCTGCACCTGGTGGCTTAAAATTCATGCTGGACACATGAGTGTGCTTGCCCAAAATTCTGAGAGAAGAACAAAGGAGAATGGATTTCAGCATAGTCATCCTCCCTGGAGGGTGTTTTCTTGCTTTCTGTCTCTCTGGCAAGCACATGTGCCCAATAGTAAAAAATCTCTCTTAAGAAAAAAAAAAACAAAAACAGCAAACTACCAATATACACAGTAAGTGCCATAGTGGAATGGAAGGAAAACACAAAGGAGACATTCCTAGTCTAATTTGAGGGTGTCAGGGAAGGTTCACAGGTGAACAGAAGCTTGATTTTGAAAGAAGGGATTTACAAAAGGAAAAATATGGGCCAGCCAATGGCAGGGGGGCGAAACAGGCGGGATTGTCATTGAACTCCCATGTAGCCTACTGCGGTTCAAATCCTGGACCCGGTGGCTTAAACTCACACCGGGCACGTGTGCGTGTGCATGCATGCCCAAGATCCCGAGAGGAGAATAGAGGAGAAGGGATTGTGGCGTGGCCATCCCCCCAGGGGGTTGATTTCTTGCTCTCTGTCTCTCTGTGTTTCTCTGTCTTTCCGGAGAGCACACGCACCCTATAGCAAAAACCTCTCCGGAAAAAAAAAGAGAGAGAGAGAGAGAAAAAAAGCAAGCTCAATCAAACTACATTTTGTGCACTAGCTTAAAATTCAGGGAGCACAGGAAAGGGAAAAATAAAATATGATTTATTTTATCTTAATGGCAAAAAGGAGCAGTGAAAATTGAAGTTCAAAGGTGAACAATTTTTTTTCTTAAACTTTTTTTAGTTTTGTTGAGAAGATAGTAAAGAAGCAGCAATAAGAATGAGGATTGATGATGTTTGATTCTTCTCCTGTCTGATCTTGCCTGTGCTGATGAAAGGATGTGTCTGTCCCTGCTGAGGGGAGAAAAGAGTTACCAGGAAAAGAACCAGGATGTGTGTTATAGTTATAGTGGTTACCCGCAGAGACATGCACAACTAAACTCAGGTCATGTGGTAGACACTGTGAACTGCTTACCCAGTATCTATACCTCCATTTTTATTTGCTATCCCTGATTTTGGGATGGTAGTATTTGTGGTATACCCAATTCAAAACAAAACAAGCAAAGAAAAAAAAAATCACTTCTGTCTTTCTTGTCTTTCTTGTAGCTAGGAATGGTCACGTGCACAGTTCTGGCCAAAGTCATCTAGTAGGACTTCTAGAAAAGCTCTTTAAAGGGAACTGAATCACTTGTCATAAGCATTTTATCCTCCTTCGCTCTTTCCCCTTTCCCTGCCTGGAATCTGGATGTGGTCACTGGAGCTCCAGCAGCTTACACCTCACCTTACGTACCTGCTAAGAACCACTGAGGGAAAGGCTAGGAGGACCCTGGAACTCTGAGAATGGCACAGAGCAACAGAGCATCCTTGAACTGATGGCCTTAATCTTGTTACATAATAAAAAGTTTAAACTTCCATATTTTACAAGCCACCATTATTGGCTTTCTGTTATATACAGTCAAACTTAAACCCTAAACAATATACATTCAATCGCATCTATTCCCTTTGGAGTTTGCCAGGTCTTCAGATACCTAAGAATTTCATCCTAGGCTATGTTTATTCTCCATAAACTTACAGAAGATTATTCCAACTATGGATGGTCCAAAATATCAGCCAATTTGACTTTTGTATCTTTCTTTTGCCACAGCAGTACAATCTCATATGCCCAAGAGCTCAAGAATAAATGAATGAGGGACCAGCAGTTGGCGTAATGGCTATGTCGCTGGACTCCCATGTAGTTGACCACCGTTCAAGTCCTGGACCCGGTGGCTTAAACTCAAGCCAGGCATGTGTGCGTGCATGCCCAAGATCTCAAGAGAAGAATGGAAGAGAAGGGATTGCGGTGTGGCCATCCCCCCTGGGGGGGTGATTTCTCGCTTTCTGTCTCTCTGTCTCTCTCTGTCTTTCTGGTGAGCACACGCGCCCTATAGGAAAAAACTCTCCCAAGAAAGAAAAAAAAAGAATAAATGAATGAATGAATGTTCTGTTGCTGATCCTTGCTTTTAAGAACACTAAAATGCAGGATCTCTGGAGAAAATTATAAACAATAAACTTTTGTTTAGAAGAGAAAAACAAATCAACCTGTTTCCATAGTGTCTGAAATAGTTCACGATAGTGTGTATTTGTTCATTTATCTGTCATCAAAAGAGCACTTTGCCTAAAAGAAAGGTCTGACTAGTGTGCAAAATGTTTTTACAATCTTTTGCAAAAAATGTAGTATCACAACTGAAACTTCTTTTGTCAATGGTTTTTGAGTGAACCAAATAGTTTTTATTTTAAGAAAAATGCAGTACCCTGGACAAAACCTCTGGAATACGTGTATCTTGCTCTTTTTATAAGTTTCATCTACCATGCCCTTCTTTTCTGTAGGATATAAACTTTCACAAAGCAATGATATGTCACTTATTTTTGTGCTCTTCTTACCTATGTCGGAGAATAAAGTGTGTGGCAAATAGAAAATCTTCAGCTTATGCTTGAAATTGGATTGAATCATCTGCTTTATTATCTAGTAACCTCCTGGTAGAATTTGAAGGATGACTGGTGAAAAAGTATTTGGAAACTGATATATTTACATTCACAGAGCAAAAACACTTTATAAAAATCAATTTTATGTATAAGAAAACCATCAAAATGTTAACAATAGTGGGATTACCATTTTTCCAGATTTTCTACACTTGACATGCATAACTTTGGCAATTAAAAAAATTAACTGTGGGGTCAGCAGGTAGCATGGTGGTTAAGGCACTGGAATCCCACATGGTCAACTGCGGTTCAAGTCCTGGACCTGGCAGCTTGTTTTCTCACTTTCTATCTCTGTCTCTCTCTTTCTCTGGTGAGCATACATTCCCTACAACAAATTTAAAAAATGATAATAATAATAAATAAAAGTAAATAAATAAATATATATTTTAAAGTTAACCTTTAAAGTAAAAAAATTTTAAAGGACTAAATATTGGGGGTTGCCACCCTCCTGCCTCAGCTGCCCAGCAGGGATTATAGGCACAGGGCACCACAGATGCCTTTATGTGGGATCAAGACTCTAACCTGAGCCTCCCATGTGGTCCCAGCTAGTGGAACACAGTGTCTCCGCAGCATGTGCCACTGCAGCTGGGCTGAAAACATAGTCCTTGTTAAAAAAATCTCAAATTCTGATGCAGGTTAGAGTAGAAGAAAAAGGATCGAAGTGCATATTAGTTAGTCTGACTTCCCAGCATTTTTTGCTGTGCATCATGTTCTCCCCAAAACACACAATGACCTCATAAAATTGAGTTTGCAAGTTCTCAATCAATTACCATATTCTGATAATTCTATAAGAAGGAATCGGAGGTAAACTTTTTGATCTAGAAAATATATATGCAATGATCATCTGAGCAAGTAACACAATCTTTTATAAAGTAAACAAGGCACAGCTGTTTCCATCATGCTGACTATAAGAAGATTATCATACTCAGAAAGGAAATTCCAGGAACCTGCCTTCTAATTAACATGGAAATGAAATCCACACAATAAATATGTATCCACAGTTTATGCAATCTCAGGGTACAATGGAGATGAATGCAGTTGATCTAATCTGGTTGCATTAGGAACATGAATGTTTGCCAGGGAACATCGCACGGAAAGTTGATATTCAGTTCAATTAGGAAGAGCGAAGTAAAAATGAGGAGAGCAATTTCCTCTGTCCAGTTAAATTAGGCATCCAAATAACAGGCTACTCTTTGACCTTCCTGGGAAAGGTCAGGATGGCTTCTAATGGTCTCTAAATAAATAACTAGCCTATTCTTGCACATGCTTAATAAGAAGGATTTAGGAAAACATAGTCTAGACTGAAAGTCAGCCAAAGAAGATTCTGCAAGGATCTCTCTAATATATTCTCCTTGTTTCTATTTATCAGTTTTTAATTTGGAGATACCGGAAGGACTGGTAAGAGCATCTTATTCTGATTCAAACCAAACTGAATATGGGTTCTATTGAACGAAATTAAGAGGTAGGTCACTTTCTGCTTTTTTTGTTAATTTGGGTTGCAGCTGCTAAAGAAAGGGGGTTTTTAAAAAATAATTCCTCTGGATGCTTCTTCAAGGCCCCATTTGACATAGACGAAGAGCATTCGCGGCATTAGTTAAACTACATGATTTCTTAATTAGACTGGTGTCTTGCAGGACTGGGACTTAAGAACACTCTTGATCCTGCCCTAGGTTATAATTCCTAGCTACTGTTACAGTGATGGTCAGCCTGCTATTTCAGCAGCCCATGCTGCAAGTGTGTGGAAGTTACATCAAATCTCTCTTCTTGACCATCAAAGTCCATGTTGCCATAATAAAAATTGGTCATAGCATTGAATTAATAGGACAGATTTTAATGTATCTTTTTGTCCCCGTCTTCTCCTTATTTCATCAACATTCATTAAACATTTTCTATGTGCCAAGCTCCATGCTAGAAGATTTCATGCTAAACTCGACATTACTAGGTTTTATGAAGACATACCATGACTTTATTTGTTATGATAGAGAAGGTACCTGTGAGAATGCGTGTGGGAGAGAGAGGGCACCCCCCCAACAGGGCCTGGTCATGCCACAATTCTTTTTCTTCCAATTCTCTATCCTGTCAGGATTCCTGGCATGTGCATATGTGCCCACCGTGTTTTTTGAGCCAGTGGAGCTGGGACTAGAACCTTGGTCGACCATGTGGGACCTGACTTTCTCTACTCAGCACCTAATCACTGCGCCTGAGGGCCAGCCCTGAATTAGGTTTTTCTTTTTTTCACTTGGAACCATGTGTCTTTTGAAATGTCAGTGGATTAGATTATTATCCTGAGGTATAACTAAAGTAATACAAAAATGTCTGGAGTTATATTTTTAAATGATCATTATTGTTATTATTATGTAATATGTATGTGTGCATGATTTTAAAAACTAAAACAAAACACATGTTATAAATTAGAAGCAAAGTTTGTCCTTATCTGTCTTCTCCAACTCCAAGCTCTTCCCCACTGAAACACAGTACATTGTAAAAACGGCCACATTACTGCATAGTTCCTCCCATTAAGAGGTAGGGTTCCCTCCAATCAGCTTGTTTCTTTCAATAGAATATGGTTAGGGGCCAGCAAATGGCATAACGGTTACATCATTGGACTCCCACATGTTTGACCATGGTTTGAGTCCTGGATCCAGCGACTTAAAACTCACACCAGACATGTGTATGTACATGCCCAAAATCCTGAGAGGAGAATGAAGAAGGGATTGTGGCATGGTCATCCTCTCTGAGGGGTGATTTCTTGTTTTCTGTCTCTCTCTGTCTCTCCAGCAAAGGCATGTATCCTATAGCAAACATCTCTCTAAAATAAAAAATAGAATATGGTAGAAGTCGCAATGAATGAATTTCAAGTCTGGGCCTCAAGAGGCCTTGCAATTTCTTATACTGTGATCTTAGAACAATGCAGTTACCCTATGACCATGCTAGCAGAGCCTGCTGGGAGATGAGAAACAGTAAAGTAAAAAAGAATCATCTTTGGGTTGGCAGGTGGCATGGTGGTTGGGGTACTGGACTCCCATATGACTGACCACAGTTTGAGTTTCAGACCTGGTGGCTTGTTTTCTTGTTTTCTCTCTCTCTCTCTCTCTCTCTCGCTCGCTCGCTCACTCGCTTTCCCTCTCGCTCTCACTCTCGCTCTCGCTCTTGCTCTCTGGTCAAATTAAATAATAATAGGGACCAGCAAGTGGCGTGGTGGTTAAGGTGCTGGACACTCCCACATGGCTGACCATGGGTCGAATCCTGGACCTGGTGGCTTATATATATATATATATGTGTGTGTATGTGTGTATATATAATTTTTTTTAAAGAGCCATCATGATTGAGGCCCCTGCAAGCAGCCAAACCCAGCCAACCTGGTGAGAACTTCCTGGAATAACCTAGTCCAAATTGCTAAACTGCAGAGTTATCAGCTAAAAAACAGTAGGTATTTTAAGCCATTACATTTTGGGGTGATTCATTATATAGTAAAGGCTAAGCGATGCAAGAGGTGACCATTTGAACAGTTTCTGGCATCTCTCAGCTATAAATACAGAGGTACACCTAAAAACCCATGGAATAATGAAATGATATAGGAAGAAACCAGATATAAGAGCGTAACATGATCTTGGGGCAGATAGTACTGTAAACTATCAAGAAGGAAATATAAGGGAACTTGGAGAACAAAGAGAATAAGGGAAGCAAGGGGTTTTGATTTTGTACAAACATTGAAATTCAAGACCACATGCTCAGGAACTTATCAAACGTGGTACTTACCCACCCATGCGTTTGCTATCTGTAAAAGCAGATTCTTGCTGCTTCACTTTTTAAACCAGGTAGTATAATATCAACATGTAAATGGATCTGTTGTCTGGGAATCTGCAATCCAGAGAGAGAATTCTTGTGATGGCATTTGTAGGCTGAATTGGTATAAGGGGGGTTGTGGCCGCTGCTGCCTGACTGATATTTTTATCCCCTTCTACCATCACGTAGGGTTGGTACAGCTCTTAGCGAGAGGAAGCCAGAAACTGTCAAAATCTTTGTGTGTCCAGAGCAAATGGAAATCAGTCTCCTCAGAGACCCTGGTAACTGAGCTCGGCTGGCATGTGCTAAGAAGTACTGCCAAGGATAGGTAAAGACTGAAGAGATGGCTCTCCCCAAAGGAAGGCAGATCCAGGCCACTACACACTTAGTCTGTCAGTGCCAAATCTGACAATGTGTACGGGGAGACTAGACTGTTTTGAGATTGTGATAAAACTTTGCAGAAATGTCTTTATGGGCTGATGGGTAGTGAGAGGAGAATTGAGAGGTAAAACTTCAGGAGAAGGGATTTGACCAAAATTTTGGCTCTAGTGGAACAAAAACAACTCTGTGAGAGTCACGAAGTCTATAAACAATACCATCGTTATAACCAGTCCTTTGTATGTAAATTGGTTTTCTCCTATCTCTCTCAACAAGGTTTTGGGATCAGCTTTTTATATCTGAGATTTTGAAATTTCACAGTGATGAACATGTTTTCATTCATTGAGCAGGGAAATTGTCCCAGCCATTCAAGCTGGAAGATTGACCTTTATTTTGGGATATTTCCTTCTATTGTGTCTTTGATAAATGTCTCTTCATTATTTCTCTGTTCTTTCTCTCACTCCTTTTTAATTACCAGACTTCCTGACTTGCTTTTCTAATTTAAGGATCTCTTTTATTTTGTTTTCTGTGCTCTTTCTTTTCTTTTTTTTTATTAAAAAAGTAGTTGTTTGGGGCTGGCAGGTGGTGTGGTAGTTAGGGGCACTGGACTCCCACATGGCCGATGCAATTCAAATTCTGGACCTGGTAGCTTGATTTCTCACTTTCTCTCTCTCTCTCTCTCTCTCTCTCTCTCTCTCTCTCTCTCTCTCTCTCTCTCTCTCTCTCTCTCTCTCTCTCTCTCTTTCTCTCTCTCTCTCCCTTGCTCGTTCTGTCCCTTTCTGGTCAAATTTAAAATAAGTAAGATAAATAAAGTTAAAGTTAAAATATTCTTTTTAAAAAAATTGTTCTATTGGGTCAGGCAGGTGGCATGGTGGTTAAGGCAGCTGAATTCCACCTGGCTAACTGCACTGTTGGAGTCTCAGACCTAGCAGATTAAAAAACACCCTGGACTCATGTGAATGCCTGCCGAAATCCTGAGAAGAGAATGGAGGAGAAAGGATTGCAGTGTGGTCTTCCCCCGTGGCCGGGTGGGGATTGCTTTCTCACATTCTTTCTCTCCTGTTCTGTCTCTCTTCAGCAAGTGTATGTGCCCTATACCAAAAACCAAAGGAAAGAAAAATATTCCAAAGAGCATGTGTGCTCGTGTGAGAAAGTGAGAAATGCCGCCCCCCCACCCCAGGAGGATAGTCAATTCACAATCCCTTTTCCTCCATTTATCCTTTCAGGATTTTAGACACGTAGGTACCTGTTATGCTTTTTAAGCCACCAGATCCAGGACTTGAACTGTGCAATTGGCCATATGGGATCTGGCCTCACCAATCGCCAACTCTTTCATCTTTAGGGATTTTCTCAAATTTTGGAAATTCTTGGCTGACTACATGCTTGAATAAGATGCATCAACTAGTGGGTTTCTCTGAATCCAGTTCTTTCATAGAAGTTCCCCAAATGTCAGGATCTGTAAGGTTTTATTCTAGGATGATTCTATGTTTCCAGAAAAGAATCTTCCCATCTTCTGCGTGAGAGATTTAAGTCAGCTTATTGCCTGTGTTCAATAGTAGAAGTAAAACTAGTGAGGAGGGGACTGAGCTTGTGGCTGTTAATCTTCAATATCAACTTTCAATGATCATCATGTTTGGAAACTTTAAAAATTGCTGGACAGAAGTCAGAATTTTTAGAGACCTCTATCTTTCTTCTGCTTGCTCTCTTCCTCCACTACTTTTGGTGTTCCTGAGCCCAGAACCCATCTGGTTCAGTTTTTTTAAATTGTAGACTTGAGGAATGATAGCAGAAATTTAGGGTATAACTGCCTCTTTTACATAGGGCATGTACACTCACTGGAGAGAGATAGAGAAAGAAAATGAGAGGGAAAGTGAGAAATCTACCCCCTTGGGGAGATGGCCACAATGAAATCGTGAGATTCTGAGCATGCAAGCAAATGCATTTGGTATGATTTTCAAGTCACTGGGTCCAGAACTCGAACCATTGTCAGCCATGTGGGAATCCAGCATCTTAACCACCATGACACCTACTGACCCCTCTTTTGTACTTTCTAACAATCTTGCTTTCAGACCCAACTTGCTTCCCAATGGGTCTTTCTTTGCAAGCATTCTTACACCATTGATCATTCCTCCTTGTGTTACCTGTTTTTATGTACCACGGTTCATTGTGAAGCCACCTCCTATCTAGACATACAAGTCAGAGCTTGTGTTCCTTATTCTTTCCGTTACTTTGGGTAATTATTTTGTTATATTCTATGAGCTATTCAAAATACTACCACCTGTTCATATGATTCATATTTGGACTGACACTTTAATACAAGCTTTATGTTTTAGAGCTTCTACAGTTAAATTTACTGGAGAAGAGGGAGTTTTCATTCTCCTAAGGATATGTTTACTAGAATATGGGAATTAAAATACAAATAACATTGAAAATCCCAAGAATTAGTAACCTAAAACATTTTTCAAGAAATTTCCCTATTTGCCTGTCTTGTCTGTCACTGCAGTTAGATGAGTATGTGATAGAAATTTGACCTTATCTTCTCAACCACGGACTTGAATCAAATCAAAGACCCTCTGGGAAGCCAAAACTGCCAAGTTCAGATCTCCTAAAAACTTTAGGAAGAATACTGTAAGATAAAATGTCTTTGAGAATCAATCTCTTTTTGATACTAAGCACACAAAATGTTGAAAAACATATCAGGGACAATGTTGAGGTGGGCTTTTTCCTGTGAGTGTATCTCTCATACATATATCACAGAAATTACCTTAAGACATTGTCATGATCCTGCACAGTAAATGCTTACGTTTTATTGAAAAGAATTGCTGGGATTAAAAAAAAGTAAATTAATATCCTTAAGAAAGGCACTAATTTTTTTAAAGAATCTCCCCATCTTTACAGATAATCTACTCACTGCCCCTGGCATAGAAGAGCAAGAAGCCCTATATCCCAGAGGGTCACTGATTAGATCCAGGGGAAGGATTCACTGATAGTTTTTCCAGAAATCCATACTGTGGGTTTAAAAGAGAGTATCAGTACTAATTTTTTTTTTTCAGGAATTTTGGAACAGGAATTCTAAAAAATGGAGACGACTAGGGAGAAGGAGATGACATGATGTTGGGATTGGTGAATGTTTTGAACTAGTATCCTACAGAGAAAGAAAATGAAAATGGGACAGAAATGGGAGAGAAAGGAGGAGAGTCAGAGAGAATACACACGAGAAACTAAATCTGAAAGACCACACATGGTTACAGAAAGAGAGACAGAAAGAGGAGAGAGGAAGACATAAAAAATGTGTGGAAATAGAGAATTAAAGCATGACTTTCTTTTGGTACCAAACAAATTGAAATCCATGGTTGGTTTTTATAAAGTACATTTCCCATGAACCCTCCATACTTAGGCTGATTTGATTGGGATTTGCTCTCTAGATGAGTGGTCAACTCTGGGGAAACAAATTCAAATCTTGTGAAAATCTCGAGCTCTCACCGCTTGAGAGACGGTAGTGACCGAAGACTGCCTCAGAAGGAATATGAAAGTGGGGGGGGGGGCACTTGAACTGCAGCCAGCACAGCCCCAACACACATTGGTGCTAAGGATGGTGCTGACTGGACAACCGAAAATCACCTACAAGTCTCAGTACCTGGTGAAGTCTGCGATACCAGCCACAGGATTCCAGAGTCCTCATCTTAGTCGCAAATTTTATGAATTTCATTTCTATTCAGAAGGAGCCTCTCTCGAAACACTTGAGACTAGGAATGAAAGTTTTATCTAATCATTCTGACATTCTTGATTTCAGTTAAAAAAAAGATTTTGAGATTTCTGTTGTACAAGGCACTTGACATGGAACATTTAGTTCTAAGACTTAGAAAAAGAACAAAATGTACTGTGATGTTGACATATGTACACATACGTGTGTGTGTCTTTGTGTGTGTGCATTTTTGAGAGCAAAAATAAAAATAACAACAAATAATAATACACTTCCAGAGAAGCAACAGAAAAGGATAGCAGAGAAATCTCATGGTGGATATAAAGAAGAAAAGGGAACACAAAGCAAGATTATTATTTAGGAAAGAAGGGCAGAAAAAAAAAAAAAAGAAATCAGAAACTCTTAACCAGCAGATGACATAATAGTTACATCACTGGACTCCCACATAGTCGACCACAGTTCAAGTCCTGGACCCAGCAGTTTAAAACTCATGCTGAGTGCATGTGTGTGCTTGCCCAAGATATAAAGAGGAGAATGGAGAAAAAGGGATTTGCAGCATGGCCATCCCCCCTGGGGGTTGATTTCTCACCTTCTGTCTCTCTGGAAGCACATGTGCCCAATAGCAAAAATCTCTCTTAAAAACAAAACAATAAAAAACAAAGAAGAGTTCTAGGGTCAGCTGGTGGTTTGGTGTTTAAGGTAGCTGGATCCTGAATGGTCAGCTGCATAATCTGCGTTCTGGACACAGCTGCTTGAAAAACATACCAGGAGTGTTTGTGTGCATATCCAACATCTTGAGAGACAAATGGAGGAAAAGGGATGCCAGTTTGGCCATCCCCCTGAGGGGTGTTTTCTCACTTTTTCTCTGTCAATCTCTGATCTGCATCCACATGTGCCCTACAGCAATTTTTTAAAAAAAAGATGAGGGAACCAGCAGTTAGCGTAATGGCTATGTCGCTGGACTCCCACGTAGTCGACCGCGATTCACGTCCCGGACCCGGTGGCTTAAAACTCACACTGGATGCGTGTGCGTGCGTGCCCAAGATCCCGAGAGGAGAATGGAGGAGAAGGGATTGCGGCGTGACCATCCCCCCGGGGGGTGATTTCTCGCTTTCTGTCTCTATGTCTCTTTCTGTCTGTCTGCTGAGCGCATGCGCCCTATAGCAAAAACCTCTCCAAAAAAACAAAACAAAACAAAAAAGATAAGTACTTACTAACTTATGTATGTGAGAAAAATAATAGACCAATAAATCATGTCATGAACAGCACATTACTGGTAGAAATCTTGGAGGTATAATATTGTAGTTAAAATCTGGGTTAAAAAAACTACCAGGAAAAAAGATCTGGAGAAATAAGCAAGAAAAGCTATATGAAATAAGTTACTAATAAAAAAAAAATTAGTATATAAGAAACATTAAAATATGTCTAAACCACTGCCTATTTAACAGATACCTTAAATTAGAGGAACTGGCTAATGTATTTAGAGAAACTAAGCATTACAGTGTGTGGGGGGGGAGGGGGACACTTTGAATGCAGTATTTCAGAAAGTTGTCAAAGTAAATCCAGTTCTTTAAGACATCAGAGGAAAAAAATATGGAAAACGAGCACACGTGAACCTAGGAAAGACCTCCCAATTACCCTGAGACTGGGAGGGAGAGCACCGTTCTAGAGATGCAGGTGTAAAACTGGGGAGCCAGCACCTCCTGTTCGCTACCACCACCTCCACCCTGCATTTTCTCCCCCAAGCCTGGGTGACTTGGCTCCTCAAGTCATTCAGATCTTGCTCCTTCTCCTCATTGTCAGTCTGCCATTGTCCAAGTGGCAGCCTCTACTGAGGGTGAGGGGTATAAAACTAGTTAAGGATGAACCCAGAAGCATGGCCTAGAATAAGACAGGGATCACTATAACATACAAATAATGCACTTCAGGGTGAATTATTGATATATTACAGAGTGTTTTAAAATTAAGTTTTCTTATTTGGAGATAATTATAGATTCATATGCAGTTATAAGAAAATAATACAGGGCTGGCCCTATAACACAGTAGTTGGGTGCTATGCCTATGAAGCCAGTCCCATATGGCCAACCACAGTGTGAACCCTGGCCTGGTGGTCTGTAAAACATGCCAAGCACCTGTGCATGCAAGGCCAACACCTATGAAATGGAGAAACAGAAGAGTTCGGATGGCATTGCATTCACACCACATTGGGGAGGTACTTTCTCTCTCTGGTGAGCACTCATGCCCTCGGGCATTACCAGAAAAAGAAAAAAGAAGAAGAAAGAAAACAAAAAGAAGAATACAGAAAAATCTCTATACCCTTTACCTAGTTCCTCCCACTGGTAATATCTTGCAAAACTATACAAAAACCTATTTTATTTCTATGTATTAGCAAGGAACATGTAGACACCAAAATAAGAAATAAAATAGAATTCCTAACATTCAGGGAAAAAAAAAAACATGAAATATCTATGCATAAATCTAATTTATACAGGGTGTTATAAATTATATTTTAGTTCTAATTTTGGTACCCACATATTCATTGTTGTTACTTAGAAATAAAATTGATTTTTGTGTATTTATCTTGTATTCTGAGATGTGACCAAACAAATTTGTTAGGTCCATGAGTATTTTTTGTAGATTCCTGGGAATTGCCTATGCCAACAGTTTATCTTCAAACAGGAACAATTTTATTTCCTCTGTTCCAGTTTGTACACTTTTAATCTCCTTTTCTTTCATAATTGAATTACCTAGAATTTACAGCACTATGTTGAATAAGAGTGGTGAAACTATGGGCCAGCAGGTGGCATAGAGGTTAAGGTGCTGGATCTCACATGGCTGACTATGTTTGAGTCCCTGACTCAATGTCTTGAAAATTACACCAGGTGGGGCCAGCAGATGGCATAGTGGTTATGTTGCTAGACTCCCATATGGCTGACCACAGTTCAAGTCCTGGACCTGGTGGCTTGAAACTAATGCCAGGTGCATGTGCATGCATGCCCTACGATCCCAGGAGGAGAATAGAGAAGGGATTGCAGTGTGGCCATCCCTCCCTGGGTGGTGATTCCTCACTTTTCCTCTCACTGTCTCTATCTCTCTCTCTCTTTCCAGTGAGTGCACATGCTCCATGGCAAAACTCTGTTTAAAAATAAAGGAAATTGCACCAGGTATGTGTGCATGTGTGCCCAAAATCCTGAGAAGAGACTAGAGGACAAGGGATTGAGGCCTGGCCATCCCTCTGGAGGGGGAGGAATAATATCTCACTTTCTCTCTCTCTCTCTGGTGAGTACACATGCCCTATAGCAAAAACTTAAAAAACAAAAGAAGGTAGTGAGACTAGACATGTCTGCCTTGTTTCTAATCTTAGAAGGAATACATTCAAACTTTTACCATTAATTATGATTAAATGTGATTAGCTGTGCTATATGGCTGCACTTTGTTATTTTTTAAAGAATGATTTATTTGGGAACCAGCAGTTAGCGTAATGGCTATGTCGCTGGACGCCCATGTAGTCGACCGCGGTTCATGTCCCGGACCCGGTGGCTTAAAACTCACGCCGGGCGTGTGTGCGTGCGTGCCCAAGATCCCGAGAGGAGAATGGAGGAGAAGGGATTGCGGCGTGACCATCCCCCCTGGGGGTGATTTTTCGCTTTCTGTCTCTATGTCTCTCTCTGTCTGTCTGGCGAGCGCACGCGCCGTATAGCGAAAACCTCTCCAAAAAAAAAAAAAAAAGAATGATTTATTCAATTTTGAAATTATTACTTAATTTGTTATAGGGCATGTGTGCTCACCAAAGACAGAGACAGAGAAAGAGAGAAAGTGAGAAAACAAGTCAGCAGATCCGGGACTCAAACAGCCGTCGGTACGTGGAGTCCAGCGTCTTAACCACCATGCCACTTGCTGGCTCTGGACGTATTAAGTCTAGGAAATTCCCTTCTATGCCTATTTTATAAAGAGTTTTTATTTGTTACCATGAAAG
>NW_006205727.1:5065740-5089672 GCF_000334495.1 Tupaia belangeri chinensis
AGAGTGTTGAATTTTGTTAAATGATTTTTCTGTATTGGTTGATAAAATTAGACTTTTTTTTCTTCTTTAGCTTGTTAATAAGGTGAATTACATTGGTTGACTTTCAAATACTAAATTAGCTTGGAATCTTTGAAATATATGCTCCTTAGACATGTGTATAATTGTTTTTATATATTGTTGAATTTTATTCACTAGAATCTTGTTAAGAATTTTCATATGTATATTGAGAGAGATATATGTGTCTGTAGCTGATCTGTAGCTTTCTTTTTTTATGTTGTTCTACTCTGGTTCTGGTATCAGGGTAATGTTAGCTTAATAAAATAAATTGGGAAGTACCTCCTTTCTATCTCTATTTTTTTTTCTTCTGCAAGAGATTATGTATAATTATCATGAATAATACTTCTTAACTATTTGGTAGTATTCTTCAGTAAAATGATCTGGGCCTGGAGGTTTTTTGTTTTTGCTTTTGTTTTCTTTTTGAGGAGTTTAAATGCTAATTCAATTTCCTTGATATTCCTAGGGCTATTCAAATTATAGGGTGCACATGTGCACTGGAGAGAGAGAGAGAGAGAGAAAGTGAAAAAACACCCCAGGGTGGGGATGGTCACACCACAATCTTTCTCTTCCATTCTCCTCTCAGAATTGTGGGCATGCACACACATACATCCTGCATACTTTTCAAGTCACCATGTCTGATACATGAACCACCTGGTCAACCATGTGGAATCTAGTCACCTTAACCACCAAGCCACTGACTGACCCATGATAGCTTTGTTGTGAAGAATTGGTCCCTATCAACTGCATTGTCAATTTTATATGTATATAATTGTTTGTAATATTATCTTGCTATCCTTTTGATGCCTTCAGGATCTGTGGTAAAATCCTGCTTCGTTCTTGATATATTGTGTTTTCTCTTTTTTTTTTCTTTGTCCATCTTACTAAAGGTTTATCAACTTTATTCATTTTTTTTCAGAGAACCAGCTTTTTATTTCAATGCCTTTTTCCCATTTTCAATTTCATTGATTCCTACTTTGTCATATTATTTTCCTACTTATGATTGCCTTGAGTTTATTTTGCTCTTTTTTGGTTTTTGGTTTTTTTTGTTTTTTTTTGTTTTTTGTTTTTTTTTTTTTTTTTTTTTTTTTTTTTTTTTTGAGGTAAAAGCTTAGATTATTGATTTGAAACTTAACCTTCATTTATTTATTTATTTATTTATTTTTAAAGTTGCCAGAGACTGTATATGCTCACCAGAGGGGTGTGGGGAGTGCCCTACCCAATGGGTTGTGGTTCTGCCACAATCCTTTTTCTTTCATTTCTTCATTGTGTCAGGATTTGGGGAATGCACACACAACAAGTGTGTTTTTCAAGCCACTGAAATACTTTCACAACTTTAAAATCTTTGTCAGATAATTTCAATATTTTTGTCATAACTCTGTTGCTGTTCATTGACTGTCTTTTTTTTTTTTTTTTTTTCCACTTAGTTTGAGATCTTTCTTGTTCTTGGCATGATGAGTGATTTTTTAAAAAATGAAACCTAGACATTTTGGGGGCATTATGTTATAAGGTTCTGGATCTTATTTAAACTACATTATTTTTCTTTCTGGCTTCCTCTGACACTATGTTGTCAGGGAAGGAGAAGGGATCGCCTCCTAATTCTAAGTGAGTGTAGATGCTGAGGTTTCCCACTTGACCTTCATTGACTCCCAAAGTACAACATCATCTTGCCCATCGGGGATAGTGGGAGTACTGGCTCCCTGCTAGGCTTCCACTGAGACCTTCCTCGCTGGATGGCATAGGGGCGCCTCTTTATGTGCCTCCACTGTCACGGTAGTGGGAGGTCCAACAGGGGGAACTCATTGCTGCTGGGAAATGATGAAAGCCCTGACTCTCAACCAGGCCTCCTCTGACACTCTCCTGGTGCCGATGAGGAGGGGCCTCCTAGGTCCCAGACCAGGATGGGAGTCCAGGCCCCCAGCTGATTTCTGCTGATGCTGTGCGGAAGAGGCCTCATTAATTCTGCAAGAAAAGTCCTGGCTCCCCGGTAGGCCTTTTCTGACATCACCATGGTGAGGAGGTTCTGCTCCCAGTTATGGCTTCACTTACATAGAGTGTAGGCTCTCCACTCAGCTCTTTCTGACACAGCAAGAAATAGGGTTACAGATTTTTTTTTGTGGTGTTTGGCTGGAGTAGAGATGTTATTATCGAAAAGTCTTCTGTCTAGGGCTGGCTCCGTGGTGCAGCAGTCACCACTGAGTGGTAAGGTAAAGTTAGCTCCGTATGGAAGATGGCAATTTCCATTGGCCAGCCAGTGTGCACACTGGGCTCCTGAGCCCTTGGTCCTGACTGACTGAGGTTGAGGAGGATCATGGCACTGAGGGGTTTGTGTTTCTTTCTCTCTTTAACTCTCTCTCATGAAAGAAAGGAAGAAACCAGACAAACACGAAAAAAAACAGTTGGGGCCAGAGAGGGGCAGAGCAATGGAACATGACGTCTATGAGGTTAACCCACATGGGAATGTTCTGGGTTTCCCTGCAGAGAACTCTCTGCATATTCTGGGCCCAGGGAACATGTATGCCCGTGGTCTGGAGCTGGCTGAGGCTGGCAATGGATCTCAGCATCAAGACCTTGTTGGGGATATTATTTCTCCATCTCTGACTTTCTTACTAATGAAAGAAATAAAAAAGTAAACTTCTACTTATTTATTTATTTATTTTAATTTCAAATGACTAAGATTACAAAAAATGAAAAAGTAAACTTCTAATACAAAGTTTTTCGTCTTGTTCATCCCTTTATTGTTTTTTGTTTGTTTTGGCTAGAGACAGCAGGATTTTGTTGGGATTTTAATTTTTTAATTTTATTTTGCTTATACCCATTGCCGTTTTAAGGTTGATGGGGATTAGTACCCTTATAAGAAGAGAAATGAGGACAAGCAGGTGGCGTGGAGGTTAGAGCAGCTGGATCCCACATGGACAACTGCACAGTTAGAGTTCCTGACCTGGCAGCCTGAAAGCACACCAGGCATGTGTGTGTGCATGCCCAGAATCCTGAGACAAGAGGAGAGGCGAGGGGATGGCAGTGTGGCCATCTTCCCAGGGGCTGATTTCTCACTTTCTCTCTCTCGCTCTGTCCTTTTTGTGAATAATGGAGAGGCAGAGCAAGGAGGGAGAAACAGTATATTTAGCTGGCTAAGAGTGAACAAGCTCACAACCAACTCTAGGAACAGAACCTCCAGCATGTCATGTATTGTTATACTTCTCGTTTAGCCATTGTTGTCTGTAACGTAAATCTAGCTAGTTCAGTGTTACTCTTTCACTCACGATTCCTCACGATTTTCCCAAAATTGTTCTAAGCACCTTTTTCCTTTCACATGACATTTATGACCCTGTTTATGTTCTTATGGTGACATTGAATCTGTTAACTCAGCCTTGTGACATTGATAAATTAAGGAAAGCTACACTTTCTTTAAGCTATACTGTTTAACAAAACAATCTAAACATCTGTGAGTAACTATTATGTTGAATGATAACATTATTATAATTTTCCTAATTTAAACTGTTACATTGTGTCTCTTGGACAAACAATCTCATAAGATTTCTCAACTGAAACCTCCAGTCCTAGTTGCATTCCTGTTACCATTGTCTAAAATCAAGTGACTTCAGTTTCCTCTTCTAAGCAAACAGGCTTATTTGTTACAATAGCTACAGATTACAGTAATTACAGAAGCTATAAACACCTGTTAACCCTTAAAGCCTAAGAAAGGAATAAAGTAAAACAAAACAAAACAAAACAAACAAACAAAAAAAAACAGGGTTAAAAAATTGTTGGGGCCAGAGGTGGAATGGTTGTTAAGGTGTTGAATGTTGAACTCGTACATGGCCGACCATGGTTTAAGTCCCAGACTGGCAGCTTACGCTCTCTCTCTCTCTTTCTCTCTCTCCCTCCCTCTCTCATGAGCATATGTGCCCTGTAGCAAATTTTAAAATAATAATAATAAATAAAAATTAAATAGGGGCTAGCAGCTGGCATAATGGCTATGTCGCTGGACTTCCATATAGTCGACTGCAGTTTGAGTCCCGGACCCGGAGGCTTAAACTCCTGCCAGGCGCGTATGCGTGCGTGCCCAAGATCCTGAGAGGAGAATGGAAAAGGGATTGTGGCATGGCCATCTCCCCTGGGGGGTGATTTCTTGCTTTCTGTCTCTCTGCCTCTCTCTGTTTTTCTGGTGAGCACACGTGACCTGTAGCTAAAACCTCTCCAAAAGAAAAAAAATTAGTTAATGACTTTTAAAAATTGTTTTTCCCTTTATATACATGCTCTATGGCAAAATTAAAGAAAAAAAAAAATGAAAGAGCTATCTCTCTTGACTATGTAAGGATACTATAAGACAGAGGCCAGTAGATCAGGAAGAAGGCCCTCACCAGGTATAGGCTCTGCTGGCATCTCGATGTTGGACTTTCAGCCTCTAGCACTGTAAGAAATAAATGTCTGATTAAGCCACCCAGTCTATTGTATTGTTATAGCAGCCCAAAGCGTCAGAGAATTATTTTCGATTTTCATGCAGATCCACTAAGAAATACAGCAGATAAACTAATACTAAAGATTCCATCCAGATCACTTAAAACAAGTGTAGTGACACTTATATGAAAAAACTAATTTTCTGGGTTGGCTTTGAATGATCCAATATCCATATTCACAGTGAAATGAAAAAAAAAAATAACATATTTAGTTTCCTTGGTTTGAAAGTTTCCTGAAAATATGAATAGAAATGATGTTTATTACCTGATGGTTTATAACACTATAGTTCAGTTTCCACCTCTGCCATTTTATAAATAAAATTTTATTGGAACACAGCTCCCTTTATTCTTTCCCATATTGTTGAAAGCTGTATTCTTGCTACAAACAGGTTGCCAGCCTCTGTTATTGACAATTAGTTGAGATACTTTGGAAAGAAATGTGGCAAGAAGAAATACAATCTCTTTCCAGAAATATCTACCCAAAGAGAGTCTTTGTCTTCAACAAAATAGTTTCCTAGTACAGTAACAATAAATTTGCCGTGTAGTTGGTTTCCTATTAACCTCAGACTGAAAATTCACTAGCCCTTCCAAATATTCAGTGTCTTTAGAGAGATACATTGACCAGCCATGGGCAATGTTCTACTCTAGGCCAGAAATTATCCTCAGCTTTGCATTAGTCTTGTTTAATTTAAAAAGCCAGATCTAATTTTGTTAGGGTTAATGAAGTCTAGGACCTCATTAATTGTTAACCTCTCTCTGGGAGCCACACGGTTCTTTCAGAAGTAGTAGTTCCCTTTCAACACCTATAAATGTATTAGACTGTTTTTAAAAACAGGCTTCTAGGGACCAGCAGTTGGCATCATGGCCATGTCGCTGGACTCCCATGTGGTCAACCATGGTTCGAGTCCCAGACCCAGTGGCTTAAACTCATGCTGGGCATGTGTGTGTCCATGCCTGAGATCTCGAGAAGAGAATGAAGGAGTAGGAATTGCGGCATGGCCATCCCCCTGGGGGTGATTTCTCGCTTTCTGTCTCTCTCTGTCTTTCTGGTGAGCACACGTGCCCTATAGCAAAAACCTCTCAAAAGAAAAGGGGGGGGGCCTTCTATTTCTTTAACAAATGTCTTTTCAAATAGATAAATTTCTGTGATGTTCCAAAAAATAAATAATAATAATAACACATATTTGTTGAGTGAACATTGAATAAGCAGAGTATCAGAGTGGAAAGAAAATGCCCTTTGGGATTAGGGAGACCTGAGTTCAACCTTTCAAGGTCCCTCTGCTAGTAAAACCTTCTGAGCCTCAGTTTCCTTACCCTCAAAGCAGAGGCTGCATCATAGGATTGTGATCAGGATTTAAACGACGCGAGTAAATGCATCATGAGAGCCCAGCACGCAGCAGGTGTATAGGCAGTGACTTAGCTGATGGTAGTACGTGGGTTTAGTCATTTTCCTAGAGGTGAACACAATGTTGAAGGGATGCTTACATTTACTCAGGCCAACATTATACATTTAGGATAAATCCAGGATATATTATAAAATTAGGATACTAGGCCTTTGCTGTAAACAACAGTCTCTAGTTTGGACCTGAAAGAGGATACAGAGATGAAGGAATCCAGCATGTGCAGGCATGACCAGGCACATCTGCGGTGTCACAGATATTCCTGAACAATTTAACCCTCCTCACCCCTTCCCCCTCCCCTGCAGTGCTCCACAAATGCTTACCCGCAGGCCAGAGAACAAGCGTTTGGACAATTCCCTGCCGACTGGCTGTCCTGACGAGGCAATGACCGTCCTCGCACAGATGACACACGGCTGGGAAGGAGCAAGCCTTTGAGGGGAGTGAGGCCAGGAAGACACTGCTCTGACCCGGGGCTGAGGGATCTCAGCTGCGGTCCCGCTTCTGCAACTCACCAGCTGCGTGACCTCAGACAAGGCATGCAGTAAGGTTTCTGAGTCCCGGTTGCCTTTACCATGGCAAAAGAAACCTCTGTGGGGAACCAGCAGTTAGCGTAATGGCTATGTCGCTGGATTCCCACGTAGTCGACCGTGGTTCGTGTCCCGGACCTGGTGGCTTAAAACTCACGCCGGGCGCGTGTGCGTGCGTGCCCAAGATCCCGAGAGGAGAATGGAGGAGAAGGGATTGCGGTGTGACCATCCCCCCTGGGGGGTGATTTCTCGCTTTCTGTCTCTATGTCTCTCTCTGTCTGTCTGGCGAGCGCACACGCCCTACAGTGAAAATCTCTCCAAAAAAAAAAAAAAAAAAGAAGCCTCTGTGGTCCCTCCATATCCTTAGTCTTCTCCATCTGTGGAACGTAGCTTATGTGCGGGCTTCAGAGGAATGGGGGACTATACGCTAGCCCAAAATACCTACCCACTCTCTGTCATGAGGGACGAGTTTCTCAGACAGTCATACCTCAAGATACCCCACATTTACTGTTTTCTGAATTGCTAAGATTTGGTCCTTTTAATGATCTTGTTCCTAGAAGAATTGAACACAATTAACAAGTGGTCAGCTGGCTTCCAATGGCTATGCCCTCCCTAGGGAACTACTCATGAGTAATCATTTATTAACCCATTCTAGAATCTCGCTAAATGTTTATTCCAATCTGATTGGTTTGTTCTTTACAAAAATCACTTTCATTCCATCTTTGAAAGACTGGGACAAGGTTGAGCAATCTCTGGCCACTTAGGTCTTTTGTTTACGGGCTGTTTCTCTCCTCTGTGCTCTCCTTGGTATGAATTGTGGTGGGCTGGGATTCCGCTGTTAGAATCATGGAAAGTATTGTTTGGGGCTAAGCTCAAGCACTGGGCCCCAACAGACCAAGCCAAAATGGAATCACCCATGCTAAAGGCCACATAACCAAACCGAAACTGTAAGGAAGAGGTAGCGCCTACAACACAGTTTTTTCCCCCTGAGACAGGAGAGGTCAGTATACTTGAATCAACAGAATAAGGAAGTCTCCTCTGCTTTATGTCATAGAAAAAGGTAACCTAAAGTAACTCTATGTTAACTGATCAGCTTCCTCCTCTGCTTCCTTGCTTCCAGCTGTCCTGATTAATGAACTGAAAATAAAAGTCAATAAGACCTATAACCAAACTTTGACTGTTGTGTTGACATGCCACCGCTCTTTCCAAGCCCCTTTACTCCCTGACTCCCCGGCCCCACTGGATTCAGAAAAATGGAAGGCATTTGAGGTCCCAGAAGGTAAGAGAAAGAAGAAGTAACTCCATCTCTTAATTCTTTTCATCGCAGGGTGTCAGTTTGGAGTGAAAGCAGCAGCAACAATAGTGACAGCATCTATAGTGGCAGCAGCTGTAGTGACAGTGACAGTAGCTACAGTGGCATCAACGGCAGCTGTGACAGCAACAGCAAGGACAGTGACAGCAGCTACCGCAGCAGTTGTAACAACAGGTGACAGCAGCGATGACAGCAACTATCGGGCAACAAGCAATAGTGGTAGCACCTGCAGTGGCAGCAGCTACGGGTAGTAGCAGCTAGTATGACAGCTGTCACGGTGAAAGCAACTGGGGTGGCAGGCGCCACCCTGGGGGGGCCCCCAGCCACAGTTCCATGGCACCAGCAGCAGCAGCTACAATGGCAGCACCATGGTGGCAACAGCGTCGATAGCACCAGCGGTGGGAATGGTGACGGTGGCTGCAGCGGCGGCCCAGTTGTGCCAGCCCCGGAGTTCCGGCTTGGGCTCCTGAATCACAGGTGTATGGTTTAGGGAGACCCTGATTTCCTGTGGTTAGGAATCTTTTACTAACCTGATCTTTTTTCTCACTTCTCCAGCCTTTCCAACACTCATGTAGCCAATTTTTGTATCAAATTCACTCTATCTGAAATACATGGAATGGTTTCTCTTTTCTTAAACAGATTCTAATACTATATGGAATTGTTCAGAGCTTGAATCTTTAAACTGCTTACTTATTTATTTCACTTGCTATAGGGCATGAGTACTCACTGGAGAGAGAGAGAGCGTGTGTGCACACCCTCGGGAGGTGGGGGTATGGCCACACCATAATCCCTTCTCCTCTATCCTCCTCTCGGGATTTTGAGCACAGACATGTACGCAGTGGGTTTTTCAAGCCCTTGAGTATAGGACTTGACCTGCTCAGTGGACCATGTGGGGTCCAGCTGCTTTAACTAGCACACCACTGCTTGGCCCATGGTTTTACACTAATTTAAAATGCTCTCTGATCCTTATTTTGTAACCTGGACCTTTAGAAGTCTGGATATTATCAGTTGTTCATTTTATAGAATCAAACCAGCAGAATGTAAGATTTAAAGTGCTCTTGTCAAACTAAACATCAAGAAAACATCAAGAAACTAAACATCAAGAAACTAACTTATGCAATACATTGAAAAGTATTTATAAAAGTAGCTTATTGTTTATTGTCTAACAATAAATTGGTTATTAAAATATTCCTTTGTGACAAAATTCCCAATAATGAAATTCATTCTACAAGTTTCTTCAGGGTATTCTTTTCAATCTGAGGATTATACAAAACCGCCTGATAAAAATAGGCACAGTAATTCTCGGGCTTTTCGTTTCAAAGTCTGTTTTCCCATCTGTTATTCACAGCCTAGGTCTACACAACCAAAGCAAAATGGAGGATTGTGTAATTAGCTTTGACTCAGAGACAAATCGAATGTCAGAGCAGGAAAGGGACATCTGTGCTCATCTGCCTCAACACTGGTTGGAAATATGATTCCTTTGAAATGTCTAATAACCACAGAGTGGCTCTCTTTGCTTTGTTGAATACCCTCAATTATGAAGAAGCCATTATCTTGTCTGACAGCCCATTCAAGCCATTGGACAGCTTGGACAGGCAGGAGTGTGGCCCTTTTACTGAGCCCAAGGAATGAGCTGCCACAACTGTAGCTTTGACTCGTGGGTCCTAGTTATTCCATATACATCTGTGCAGAGTACATGGATCCTCTAATGTATCTGAAAGTTCTTTAGACCAGCATAAAGATAGCCATGATATTTCTTTATAGAAAGAAGTCTCAGCACCTTAAAGGCAAGCCCAGTGACCTGGGGAGGTTCTTGGTGTCAGGTGGACACTCTGACTACAAACTAAAGGCTTACATCTTCCCTGGAGATGGTGAATTTGAAAACAAAGCAAGTTTTCACCTCACACATCTGCATAGGCTCCTTCAGAAGACACAGCTCTCCCTCATCCACAAATAGGCAGAAGTGAAGTCATGATCAGTTATGCTAGTTCTAAGCTCCCTCCCCTTTACCCAGAAACATGAGGACACTGCATAACCAAGAAAATCATACTTCTTTGAATATCAGATCCAGGAATATTTACTCAAAATAATTACATTTCATATAGTGATATAATAAGTTGTTTTTTTAAAGAGAGAGGTTTTTGCTATAGGGCATGTGTGCTCGTCAGAAAGACAGAAACAGAGACTGAAAGCGAGAAATCATCCCCAGGGGGGATGACCATGCCACAATCCCTTCTCCTCCATTCTCCTCTTGGGATCTTGGGCATGCACACAAATGTGCCCAGCACAAAAATGAGTTTAAGCTGCTGAGTCTGGTACTCAAACCGTGGTTGATTACATGGGAGTCCAGTGATGTAACCATTATGCCAAGTGCTGGTCCCATAATAAGTTATTTTTGCACATCATTATGTTAGTGTGAATGGTGGTATCAGAGGAAGACAGAGATGAAAGGAGATATGGCAAGAAATTTCAAGATTTTGATAGGAACTAAATTTTAATGGCTTTTTGTAGATGCTATATTTTTATTTTTCTTTTTTAGAGAGATTTTTGCTATAGGGTACAAGCATTCACTGGAGAGACAGAGAGAGGCAGAGAGGCAGAAAGCAAGAAATCACCCTCTGGCAGGAGTGGTTACCCCCAAATCCCTTCTCCTCCATTCTCCTTGTGGGATCTTGGGCACACATAAAAACACCCTAGTGTGTTTTAAGTTGCTGGATCTGGGACTCGAACTGTGGTTGACTACATGGGAGTCCAGTGATGTAACTATTACACCATCTATTGGTCCCTGTGTATGCTGTATTTAAAATCTTATGGTGCAGCAAAGAGGAGCCATTGCTTCCTGTAATGAAGCATGACTACAGTCGTGCATATTACAAAGAGGTTTCCCTGGTGACAAGATGAAGCACATAGTGGTGGGAGACAGGACTGGTTATAAGGGAAGTTGTTAGAAGCAATGATTCAAAAAAGAAATGACAAATGAATAAATTATGTAGGCGGGGAATCACAAGGTGGAGATAGAGTCAAGAAGTTTCAACATGATTTAGTGGCTTATTAGACATAGAGGGTAAGAGGAATAAATTAAATATAAAGTCAATGGCTTGGGCAACTGGTGGATGGTGGAACCACTCGCAAAAGGGAGAATGGAAGAGGAGAAGCAAGTTTAAGTTGCAGGACTTGGTGCACGTTAAATGCAGGTGATGGCCCACAGGTGATTAAATCAGTGGATCTAGAACTTGATAGCAAGAAGGCAGAAGACGCAGAGTTCTTTCATTTTCATGATAAGAGTACATGCATGTGAATAAGTGGGAGAGGGAGAGAGATAAGCACCGTCCACCTCTGTAGTCCCCTTCCCCCAGTCATTTGGCCCGTCGGACCCTGAGCACTCGCACACGTGCCTAGTATGTTCTGACCAAGCTGGGAATTTGAATGGCCGTTGTCTCTTGGGATCTGACTTTCTCTTGAGCAGTAAATTACTGCTACATCATGAAGCAATCCCAGGAAAATGTAGATTTTTGAAGTCCCTAGCATGTGGCTAGAAGTCAAATCCATGGAAAAGGATGGGATCCATTCATTCATTTGTTCATCTACCCATTAATGTAATATTTGTTATCTACTTTGTCACAGTGACATATGAGTAGCAAAATCTTTATGCAGCAATGAACAAAAAGACAAAAGGTTTTGATGTTATGAACAAACAATAAGCAAGGAAATATAATACAATGCCAGATAATATTGGTGTTGTTAAGGAAAATAAAGCAGAGTAAGGAACAAAGGCTGATAAGTGATCAGAGACGGTCTCTCTGAAGAGATTACATTTTTAGCGCAAATTTATAAGACAATAGAGAAAAGTGGTCTCTACAGAGAGACATAGAAAAAAGCCCTGCTGTTAAAGCATATCAGACCTGTTTGAGAAATACAAAGGATTATCTAGGAGAGAATTCAGCGCAAAAATGAAAGAAGGTGATGCCCAAAGACAGAACTATGGGAAACATCAGCTATCATTCTTTTTAAAAAATAATTACTTATTTATTTAATATTATTATCATTTTTTAATTTGACCAGAGAAAGACAGAGAGAGAGAGAAAGTAAGAAAGCAAGCCACTAGGGCCAGGGCTTGAACCACGGCTGGCCATGTGGGAGTCCAGCACCTCAAACACCATGCCACCTGCTGGCCCCAAGAACATCAGCTTTAAAGAGTGAGCAAAGAAAAAAGAGGAAGAAGGATAATTAGAATTAGAGAAGCAAGGGTGCCTCTTCTGGTTTGTTGTGTTTCCAGTGACAGAAATACTGAAGTCTGGGACTGACTTTGCGGGCTGCTGGTGAAGGGAGCTGGATTCCACATGGCTAACTGCATGGTTTCAAGTCTTGTCCCAGCAGCTTGAAAAATACAGAGTGGTTATGCGTGCGTGTCCAAAGGTCTGACAGGATGAAGAAATGGAGAAAGAATTGTGGCATGACCATGCCTCCCACTAAGGGATACTTTCTCCTCTCTCTCTGTCTCTCTCTCTGTCTCTGAAGAGTGGATGTGCTCTCTGACAAATTAAATAAATAAATATCTGAGTTTGGTAATTATAAAGAATGGAGCTTACTTAGCTCATGATTTTGGAAGTGTGAGGTCAAGCAGCTGCATCTGGTGAGGGTCTTCTTAGAGGGATCCCAAGGTGGCATAAAGCGTCACGTGCAAGAGCCCAATCAAGAGCGAAGCATGACTCTGTGTTGCAGGTAAACTTGCACTCTCTTAATCACACTACTGGCTCAGCAGATTTCAATACATGAATTCTGGGGAGACACCTTCAAATGACATTGCATGGCTAATGCTGTACTCTGAGAATTTAACACCATAGTTGGATAGTTGTCTTCCTGAATATCCACTACCCCTGTTTACAACTGTGTATCCACACAGCAATAGAAGAAATGTAAGAACTCACCTCTCCTTTCCTCCTCCTTCAGTGGCTGAGAGCTTCCTGTGTTTGGCAATGGTCTGTCTGAGTCTATGCATTTCCCCCCTTCTTTTTAAGGGTATAGAGTGTGTGTCTTCACCGCAGAGAAACAGAGACAGTGAGAGAGAAAGTAAAAAATCGCTTCATCCTAAATATCCCTGTTAGTACTAAAGCCGTCGGCTCTTGTTGAATTGCATAAGCATTATTAACCGCAGTGCTCTCCCAGCCACATGTTTCCTTAGGTACTAGCTTTGTACTGGCATTATTTTTTAAAAAGATATTTTATTTAATTTTATTTATTCATTCACTTATTTTCATTTGACTAGCAAGAGAGACACATGGGGGATGGGGAGTGAGAAAGAAAGCCACCAGGTCTGGGACTCAAACCGTGGTCAGTCATGTGGGAGTGTTGAGCACCTTAACCACCATGCCACCTACTGGTCCTGTGTACTGACATTATTTTATGCTGGCATTATTTACCAGCAGCTTAGCACACACTTTTTATTCACCAAGAGTGGATAAAATATGGTGATGGAAGCTTTGTAAATCTTGAACTGTACATTTACAATTTAAGCATTTCACTATATAAAAATTATAGCAATAAGAAAAATACATTCTAAAATAGGAGAGAGAAAGAAAGGGGAAAAAAATCTAATGCAGGGGATAGTGAGGTTGGTGTGGGATTCTAGAAGCCAACAGTCAAATGTTTATAGGAGGTCAGGGAGATCACGACTAAGAACTGGCCAAGTAACGGGCAATGAGACAGTCATACGTTCCTGTGGCAAAAGCAGATTTGGCAGAGGGGAATAACACTAGACTAGAAGCTCATTCAAGTGAAAATGAAGAAGCTTACATATGGCTGATCTAATGCATGCTCTTACTTCTGCTTTCTGTGAAATCTCACTGAATGAGAGTAAAGAGAATTTTTAATGACGTACCCCCCCCCACACACACACACACATACCACCTATACAATTTAGAAGGTGGAAACATCTAGACAAATGTAATAGACTGAGAAGATCTATGACAGCTGAATTCCTCCACCCTGAGAAAGTCAAGAAGCAATCTGAATGGCACCATAGAACCTCCAAAAAGCTCAGGAATTTTAGGGTCAACTGGGAGTGAGGAGCAAAAGCGGGCCTAAAAATGTTTAAAAAGCAGCTTGCCATCCCTATCACCCCTTCATTTCTCACAGCTGAGAACTCTGCTCTCCAGCTAGGCCTGCGATTATAGGAGAAAAATGAGAAGGCCACCGAATGTGTAGTGAGATCGAGGATACAGGAAGAAGGTGCTCAGATCAGTTACACACTGAATCGTGAGATGCCTACCACATCTCACCCAGCACCGGCCTTTCTCCCCAGCTTGGCTCCCAGAATGCTGATGCTGACAGCCAGGCTTCCGATGGGATGATTTTCTTAAAGGACTCTGACGAGGCCAAAGGAAAAGATCTAACGTCACCCTGATGACCGTAGTGGACAAGCCTCCCTCAAACCCTAGCTCTGTTCACACATCAAGAGTCATCTTTTCAGTGCCCTGTTCTTTCATGTTTAGGGATGGCCAAGGACTACTAAATATTTAAAGCTTCTAATATCAAAGATGGAAATGAAATCCTCCAACAAAAGTAACTTGAAGGTTTAGTTTTCTTTTAAATTTTAAGAAAAGAAACTTAAACTATCATTGAGAAGACATTGGATGTACAAAATAAAAATGAGGTATGGCAAAAGAAATAACAAGAAAGGAACATTAATAAAAACAAAAAGGAGCTCTTAGAAATTAAAAATATGATTGCTGAAACTAAAAACTCAATATGAGGTTAGAAGATAAATTGAGAAAAGTAGAGCAAAAACTTAAAAAAGATGGAAAATAGAAGAAAAAACTAAAAGAGAAGCTTAAATGATCAGTCTAAGAGGACAGACATCTGAAGTATAGGAGTTATTGAAAGAGAAAACAAAAGAGAAACACGTGAAGATATAATCAAATGAACAAATAAAATTTCCCAAAACCAAATGATATAAACTTTTAGATTTAAAAGGCCCACCAAGAGCATAATGGATAGAAATAGACCCATAATAAGACATTAATCATATCATGTACAAAGAGATGAACAGGTTGTATATAAAGGATTAAAAGTAAGAATAGCTTTGGACTTGTTTTTTGGTTTTTGGGTTTTTTTAGATTTTTGTCACAGGGTGTGTGCACTCATCAGAGAAGGACTGAAAGTGAGAAATCTCCAGGGGGGATGGCCACAACACAATCCCTTCTTCTCCATTCTCCTCTAGAGATTTTTTTTTTTCCTGCATGCACACACACATGGTGTGTTTTTCAAGCCACCGAAGTCTGGGACTCAAACTATGCAATCAGCCATATGGATTCCAACACCTTAACCACTATGCCACATGCTGGCCCTACTTTGAACTTCTTAAGAACAGTAGAAGCTAGAAAATTTTTTAAAAAACATGATTTATAACTTGAGAGAAAACTATATCTATCTGGAATTCTATATAGAAAGTCTTAAAGCATGAAGGTGAGCTAAAGACATGTGAGTTGGGACCAGCAGTTGATCTAATGACTATGTCGCTGGACTCTCATGTAGTCCTGGACCAGATGACTTAAACTCAAGCTGGGTGCGTGTGCGTGCCCAAGATCCAGAGAGGAGAATGGAGGAGAAGGGGGCGATTTCTCGCTTTCTGTCTCTATGTCTCTCTCTGTCTGTCTGGCGAGCACACGCGCCCTATAGCAAAAACCTCTTCCCCCCCCCAAAAAAAAAGACACATGAATCTTCAGACGTTTACTTTTCATGATGCCTCCCAGAGCAATAGCAAAACAGAGTATATCAAGAAAGAGAATGGCATATCCTGGAAACAGAGGATCCAGCGCCAGGAAGAGCTGAAGGGACTCTTCAGGATGGGGGTGATGGGGGATCCAGGATGCAAATTGTGCAGAGGCTCTGATAGTTACCTGAACAGACTGAAGCAGGTCACATGATGCAGGAAGACAAGACTCCAAGAAAATGAAATTGATGTATTTGAACCTACTGAAAGAATTTTTACACTTCAGGGGAGGAGATGGGTCAAATTGATGATAAATGCTTATATGACTAAGTATTTCTTTAAAATAAAGAGTGTTAACTTGAGGGGAAGCAAAAATATCTGAAATAAAAAATAGCCACGAGGCCAGCTCATGTGGTGGTGGTAATGGTGGATGGATCCCACATAGCCAACTGTGCAGTTTGAGACCCAGACTCAGGGGCTTGAAGAACACTTGGGGCATATGTGTGTGCATGCCCGAAGTTCTGAAAGGAGGAAGACCTGGAGGAGAAAGAATTCTGGCACAGCCACCCCCCGCCCCCCGAGGGGGTGTTTTCATTCTCTTTCACTCTCTTGCTCTCTCCTGCAAGTGCATCACACTTTGGAATAAAACAAAACAAAACAAAACAAAACAAAACAAAAAAAACCAAAAAACCTTAGAGGATTAAAATTATTTAGACCAAGTTACCATACTGGCCACCAAGGACAGAGAGAGATGATGGAGCTGGAGAGAGCCCATCATGCCACCTTCTGGCCCTAATCCTCTAAAGTTTTAACAAGATGTAAATGCCACAGCTTTGATCGGACCCTTACCCTGAGGCTTTTTTGCAATGAATATACACACACACACACAAATCTTCAAAAAGTTCTTAGAAGGGCCAGCAGTTATCATAATGACTATGTCGCTGGACTCCCATGTAGTCGACCACGGTTCACGTCTCGGACCCGGTGGCTTAAAACTCACGCCGGGCGCGTGTGCGTGCGTGCCCAAGATCCCGAGAGGAGAATGGAGGAGAAGGGATTGCGGGGTGACCATCCCCCCTGGGGGGTGATTTCTCGCTTTCTGTCTCTCTGTCTCTCTCTGTCTGGTGAGCGCACACGCCCTATAGCAAAACACCTCTCCCCCCCCAAAAAAAAAAAGTTCTTAGAGAGGCCCAGTAGTGGCATGGTGGACTCCCACATGGGCAACCACGGTTTGAGTCCTGTACCTGGTGGCTTTCTCACTTTCCTTTTCTTTCTCTCTCTGGTCAAATTAAAATATAATATTAATAACACTAAGTAAAATAATTCTTTAAAAATAAAGTTTGTGGAAATGTATATTAGGAAAAAAACTGCATGAATTTTAAATGTTTTTTACACCAAACTAAGCTAGAATTTTCATTTCATTTCCACAAATTTTTTGAAGTTCCCTCACATGTATATTTTTCTCCTGGCACTTTTTACTCGAAGTCTTTTAAACGCTTTAGATTCTGGGTCCTAAACATGTAACCAAGCCATACAACAACCAAAGTGACTCCATATTATGCTTACTCTTGAAAGTCCATCATAACAGAGTAGCTTTTAGGAAAATCAGTCTTTAACTGCTTTCACTTCCCTCACACTGAATCTAGCCTAATGCCCAACATTGAAAGTTAAAACTAGCCTTGCCGGGTTGTTGCGGATACTGGGCTATGAAGGAGGAGGAAGACTACCAGCAGTCCTCTCCCACTCCCTCCCCAGTGAGTACATGGAAGCAAGGTCTGATTCCCCTTGTGATTACCTGTAACTTTGGAGATGGTCTTTGGATATTAGTCCACCGTTTACCCAGATTGCCAGCTTCCTAAAGAAAGCTGCCTTTCCTTTTTCACTAACACATGCCATTCAAACTCTCAAATGCTGACTATTGAGCAGCAAGCAGCTTGGGTTTGGTACTGAGGTTCCAGTTACAAAAGTGGTTGACTTTTTCAAATTTAAAAGGCTCCAGATCTTTGTTTCATCTTTATTTCCTTTTATCTATCATTGTAAACTGGCTGTAACATTCCTGTGCTGCTTTTCTCTCTCCCTCTTTCTTTCCTTCCTTTTCTTTCTTTTTTTTTTTTTTCCAAAATGCAGAGCCAATTGTAATCATATACAAAGAGAACTTCAAAGAGATCATGGAGAAATAGAATTAAAGTATGAGTTTATTTTGGTGCAAAAAAATGTTTGAAATCTATGCATACTTTTTTCTTAGCATGTATTTTTCTGGGAACTATTTGAAGACTCCCTCTTACAGCAGAGTGCTAAGGTTCTTTTTGACATCTTCCCCCTGGAGTACAAGCTCAGTAGGTACATGATCTCTGCCTTCCAGACAGTTACAAGCAACAGCTCTACCCAACGTTCTGCCTCTTCTCAACCCCTGATACCTATTTCCTCACTGCTATTACCTGACTACTAAACCAACCTTTAATTTTTTTTCAGCAGTTTATCATTATTGGTATCAACATTTTATTTAGTCAGGATAAGTTGTTTTTAATTGCAGTAGCAACTTCATCCTGGAATGTGTCCTTAACTCAATAAAGATGATTTCGTATTCACAGCAGGTCTGATGTGGGTGGGTGAGTTTCCAGATGTTGCCTGTGCCCTGTGTGATGAGGCAGCTCAGCTACTGCAGAGGGAGCCCTCTTTAAAAGAAAGAAAAGATCACAGGGAAAGTTCATGCCTGCTTTTCTAAGTTTTGACAGTCAAATGAGACACCTCACTGCTGCCCAGAGTCCACTGACCATGTAGTCTACAGTGCTGCCTAATTGTGAGGGGACTGCAATTTTTAAAAAAAGGCATGTGGGTCATTGTTGAGCAGCAAACATCTCTTCCATAGTCCACCGAGGGCTCGTGTGGTGAAAGCAAGGCTAATGAAGAAAATAGCCTGGGCAGTGGGGCCCGACATTAAGGGTCCTTGTCCTGGAGGGTGGCTGAGCTACACTGGAATTGCATGAATGAGAAACACAATTTGGGCATTTAATTGTTCTTTTTATTTCCCCAGAGATAAAAGTCACGTGACATTAAATTTGCCATTAAAATTAAATTGTCAGAGGCATGTGCACTCACTAGGGAGAGTCAGAGAGACGGAGAGTCTCACCAGAAAGAGCCAGAGACAGAGGAAGTGAGAAAGCAGGCAGCCAAGTTCGGGATTTGAAGTGTGGTTGGCCTTGTGGGAGTCCAGTGCCATAACCACCACGCCACTTGTTGGCCCCCAATACCGTACTTATGCCAAATAAATTCTAGGTCGATCAATAACTTAAGCGTAAAACCATGACAATACTGTAATAGGGATATCATTGCTATTTTTTTCTTAATTTAAAACTGAGGAAGATCAAGACACATGTAAGATAAGATTGACAATCTTTATTAGTTTGCTATAGGGTGTGTGTGCTCACCAGAGAGAGAAAAAAATGAGAAATCACCCCTGGTAGGGAGATGGCCACCGCACAATTCCTTCTCCATTCTTCTCTTGGGATTTTGGACACACAAAACAGCATGTGTTTTCTGAGCTGCCTGGTCAGGGTCTCAAATTGTGCTGTAGGCCATGTGGGATCCAACCACCTTTACCTCAATGCCATCTGCTGCCTCAAGGTTGACAAATTTACTAATTTACGAATTTAAACTTTTGAAAGAAAAAAGGCTACCGGAAACAAGGTCAAGAGGTAAATCATAAGATTGAAAAAAGGAAAAACCTACAATTTATCTAGCAATGAAGGAGTTAATTTATTTAAGTACAAAAAGATCTGGAAATCTGCAACAGAAAGATGAATAATTCTATGAAAAAATCAGCAAAAAGTAGACAGTTTGAAACAAAAATAAGCAAATAGCTAATAAAATATAAAATTTTTCCTAGCTTTTTAAATAATCAGAAAATATAAGATAAAACAAGATAGTATTTTTTGACTAGCATATTTGCAAAAACAGAATTTTGATTATCCTCAGGACCAGCAGTTAGCGTAATGACTATGTTGCTGGACTCCCATGTAGTTAACCGCAGTTCGAGTCCCGGACCCAGTGGTTTAAAAACTCATGCAGGGTACGTGTGCGTGCGTGTCCAAGATCCCAAGAGGAGAATGGAGGAGAAGGGATTGCAGCGTGGCCACCCCCCTGGGGGTGGGGGGTGATTTCTCATTTTCTATCTCTGTCTCTTTCTATCTTTCTAGCAAACACACATGCCCTATAGCGAAAACCTCTTAAAAAAAAAGAATTTTGATTATCCTCAAGAGAATGAGAAAAAGGAACTCTCATGTATTGTTAATGGAATGTAAATTGCTGTAACCTCTTTGGAAAGCAATTTGGCAACAACTATTAACATTTAAAGAGTGCATTCTCTTTGACTCAGCAATTCCCCTTCTAGGAATTTTTCTTGTGGAAACACTTACACAAGGAGGCAAATATTTATGGTATGGGGACAGCATGATACCACTGGGTTGTCAGGAAAGTCATGACACATTTTTGCATAGAAAAACAAAAAAGTATGTCATGACTTTCCTGACAACCTAATATTATTTGCGATAGTAAACAACTAGATAAAATGTAAATGCCCATCAAGAGAGGATTAAGTATACCACAGTGGTTCTTGATAAAATACTATATGCTATGGAAAAATCAGTACATTTGTATGTGTTGATATAAAAAGTATCCCAGCAAAACCATTTTAAGTAAAAAAAAAAACATAAGGTAGAATACAGTATTATTATAAGTAAAAATCACAAGGATCACTTTTTTTTTAAGAGAGATTTTTGCTGTAGGGTGCATAGCACACATTGCCAGAGACACAGAGAGACAGAAAGCAAGAAATCACTCCTCCGGCGGGGGGAGTCATGCCACAGTCCCTTCTCTTCCATTCTTCTCTTGGGATTTTGGGCACGCATGCACACGTGTTCAGCATGAGTATTAAGCCACAGGATCTGGAATTCGAACCGCAGTTGAGTACATGGGAGTCCAGTGACATAACCATTACACCATCTGCTGGTCTCACATTTTTATATATATAAGGGGGTCTTCAAAAAGGCCATGAAAAATGTGTACTATGAAAAAAAAACTCTGCATGGATTTCAAAAAATACTTGTACCCAAATAAATTTGTATTCTAGAACTTTCCACAAACTTTGAAGTCTCCTTACACACACACACACACACACACACACACACACACACAAACTTTTTCTGGCAAAAAGAATTAAAATTATGATTATGATCAATTATAATTGCATTATATTGGTGTGTAAATAAGGGGGCAGGCTTTTACATTTCATATTATACTCATTTGTATTAGAATTAGTTAAACTGGCTAACTAGTAAAAACTTGCCAGTGTAGCACTTTATGATTAAACAACAAGAATTCAAGTCACTAATCCATCCATGTGAATATAAGGAGTCTTCAAAAAAGTTCCTGGAGAAGAGTATCATGAAAAAAACTATGCATGTGTTTAAAAAATTGTCTTGGTCATCCCACCCATCATCTCACCCAGGTTAGGGTGACTATAAAAAAGACAAAAAATAATAAATCCTGGTGAGGAGGTAGAGAAAGAAGCACTGAAAGGAGAGAGGTTTCTTTTGACCACTTCTAAGAGTTTCTGCCTTTCAGAAAGTATGATATAAGTCAGGCAAACAGAATTACTCATTCATTAATTTTTTTATTATTATTTGTCCTAATTGTTGCCTTGAGTGCTGAGACTACAATAGACAAAATTGCAACACATTGAATTTAAAAATCTAATTGGCTTTTATTAGCAATTATGAAATCGGACATCTCATTCTATAAAACAGAATCATTATTTTGATGAGCAGAGCAGAAGAGCCTAACTTTATGGGCAAGAAAGGGCTGGAGAAAAGCAGAAACATGGAACAAAAAGCAAATTGTTTATTTTTTCTTTATAGGGTTAAAATAGAAGGGCTTTCTTGTCATGCTGGCTCAAGTAAATTAGGCCCCTTCTGATTGGTTCCTGTGAAACTCCTGTTTGGAAAACTGACCCATTTCAAAGTTCAGTTTATTATGAAGCACTTAGCACAAGTGACTCCATGTTACTTTGGTCTGACCTGTTGGGTGTAGTACAGGAGCTCAGTCTAAATCAATGGCCTCATATGAATTTATTTAACAATAGTAAATATGAGAAAGTATTCCTCTCCTCCCATAGTGGTTATAGCCTATAAGTAGATGGGAATATAACTAAAACACAGACAAATTCTAGGAAAAAAAAAAATAGAACAAAGTCAAGGGTAAGACTGAGGAAAGGCAAGGGGCTAATTTAGGCTGCATGGTCAGGAAGGCCACTGTGGAGATGATCTTTAAGCTGAGACATGAATGACCATAGAGGTGATTTTTAAGCTGAGACCTGAATGACAGGAATGATCAAGTCTAGCAAAAATCAGGAAGCAGAGCAACCTGAAAAGCCCTGGGTAGGAATGAGTCTACACTTTCTCAGGTAGGAAGGTCAGGGTGCGGAGGGGCCAATTTCACAGATGAGGTCAGAAAGGTCATGGCCAGATCTGTAAGGCTTCTTGGGTCATGATGAGGTGTCTTGACTTTGTACTACCCACAACAGGAAGCCACTGAAAGGTTTTACATAAGGCGGTGAGATGATGATCTGACTTAATATTTTTTTATTACTCTGGCCTGTGTGCAAAAGGTGAGAATAGAAGCAGAATCAGCTTGTCACAACAGTTCAGTGAGATGACTACAGCCTGGAGCTGCAGATGAAGTAGAGGGATGCAGACTGTGCTGGGAAGAAATGTCAGGGCTTGTTGATGGAGTATCTGAAGAGAGAGTATCAAGACTGATACCTGAACTAGACTGGAGCATAGATCCAGTGTCATTTACTAAGTTGGTGGAGACTGGCAGAGAAGCAGACAGAAGGTGGGAGCAGCCCGAAGTCCCGATTGGGGCTCATGCAGTTAGAGACACTGTTGGGCATGCAGAGAACAGAAGCAGCCAGCTGTCTCAACAAGCCTGCAGTGCAGTGGACAAGACAGGATTGGGACTCAGAATTTGACCATAATCTACAGAAGAATATTGTTCGGACAGGGGAGCAGAACAGCTAGCTGGGGTAAGTGTGGAAAGGGAAGAGAAAAAGGAAAGGAAGAGTAGAAAAAAGGCAAGGGAAGGCAGGGGGGAAGAAAACGGCCACAATCGAGCTTGAGTGTTCTCAAAGGGAGGAGATTCAGAAGTAGCCCATGATTTCAGAGGGAATCCACCTGGGGAAGGAAGATATGCAGTAGAAGCTGAGAGAAGAAAGTAAGACCTTGAAGACAGAGCTGAGGGGTGAGTCAGACCTGGGCAGCAAGTGACGGACTTAAGCCAGAGAGAGGTTGTTGATCACTTTGATTAGAGCCCTTTGCAGGACAAGATGAGGTAAAAAGCCAAGGATGAAAACTGAGAAAGTAGAGATTGACTCTAGACAATACTTCAAAGACATTTTGTTGTAGAAAAGTAAGATTGTAAAGAAAAGAGGTGGTCAAGAAAGAGGTGTTCTGTTTTGCTTTTGAGACATAAGAACCATTGACTAAGTTGGTAAAGACTAGAGGAGAAGGCTATGCACGTAGGTAGGACTGAAGAGAGAGGGGCTGGCTGCCAGAGCAGGGCCCTGAGAAGGGGAGTGGGGCTGGATCCTGACACAGTGAAAAGGAAGTGTACCTGACAGAGGAGCCAGTCATCCACTGTGACCAGAGGGCAGGCAGAGCAAGTGGACAGAGCCAAGCTGCGTGGTAGAGTTGATGAGGGGAAGATCTAGTCCCATAGTTTCTATTTCCTCCATGAAGTTTGAGGGAAAGATGCCAGTCAAAGGATGAGGGGAAGGGGAAGCAGGTGTCAGAGCTTCGAGGGGAAAGAAGGTGTAAAATGCTGTGGTTCAGAGAAATCAAGGGATAAGTGGGCAGGTCAGCAGGCATGTAAAAAAAAAAAAAATAAGTACAGACTTTATTTTGTTTCTTTACAAAGGCACAATGGCCTCTTATTTTCCCTCCCACTTTCTTAACAAAATATAATTGTTTCTCCTTGCACACAAAGACCTCAAAATTATAAAAATAAATAAATAAATAAATAACCAACCCAGCAGATGAAACAAAAGAGGGTGACAAAGACGTTTTTTGGATCAAAGATGGGAAAGTCTGGGGAAGAGGGGCTAGGTGGAGGTGTTTGTGACCACGAAATGAGATGAGACTAGTTCCAACATTTTCATTTTGTCACTTCCGGCAGCTGGGTAGGAGGCTGACACCATGTTGGCCAGAGAAGATGGCGTCAGGCTGCGCATTCTTGGCAGCCGAGGGAACAGAGTCAGCCTGAGGCTACACAGTGAAGCATGAAGAATTTGTTGCAGGAGGCACTACATCTCTCCCAGCATCTTTTCTTCCCTTCCTCTTCCTCTGCAGAATCTAGTTCTGTTCAGGTGTTCATGCAGCTCAAGAGAGCTGGAGGAGTGAGAAACTGACTCTTTC
>NW_006205727.1:5089703-5114327 GCF_000334495.1 Tupaia belangeri chinensis
CCCAACTCCAGAGATGAATGCTAATAATCTAAATCAATCAGCCTATGCCATTCCTTTGGCGATGATTATTTTATTATCTTTTTAAAAATCTGCTATAGGGCATGTGCATTCACTAGAAAGAGACAGAAAGAGAGGGAGAGACATGAAAAATCATTCCCCAGAAGAAATGGCCACACAATCCCTTCTCTTCTGTTCTTCTTCAGAACATTGGGCACACACACTGCCAGTATATTTTTTAAGCTTCCAGGTTTGAGATTTGAATTACTGTTCAACTTTGAGGGTTTTAGCTACCTTAACCACACTCCACCTGGCTGGTCCAGTGATGATTATTAATTAGTCAAGGAGATGGCCCAATTGGACCTGTCAAATAGAAGAGAAGGACTTCATCCTATGCGTGGAGAGATACTGTTTTTCTCTCTTATTAAATGTGAAAAAGGAAATGAGATGCCCAGCTGCTGGCCTCTGTCACAAGACAGTGCTGTGGATGGAGAGTGGAGAGATGGAGATTATCTGAGGCCCAGTGACATTGCTAACCCCGTGAATCAGCCAGCCTTGAAGACTGTTTCACTTCTGTACTTCCTGCAATTTAAGATAATAAATCTTGGAACCAGCAGTTAGCATAACGGCCATGTTGCTGGACTCCCACGTAGTCGACCGTGGTTCGTGTCCCGGACCCGGTGGCTTAAAACTCACGCCGGGCACGTATGTGTGTGTGCCCAAGACCCCAAGAGGAGAATGGAGGAGAAGGGATTGTGGCGTGACCATCCCCCCTGGGGGGTGATTTCTCACTTTCTATCTCTCTCTGTCTGTCTGGCGAGTGCACGTACCCTAATAGCAAAAACCTCTCCAAAAAAAAAAAAAGATAATAAATCTTATTTTAAATTTGTTTTTCTTTTTAATTTGCCCGAGAGTGTGTGTACTCACCAGAAAGAGACAGAGGGGAAGAGCTCACTCCCCCATGGGACATGGTCACACCACAGTCTCTACTCTTCTATGTCTCCCTCCCATCAGAATTTCGGGCACATATGCACATGAACCCGGTGTGTTTCTGAAGTCCTGGGTTCAGGCCTTAAACCGCATGTTTGAGCATGTGAGATCCAGTCACCTTAATCACTAGGCCCTGGGCTGGCCTTAAATCTTATTTTTTAGGAACCAGCTTTAGTCAGGGCTTCTGTTACTTGCGACAAAAAAAAGCATCCTAATGTACACAAGTAGGTTTGCATATTAGAAATTATCAAAACTGGGTTGACCAGTGCTCACCTTTCTCCTCTCAAATGCACTGCCTAAAGCAGAGGGAATGCTTAATGCCAGGAGGCAGATCTCAAGATCCCTAGGACATTTCTAGCTCCCACAGTTTAGGTTTACCAGAGGCAGATACGTTTGTCTGTAATCTAGTTTGGTCAGTTATATTTGTTTTTGTACAATTATGCATACCAATAAAATATGAATGAGGAAAAGAATTGCTGTTGAATAAAATCCAAACTGTATGTTCTCAACAAGCAGTAAGGACAAGCAACTGATACGAAACAAAGCAAAAGAAGTTTGATGTGAGTGAAAACAGTGTATCAAATAATTGGGACATTTTGGAAGATCTAAAAAAATTCTGAGTTCAGAATTCCTGATTATTTCTCAACTGTGTTTAAGTTCTGGCTCTACTTTAATGTAGGCACTGGAAGCCCTTGACACTGAGTCCATTTTTACTGTTTAAATGTCCACACAGAACTCCAGTGAGGTGTCATATACTTTAAAAAGACTTGTCTCTTAAAATACTGTCAAATAAAGATATAGTTTTGTGTTTTGCTGTTGTAAGATCTCCCAAGTGTCCAGGTGTTTTCTGCTTTTACTCACTCCCTGCTGTAGCTGATTGCCTCGCTAGCTGCCAGTCTGGGGTAGACATGTCCTCTGTCTCCCTTCAGCACCCCCACCCCATCAAGCTTGTGGGAGGCAAAAATATGCCACTCCGAAGTATACTTCTTTGGCATATTTCTGAGATAACGATTTATAGACTCTGCAACCACATGAATGAACTTTAAAAAAAAAGTATCTCTTGTAAAACAAAATTATCAATACATCTATTTGTATCTATAGAGTAAAAAGCAGATGCAACAGGATTTCCTGATACTTAGAATTATAAGCCTAACACCTGGCCAAGGAAGACAAGATTTCTCCCCTCACCTTTTCATAGTTCATCAACAAATCTCTTCTTTTCTGTATGGCATAAAAATATCAATCATTTGACATTTCTTTGAGTCTCATGTGCCAAATTCCTGCATAACTATGTGCACACTTTTTAAATAATAAAAAATTTATATATGTAAATATATTTTTTCTGATAATCTGGTTATCAGTTTATTTTATAGACTAGAAATCACCGAATCCTTAGAAGAAATAAAGAAAATTTAAACTTTTCTACAACCTACTCTCCTCAAACACTCTTCTTTCTCTTCTTCATTATCAAATTGTAAAAAATAAGTTTTTACAATTTAATAATTATAATAACAAGAATCTCTTTGAAAGGATCTACACTGAGGTATTAACTGTGATGTCAGAACAGGTAGGAATGCCTGGACTAAAAGGACAGAAATCAGGCCCATGCTACTCATCACTCAACAAAAACCAGTCTTTAGACGCAAGCACTGATGAATAAGGAAAGGAATTTGTTCGATTAGGCCAGTACTGGAGAGAGAGTACTGGATTATCTCCTACCTAATAAATGAGATACAGATTTTTTTATTGGGGAAGGGGCCAGTATAAGCACACCTCTGGAAGTGAGAGGTAAATTAATTCTTGTCTAAGGGCAAAATCACAAGGAAGCCTGGTCATTGTCTTTGGGCAGGTTCGCCAGGAGACCTGATGGTATCAGGAAGGCCATCGCAGCTTAAGAGACAATTTCTGTTCTGGTTATGAAATGCGTCCTTGTTCTGGCCAGTTACAGGTCTACAATAGACTCAGATAAACCATGATTAATGAGAAACAAAAACGGAGTCGGTCAAGACAACTCTTAGAACTTGTTTTAAAAGTGAGGGTCTCCTTCCAGTCCAACACCCAGCGAAGCGAAAACCTATGTGTATCTGAGGTGATCCCAGCCCTGCCCCTTTAACCAGAAAGTGTCTGCTCCAAACCTCTCCATCTGGCCCAATATCTAGTAAAGCACTGCAGGGGATCTCTATCTTCTTTCTGTCTCTGTCTCTCTCTCTCCCTCTCCCTTTTTCTCAAAATTCTTTCTCTGGAAATTCTTACACACACACACACACACACAAACACACACACACACACACACACACACACACACATATATATGTATGTATGTTTCTAAAAAGCCTGTAAGTACTGTCTGTTGTTTCTGACCTCTCCTTTCTCTTGCTAATTTCAGAATCCATGTTTATCTGAGGTTGTCCCAGCCCTGCCACCTTTGCCCAGAGCACTAGCAAGCCACATAATTTTCATTTGTTTGCATTTTTAAATTGTTTTTTCACTTTTCTTTTTTTGTTTGTTTTGTCCTTTTTTTTCCCCCTTTTCTTTTACCTGACTTTCTCACCTTGCTTCTCAGCTTCCAACACTGAGTGTCTAGACAGGTCCAGGTGCACAGTAGTGAAATATCTGAGTCATAGAATCATAGAAAACCTCAGCCCCCACTGAACTGCTATAGAAAGGGAGAAACTTATCTTCATAAATATGAATTCAAGTCTCTTTCTGTGGATATCACTTTACAAAACACAGTAGTAGAGGAAAAATAGGTATAGAAGTACCTCATAGTAAAGTGAAATGTATGAGCTTACAGTAGCAGAAATCTCCAGTAAATTATCCAAACATGAATATATCACCAAATGACTAAAAATCAGAGAAGAGAGACGGCAAAGTGAGCAGCAGGAAGAAATAACAGAGCTGCAGTGAGCACGACTCATCTCCTCTCACACACCTCTGAATTCTTTGTTGAAACCCTGCAGCTCAGCCCAGGTGCACCTATTCCCTAGAAACTGAGGCCTTTGTAATATCCAGATCCATCTCCAAAAGTTCAGGTTGCTTGGTGAGGATCAGGGAAATGGAACTGCAAAAATACTGCAGGTCATCTCCTCCTGCACACCTCTAACACTCAGAATTAACTCCAAGAAAGTAGAAAGTAACATATAATCCATCAGATGACCAGAAACCACCACAGAGGCACAAGAAATAGGGGAAATCAAGAAAATATCTCTTTCCCAAGGGTAAAGAATAGCCCTTCATCATCTGCAGACAATATAAGGGAACTCATGGAAATGTCAGATAATGAATTTAGAATATTCATAGGGACCAAGCTAACAGAGATGCAAGAGAAGAAAGACAACGAACTCCAGAAGATGCAGGTGAAAAGAGATAATGAGTTCCAGGACATGAGGAAGTTCTTGTATCATCTGAAAGAGGAAATACACACCATAAAAAAGAATCAAACGGAACTGTTAAGAGATTAAGGTTGTAATTCAGGAAATGAAAACTTCCCTTGAAAGTATTAAAAGCAGATTAGATCATGCAGAAGATTGAATCTCAGATGTAGAAGACGAACATCTGAGCTAGAAAAATTCACCAAAAAGACTGAGAAAATAACCTCCCAAAAAGATAATAATATATGAGTAATATTAGATACTATTAGACAACCTAACATCCAGATCATCAGTATCCCAGAAGGTGAAGAAACTAATAAGGGCATTGATAATCTATACCATGAAATCCTGGAAGAAAATGTTCCAAACCTAGAGAGGCATTCTAATATCCAGACCCAAGAAATACAAAAGACCCCATATACGATCAACCCAAGAAGATTTTCTCCAAGACACTTCATAGCCAGATTTACCAAAACCATAGACAGAGACAAGATACTAAAATTGGCAAGAGAGAAACATCAAGTTACTGTCAAAGGATATCCCATCAGGCTAATATCAGATCTCTCATCAGAAACAAACCTGAAAGAATTTACTAACACCAGAATAGCTCTTTGAGAAGTTCTGAAGGGAGTGCAATACCAGGAAAACTAAAAGACAGACAGAAATAAGAGAATAAAAGATGACCAAAAAAAAAAAGACCGACTTAATGGTAGGGATAAGTTCAGAAATATCAATAATAATGTTGAACGTTAACTTCAGGATGTAAACGGAAAGATCGTATCACAGTAACACTGTAAATTCAGCAAAAGAGAGATTACATAAGACTGCACTGGTGAAATAGAATTCTATGACTTTTGTCTAAGACATTATTGATTTTCTTCTTTGATTTATCTTCCAGATTTAAGGATTTTGGTTTTCTTTTAAGTTTTTGATAGGTTCAGCAATTTGTTAAAAATTTTTTTTTAATTGAAAAACTTTTCTCCCTCCCTGACCCCTTTTCAACTGGAAAATATTTGTGAGCTTTCTTATTTTGTGGCAGGATGGTTATTTGCATAAGTTCGAAATACAAATCGCATCTGTTGCCTTCCATCATAAATGGAATTCTTATGGAGCTTTCTGCAAATAACAGAGCAAATTGAGATTAACCTAATTTTTTTGCAAATAAGTTAGCTTATAAATCTCTTTAGTAAAAGGGGGAATGGAGAGAGAAAAAAATGTTTCAGAAGAAAATTAAACTAGTGCACTTGTCACTGGATTCTAGCTTTGTCCATATTTTTAGTTCAAGATCATTTGTGAATCATAAAATGTGAGAAAAAAAAAGTTTAGAATGGAAGGGAGGGTGGGGAGGGGGAAGGAAAAAACAAAAGTATGCTTAGTTGACAAAAAAATGAGAAGCTATTTGGTGATGATAATGTACATAGTAATATCTTTGTCTTGACTGACATGCCTGGTATTTGTGCTGGACAAAGAAATGGTGTACACTGAAGAGACATGAGATTAAATGTAAATAAATACATTTAAATAAATAAATAAATAAATAAATAGAGGGACCCAGGTGGATTCTGCATGTGACTTTACAGTGCTTAAGTTCATAAAATCTTCTCAACTGGTCAAGTGAGAGGGGACTGGTAGCATCCTCCCACCATTTCTTCATGGTGCAGTATCTACAAAGGCTCAGCAAACTTATTGTTCACTTTCATTACTTAAACAAGTAATTAGGCAAGATCCATTGTGAGAGAAGTAAAAGGTTAGACTCTGTAACAGTGTTTGTTGTAAGAGAAACGAAAGACAGAAGTTAAAGACTGTCTTAAGGGTTCATCTATTACGATGGATTGCAAGAGTAAGTACAATAAAGAGTTTTCTTATGACTCAGTTACAATTGTACTTCTGCGTGAAGAGCTATGGATTTGTTCCCTTATTATCGTTGTAGAAGCAATGAAACTCAACCTCTGAGGTTCACCAAAAAATCACTGACAAACAGGCAGATTAACAAAAATCACAGAGAGATGTTTTAGCATACATGTGCACACAGGAATCATACACACTATGACTCCAGGAAAAGCCAAAAGACTGGAGGTTTTATGCTGTACAGGACAGTTAAGGTAAAAAAAAAGTTGAGAGAAGGAAATGCAAAGAATCTTGTCTTTCTGGGCCAGGTGCCTCACCTCTAATCTTTTTCCTTTCCCAAGAAAGGTAAGGAGATGGCATCAGGGAAACCTGCTTCCGTCTGCTGCTGACTTCACTGATGTAAGTAGTTGTAAATTTCTTTAACAAATGATTAGCTTTTGGGTCAGCTGGTGGAATGGTGGTTAAGGTGGCTGGATCCCACATGGCTGACTGCAGTTCAAGTCCTGAACTTGGCAGCAAACAAACAAACAAACAAACAAAAACACTCCGGGAATGTGCAAGCAAGCTCAAAATCCTGAAAGGAAGGAGGAACAGAGGAGAAAGGATTGTAGCATGACCATTCCCCATGGTAGTGCTTTCTCACTGTCTCTCCCTCTCTCTGTCTCTTTCTGATGAGCACATGCACCCTCTGGCAAAATTTTTAAAAAGAGATTTTTTTTTTTAAAGTTAATCCTTGGACTAGCAGATGGCATAATGGTTACATTGCTGGACTCCTACATGGCTGATCATGTTTCAAGTCCTGGACCTGGTGGCTTGAAACTCACCTGGGTGCATGTGTATGTATGCCCAAGATCCTGGGAGGAGAATGGAGGAGAAAGGATTGTGACATGGTGATCCCCCCAGTAGGTGATTTCTCACTTTCCCTCTCACTGTCTCTGTCTCTCTCTCTCTCTGGCTAGTGCATGCACACTAAGGCCAAAAAAAAAAAAAAAACGTTATTTATCATGTCTGAAGACTCTCTGCATTAGCGATAGAAGATTGTGAATCAGAAAAACACTGTCTCTAATGATTTATTGGCACTATTAGGATTCATTTCTGATTGTTTCTGGTTTTAGTTGTTGTTGTTGTTGTTGTTTTCTTTCATGATAATAATCTGGCCTTTCAGAGTTTTGGGAGGCCACCTCTTCATCACTTATGATGGTTAGTACCTCAAGGCAGTCATGGGGGCCTGGACAGTAGGATGCTACTGCACAACACTGGAGCCGCAAGGGAGAACTAGGTTCAAATCCAATGGCATCCTGAGCAGGCTAGGCTGGCCTGCACACACCTGTGAACCTGGCTGGCTGGACAGTTGGGTAGGGGAAGGACTGCACCACTGGGGAGCAAATTTGGGTAGATTTACTGAACAGTTACGTATTTGCTTGTTGAACTATAACCTGCCTTGCTCGCCTAGTTTGTCCTAATTGGTCTTATGAGAAATGTCTATACTCTCACATAGCTCAGAGCCGTGTATCACAGGACTATTTTCCTCAGATGTTCTCTTGAATAGTATCCTGGCCAGAATGAATCTAAGAATAAAAGACCTAGTCCTAACTTTCATTGTGTAAGTTTGCCTGCAGGACATAGGATCCAGAGGAGTGAGTGACCTAAAGCAAACTCCAGCTGCAAGGATGGAACCAATGGAATTGCAATTCTGCTTAGCCAATCAGAACTGCAGAAGTTCAAGCCTTCATTTGCCTAAAAACTTTGGGAGCCAGCAAGACTGACTTTAGTGAACCAATCAGAATGGTACAGTTCTAATCTTTCATTTACACATGGGACCTAATTGAGGGCTTTGGGCTGAAAGTATTCTACAAAAATAGTTAGGGAAGATAGATTTGAGAATAATCTCGTGTCTACCTTAGTGCCGTCCAACAAAGCATTTCTTTTTCTTCTCCACAATCATGGTATTTAAGTGTTTTGGCCTTGCTGTGCACTGGGTGACTGACCTGTTTATGTTCCTTAACAGTGAGACTCTGTCAAGAATCTCTCTCTCTCTCTCTCTCTCTCATTCAAAGAAATAAACAAAGGATCTTTAAAAAATAAATAAATAAAAGTGTTCTCTCCTCTCTGGCCCTGGAGTCCTCTGAGAATAGGAGAGCTAGTTTCCTTGTGGATAAATCAGTTCCTTTCCATTGGGATAGTTAACTTTTTAAAAAGTTTATTTTATTGGGGCCAGCAGATGGTATAGCAGTTAAGGTGCTGGACTCCCACATGGTCGACTGCAGTTTGAGTCCTGGACCCATTCACTCTGGCCACGTGTACGTGTGTGCCCAAAATCTCGATAGGAATGAATACAGGAAAAGGGATATAGGCATCCCTCTTGGGGGGTGGGTGGGTGGGTAATTTCTCGCTTTATGTCTCTATCTTACTCTGTCTCTCCAATAAATGCATGTACCCTATAGCAAAAATCTCTCTCTCAAAAAGTTTATTATACTTCATATATTCAGTTAAGTGTTGTACAATCCCTCAAGCCAGCAATCCCAATAGCCTTGTGAGTGACGCACCTGCCCATAGTCAGTCAGCAATTATTTCCCATAATATTTCACTTGTACCACGATCTTGTAAAGAATTATTCACTATTCCATTTTACTGTTGAAAAACTGAATAGTCTTTGAAAACTGGCATTGAAGAAAACCTTAGAAGTTAACTCAATTCCTTCCTTTTTCAGGTCAGGGTGTTGAGACTCTGAATGGCTAAGTGGCTTATTTAAAATCACAGTGACAGTGATGACAATGACAGGGATAACTTGACCAGACATGGCACCAAGCACTAGACCTATCATCACACTTTGTTCTCACAGCACTCTTACAAGGTAAGACACACTGATATCAACATGAACACACTGAGAGGGCTAAGAGCCAAGCTTGGGTTTTCTGATCCAAGAGCAGTGTTGGCTCCACTTCACGTCATGCCACCTCCGTACTCCTGACATCCGGGCCATCCGAAGGTAGGACATAAGTGTCAACTGAGGAGAGAGAAATGGCCAGAGACTGCCTTGGGCAGCAAAACCCCTGAGGAGTCACCAAGAAGGAAGGCTACAGATGGAAGCAGACAGCAGTACCAGTGAAACAAAACTCACTGCAGCCTCTCCCTCTGGCCACCCAGAATAACTTCTAAGAGCAACGTAGGATGAGCAAGATCGAGCTGCTCTGAGGGACGAGGAACAGGGCAGAGAGATTTTTATCAGGGTTATTTTTGTTTTCACATGAACCTTTCATTATCCAAATCCAGTAGTACTCTGAACAGGTGAGACAAGGGTCCAAAACAAACACAAGTTTGCTGACTATATGACTTTTCAGCAATAACAAACCAGTGGTTCTTAACCAGGGATGATTGTGCCTCTCAAATGACACTGGCATTGTCTAGAGACCTTTATGGTTGTCACATGGGAGGTGAGGAGGCCTACTGGCAAATACTGAAGAGAGACCAAGGTGCTTCTAAACATCCTGCGATGCACAGGCAGCCCATGTCAATAAAGAATTACCGACTCAATATGCCCATAAGTGCAAAGTTGAGAAACCTTGGTATAAATGAAACTGAGCTGCAAATAACCTTGGCCTTAATTACATAACAAACCCTTTAGTTTTCAGAAATGGTGAAGGAGGCCAAAGGTCATTGGAGTGGAGGCTGATTTCTAGACCTGCCTTGATGATGAGTTTGAAGCTTGGAAAAAGCCATTGCTATCTTGGTGCTTTTTTTCCTTCGGAGAACTAGAGCGGCCGTGTGATGAGACCAGACCCTTCTGGGGTTAGCTGGTGGCACACAGGAAGCAACAGAGCTACTCCACCCTGCAGAGTGTTGCTGGGACCTGCTCGGCATGAACATGTTTTTTCTGAGTGGGGAAGACTGAGGATTAGAAATAGACGCAGTAACAAACACACAAAGACACACAAATATAGAAGAGTGAGGATCAGGTGGGCACAGATTTTTTTTTAGCTTCAAAATGGAGAAGTTGTGACCAGAACCGGCCTCAAGTTTATTCTTTTAGAAGGCAAAAAATGGGGGAAGGGGAAATGGGATGTGAAGAGAACAGGGGAGAAGGAAGTGGAATGTAAAGCCAATTGTTTTGGGATGTAAATCGTCTGAAGGTGTGAAAATGACTGGCACCATACAATTTCTCTGATCTTTTTTGGTGGACAATCTGATAAACATATGTGACTTCTTTTAGCCCCCATACTGCCAGTATCAACACAGGACTATAACCATTCACAGCAGGCAGATTGTGCTTTCGTATGTAGATGTTTTTCAATAGCCCCGCTAGAGTAGCTTACAAGCTGCATTTTTGCATGTGTCTAAAGGTCACATGTTTTCAGACTGCTGTCCACATAGCCCCCTTTTTCCTTTTTTAAATTTGAGTCTGTGGAGCTGGATGGCTGTTGTGTGGAGTTTTTGTCAGGTGATTTTGTAGACTAGTAGAAAAATAAACATAAGTAAGATTATTGAAACAATTTTTTTGATACAATTATTTTTCATAAGAAATACTATAAGGAGTGATAAAGTATGTTAAAATGATTAGTGTTTTTAGGTTGATTTAAAATATTTGAGGTTAAATTGGAAGGATTAAACAAAGGTAGAAAATTATTTTGTAAATTTATGATTTGTTTATGAAGATTTTTTATATTTATAGAAATACTGTTAGAAGACCATATTTTACGGAGATGCTTTTGAATAGAAGTTTAGTTTTAATGTGTCTACTCGCCTCTTTCCCCATACTCAGGCCGCATGTTCGGGTGCCACTTTGTCAAGACCTGCATGACAGGAACACTTTTTTTGAGTAAAAAAGACTGTAAATTAAAAATAGACACAATAACAAACACACAAAGACACACAAATACTTTTTTAAAATCAAGTAAACACAGCTTTTTTAATACAAAAGTTGTTACCGAAACTGGCCTCAAGTTTATTCTTTTAAGAAACAATAAATAAATAAATAAATAATGGGAAGAAAGTACAATATAAAGCCAGTTGTTTTTAAATATAAATCGTCTAAAAATATAAAAATAACTGGCACCATGTAATTTCGCTAATCTTTTTTAAAAGACAATTTAATAAACACATGTGACTTCTTTTAGCCCAGTACTGCCAATATCAAGGTATCAAATATCAACAACAACAAAAAAACACTGACAACAGACAAATATTACTTTCATGTATAAATGGTTTTCAATAGCCCTACTAAAATAACTTACAAAACCACGTTTTTACATGCATCTAAAGGTCACATGATCTCAAACTGACTGCTCTCCACAGAATGCGGTTAAATGTGATTAACCCAAGCACCTCTAAGTATACGTGGACCGTCTTTAGTTGTAGGACAGCCTTTTCTCTGATGATTTAAGAAACTATAGAAGAACAAAAAGGAGCATAAAAATTCTGTAACCCCACGCCTTAGAAAGGAGCTTTATTCTAGAGGTTTTAAGACAGAAAACTACTATTTTGAAAATGAAGAGAAAAATAGAGTCACTGTGCCCCATTTGTTTGCTTCTTTTTCACTTTCCTGCAATGCAAGACAGTATTACTGAACTTCAAGTTGGAGTTTGAAAAGTTTTAACTCTGTTTGACTTTGTACTTACACCTTAACTTCTTTATGACTCTTAATATTTTTTTTTGATTGTGGTAAAATACCAATAACAGAAAACCTACCATCTTAACCATTTTTTAAATTTACAGCTCAGTAAAGTGTATTCACATAGGAGTGCCTTTCATCTCTAGAGCATTTTCATCTTTCAAAAGTGAAATTCTGAACCCATTCAATGACTTCCACTTCCCCTACAATGTATTCAAGTTTCATCCATATTGTAAAAGGGTCAGAATTGCTCCTCTTTCTCCTTTCAGGCAAACACACGCACTCACCTGGTGTGATTTTCAGGCCACTGGGTCCAGGACTCGAATGGTGCAGCCAGTCTTGTGGGATCCAGCATCTTAACTTCCACACCATATATTGTTTCCAGAATTTCTATCATTTTTAAGTATGAATAACATTACATTGTATCCATATACAACATTTTGTTGCTCCATTCACCTCTTAATAGACATTTGGGTTACACCTACTTTTTGGCTATTGTGAATAATGTTGCTATGATCACAGGTATACAGACACCTTTTTGTAACCTCCATTTTTAATTTAAAAAAAAAATTGTTTTTAGAGGTTTTCACCACAGGGCGCGTGCGCTCGCCAGAAAGACAGAGAGAGACAGAGAGATAGAAAGGGAGAAATCACCCCCCAGGGGGGATGGCCACACCACAATCCCTTCTCCTCTATTCTCCTCTTGAGATCTTGGGCACACATGCACACGCACCCGGCTTGAGTTTAAACCACTGGGTCCGGGACATGAACCACAGTGGGCTACGTGGGAGTCCAGCAACATAGCCATTATGCTAAATTTTTTTTTAGAGAGATTTTTGCTATGGGACATGCATACTCACTGGAGAGACAGAAAAACGAGAACCCCCTACCCCCATGGGGAATGGCCATGCCAGGATCCTGGGCCACACACACACACACACACACACGTGCTATGCATGAGTTTTAAGTAGGCAGATCTGGGTCTCAAACCACGATTGACCATGTAGGAGTCCAGCAATGTAACCATTACGCCATCTGGTGGTCCTACCCTCAATTAAAAAAAAAATTGCCATAGGGCATGTGCACTTACCAAGGACAGAGAGAGACTGAGAAAGGGAAAATGAGAAATCATCATCACCACCACCCCTCGCCTGCCCCCACCCTGACTCCTGGGAAGTAGCCACACCACAATCCCTGCTCTCCTCTCTTATATTCTTCTTTCTGGATTTTGGACATGCACACACACACACACACACACACACACACACACACCTGGTGTTTTTTTCAGGCCATGGAGTCCAGGACTCAAATCATGCTGTTGGCCATGTGGGATCCAGCTGCCTTAACCACCATGCTACTGGTTAACCCTAAGACCATGCTTTTAGTGTCTTAACTTCTTGAGTCCCATTTCTTTTGTTGTAAAATGAGAAACGAAGAACATCTGCCTTGCATACCTCCCAGGAACAGTGCTAAATAAATACATAGTAAAGAGCCAATAGCAGTAACTGTTCTCCTAGAGCCAGAATGGGGATTGGATTAGGACAACTGGCCCATTTTGGATATGCTGGGTAGGATTGGTGAATCCTAGGGGGACTTCCCTGTCCAGTGTAGTATCTTTCATGATGAAGTGCTTGCCAATTTATAAGCCACTTTCCTGTTGTATTGTCCTACCTGACTCCTACGGTCCTATGAAGAGGCACGATAGGGACTCATCTATTTCAAAGATGAGGAAGAGTAGTCAGCATACAGCCAGCATGTAGATGAGCCTAACTGAATGGTGCTTCCTCCCTTCTGCTCCTGCTATCCTTCCGTTCCACCAGCAGGGGCAGTGATGACAGTGATAAGCTATTAGACACCAAGACCACATCCAGAAACTCCCAACTTCAAGGACAGAGGAGACTGGAATGGCTCAGTTACTTCCAGTTCTAACTCATGACAAAACAAGGACATAGAAAGAGAAAAAATACTAGCATATGCATATATTCATGAGGAGATGAGGAAACAAAGACACTTAAAATATGAGAAAAAATTTAAAAACAATTCCCTATTAATTATGATCTAGTACTGTCAGATAAATACTGGAGGGAATTAAATGATCTCTTACAGATATTTATAACATAGACTTTGTAAACTTGCTTAAACTACTAACATAAGAGAAAGAGTTTTCTGTTGTTTAAAATGATGCATTGCCCTGTTGGAAAAAATTCATCACCTGAATGTAGCGTACAGCATTGCCATTAGGAAGAGTTCATGCTGTGAGAAAATATAATTATGGAAGCTCTGAAGATGTGACCTTTAAGAATCCCTCTGGAATTAAAGGATGTACAAAGATTTAACCACATCACTAATATGCCTACTGCTGTTTGTTTCTGTTCTGTTTCATTCGTTACAACAAACTGTCTGCGTGTGAATAAATAATACCAAAATCAAGCTTTCATGACAGTTTATTAAAATATTCACTTCTGAACTAAATATGTCCTTAGATCCCTCTCTTAAAACTTTTATACTGAAGGAGCGAACTGTTGTGTTCATATCACATAGCAGCATCATTTTCCTTCTTCTTTTATTTATTTATTCCATGAATGAGAGAGACTGAGAGACAAAGATGGAGAAACAGCAACACCCCCCTCACTCCCCGTACACAAACACACACACACACACACACACACACACACACACACACACACAGGATCCTGATGCCATGACCCACTCCCAGACTCAGCCAGCTGGGATTATGAGCAAGCACGTGACCAGCATACTCAGGGAGGTTTTTCAGACTTGAACCACTAACCTTCCCATGTGGGTCTCTCTTGCTGAGTACTGTGTTTTACTGCTGTACCACTGTTCTGCCCCATTTTCTTTCTTTAATTGTTCCTGTAGAATGTGAAACAAGCACTTTTGCAATAAGGTGACATCTACAAATGTTTTTCACTTCAAGTTAAGCCACTGTCCAAATTTAAGGAAAATGAAATTCCTCAAGTTTTCCTTAAGTATGACTGAGAGATTTTACATTGTAGAGGAAGAAGAAAATATTGTTCCTCTACCCTTTAGTTTCTTTGCCTGAGGCCCTGAAAATTAGACTGATGAAAAACAAATTAGGAGAAAAGGCTCATACGTGTCATCTTACATTACAAATATGTGACATGAGCGAGACCTTCCTAGAAAAGATGTGAAGACCCAAAGGAGTAGATAGGCCTGCGAGCTTATGCTCCTTTAAACAAATAACAAAAAATTGTGGCAATGTCATGAAGCAAGGGAAAATAATTTGGGGTTTCTAAGAGTGGAAAAGTGTGGGAAGGCAAATACGTGCAGGAAACTAACAAAAGATAAAATATATATATATATATCTATCTTAAGGATGTTGTTTGTGTAGGTCCATTCACTGCCAACTTCTTATCTCCCTCATGCTGTAAACCTTACCCAGGAGAGGAGATTATCTCAGTCCTTATTTTTCCAGGAATTTCTGCAATCATATAAAGGAAGCTCCAAGAAGGCTTTTTTCTGCATCTGCTGAATCTCAAATGTTCTCAGCTCATAAGAATTCTTATGCCAAACTGACCTATGTTGGGGTGGCATATATCCCCTTCATTAGATCCTTAGGTGATCAGAATATTTCCCATTAAATGCGTGATTTGTAAGTGGTCTCTGTTCAGATGAAGTTATGGGCTTCAAATTATATATATCGTTCTGCTTGGGAAATCAGGCCCTGGCAGGTGCTAGAAAATCAACAGTAGATGGGTTTCCAGACCACAGAGCATGTAATCTGGTTGTACCCAGAGGGATGGTTGGAGATTTCAGAGACATTTTGGGTTGTCACAGATGGGCACAGAAAGATGCTACTGCATCCGGTAGAGGCCGGGTGTTGCACAGCACCCAGTAACGCCGAGAGCAGCTCCACGCAATCAGAGGTATCTGCCCACATTTGACTCCTAGCAAAGTACCAAGGAACAGGCCTTCAACAACAGTAGTGCCTTGTCTCACAGCTCTGATGGCTAGATGGCCAAAGGCAAGGCCCCACTGGTTTCCTCAGAGGGCTGTGCGGGAAGGGTCTGTTCCAGGCCTCTCTCCTTGGTTGAAGATGATCGCTTTCTCCCTGTGTCTCCTCACATCGTCTCCCTGTTCTTATATTTCTGGGTCCAAACTCCCCTTCTTATAAGGACTCCAGTCATGTTGGATTAAAGTCCAACCTAATTATCTCATTTTAGCTTGACTATCCCTAGAAAGATACTATCTCCAAAGGTCACATTCTGAGACACTGAGCATTCCAACTTCACCACATGAATTCTGGGAGACACAAACTAACCGGTAGCACCACCTATAATACCCATAGTGCTGAGGTCAAGATGCTCTGGTTTAAATGGCTGCTTCCCTTTGCTCACATTTTCCTTGTTTCTGTCCTTGATTTGCCTACATCTTTGGAGCAACATTCACTGGCCTAGAGAAAAAGATGGGAATTTTCAGTTCCCATCATGGCTTAATCACTAGGTATTTAGGGATGGAGAGCTAGACATATCACAATGATGAGGTAAAAATCTCACTTTCGTCTACCATTCAGTACCAAATAGATCTTCCTTTATTTTGCTGTTTTCCCTCATTTCAGCTTTCCTGTACATGCTCCCCATCCCACCCTTCATTGCCTTAGACTGGCAATGAAGAGTCTAAGGGTCTTTTGTGTTGAGGTCACTCATCAGATATTATGTCCATGGGATGTAGCCTTCCATGTCCTATATAAAAGGAATATGAGAAGTCTTTATAAACTGTTCGAAGTTAGCATAAACAATGCCTTAGCAATATAGAGTAATATTAAAATATGGATTTCCAGGTTAGTCAGATGTGGGCTCCTAATCTACCTTGTATTGATTGCTTCTAACCTTGGGAAGCTAGTTCACCTCTCTAAATCTCCATGAGCACCCCCGACCACCACCATCACCCTCACCACTGATAAAGAGGAGACAATAAGAATATCTGCACTACAGACAGGGCTGAAATGAGGACTATGAAATAACTCATAGAGTGGGTCTGGCTTAATGCCCAGCCCAACAAATGTGGCCATGAAACATCAACTGTTGATCTTATTATTAAAAGAGAGATAAAAATGCCTTCTTGAATTCATTCCTTCACTGCAGTGACATTGATGGAGTATCGACGGTGCAGGAGGCACTGGGGAAGCAAATGTAAGATCCTTGCAGGCTCCTGAAGGAGGGAAACAAGTCAATAATAGCAGCTGTGTGTGAAGTGCCATAACAGAATTATGCACAATTCTACAGGAACAGGAAGGAAGAATTTATGGAAAAGGCCGTTGGGAAGCTGTCCAGAAAATATTTATAGAAACCTGACGTCATCATCTTGATTCATCTAAATGCAGCTCAGGTTTTTACCTCAGCACCTGTTTCTGACTCTATTATGACAGAAACATGCCTCCTTCATCACTACAAGAACTAACAGGGTTTCCAAATAGGAAATGAAAAATGTAAAAAGGAACAGAGAGAAGAACAGAATTGAAAATATGAATAATCATTTCTGTGAAAACAAAAATGAGAAAACATGAAGCAGTGATTATTTCTAAATATTCATAGATGAAATAAGCAAATAAATTTTCTACCTGTGTTTATTTCAGAAAAAAATATGAAGAATCAGGTGGAAAATCCCTTTCATGTTATAATACAGTAGAAGTAAAAATATATAGTAATCGTTAATTCCAATAATGTTACTTTTAGAAAGAAAAGGATCAGAAAGACAAGAAATTACTGGCATATAATGCCCATAAGTAGAATTTGTCTGCTTTTTTCACAAAGCGGAATTTGTCCTATTGCGTAGGGCCATGGAGCGAAATAGATCCTGGAGAAGCTATTGAACATGTTGGTTGCCCATCAGCCAAAGGATAATAATTAATCAGCTAAGATGAATGGAAAGAAGTCACCTTTGACAAGCTTTACATTTTAAAAAGTTTGAGAAAGACCAGTCATGGAGAGGACCACACACAGAGAAGTGCCTTCTGATACTGGGGCTCTCAGTGGGTCATTATGTAATTAATTACACCACCACGTGGTGAGGGCCCCATTACTGCTAGGGCTGGGGTTGCCGAGATGGAGAAGTCACTGCTCTGCCTTAGAGAGGTGACAGAGACAAGGGAGGATAATGGTGGCATACAGAGGGAAACACAAGGTCACTGAGCCCAGATATGAGTCAGGAGTAGGGGCAGGATGGTGGTGCAGCAGTAAAATGAATGCTCTGCAAGGCTGACCCATATGGGAAGGTTCTAGATTTGCATACGGAGATCTCCTTGGGTAGATCAGGCATGTACATGCCCCTGATCCTGGCCCCCAGCTGAGGCTGGGGGTAGATGGAAGTGTTGAGACCGTGGTGGGAGTATTGTCTCTTTGCCTCTCTGACCACTCTCTCTTACTCATGGAAGAAAGAAATATAGTTAAAATTAAAAAAAAAAAAAAAAAAAAAAAAAAAAACAGGAATAAACTCTTGGAGAAAGAAGACATTTATTTAATAAAAAAAAAAAGAAAGAAAGAAAAGAAAAGAAAAGAAAGGAAGAAAGAAAGAAAGAAAAAAAAAACTTTCTTACATTCACCCATTCATTCATTCGGTAATCACTCTTTGTACTGGCACAATGTACCAGGCATCAGGTTTAGGAATCGAGGGAAAAAGCTGCATAAGGTACTGCCATTGCCCCAGAGCCTACGGTCTACCTGGCAAACATGTGCACTGACAAGTGTGACAAACCATTAGAGGTGGGGTAGAAGTGACACCAGGGTGTCAGAGTGGTCAGACCCAACAGCCATCTTGGTTCTTGTCCAATGCCCACTAGGGAATAGAAATCCAGACAAATGGAAGGGACAGCAAGCAGAGTTGTATCAAAGGAGAAAAAGCTTTCATCACAGTGGAAGGAAGGGGCCGAGTGGGTTGCTGCAGGTGGACTGAAATGACCTAGTTATATATTGGGTGATCAGAAAAGTCATGAGATATTTTTGTTTTTCTATGCAAAAATATGTCATAACTTTTCAAATGACCCAGTGGGATCCTTACAAGGAAGAAAAACTGTTTTTCTTTTAAATGGGTTGTCAGCCCAGATCCTGGAACTTAAGACACCAGGGAGTTTTGAGTTACTCTTAGTTCTTGGAGGGAGCCAGGTGGTTCTTTGTTTTAGGTAATGATGGAGATGTTCTTATCTTTGTGCTCTGGACAACAACTGGTTTGGGTCTGATTTTAGCCCCAACAGGGAGTCATAAATTCCTCTGAAACTTGTAATGGGGCACATTTACCAGATCATAGAAAGCAGAACAACAGTAACTCCACCATGGTGAACCCCTCCCCTATCTCTACAAGTGGGGTCTAACTGTTAGTTCAGAAGCATGCCTGGGATGTGAGGGTGTCCTGGAGGGAAAGGGTTACTATCGGAAAAGACCGGATCTCCCAGTAGGAAAGCCCCAGACAACTCAAATTCAGCAAGGCCCAGGAAGTGAGAAGAGGGAAACAAGGGCAGTTCATACCTCCTCTCCCAGTTCAACAGAGCACCCTGTTACTCCTAGGGAAGTCTCCCATTTCTCTCCAGAAAAAGCCACACAGGTTACCTGTTGGAGCTCAGATAACTGAAAGACCAGTTTGCCAAACAATGTGTCAAATTGTTAACTGATAACCATTTACCATTTTATTAAAGCAAAAAAAAACCTGCCTTCTCTTTATTTATAAACTTAAAAGTAATTTATCGCCAATGGAAATTGTAGTAGTTTTGAAAGATTTCTTTCTTTCTTTCTCTTTTGTTTGTTTAATTGCTATAGGGGGCATGCACTTGCCAGAGAGAGTCAGAGAGGGAGAGGGAAAGTGAGAAATCACCACCAGGGGGGATGGTCATGCCACAATCCCTTCTCCTCCATTCTTCTCCTGAGATTTTGAGCACACATGCACACATGCCTGGAGTGATTTGCAAGCCACTGGGTCCAGGACTCAAACCACTCAGCCATGTAGGATCGAGCTGCCTTAATCTCCGGGCTACCTGCTGGCCCATTTTGAAGGATTTCTATAGTTCTCATTGATAAGGTTTAATTTTGTCTTTGTAGCAGCATTTTTAAAAAGTCTGTTTTAGAACTGTATTAAAAATCCAAAATTTATGCCATAACCAAAATATCTGCTTGCTTCCCACAAGAATTTTTCAATTTAAACTGATTGCTTTCACATCTTTTTGGTTTTGCCAATGTTTTAGTGTATTTGTGATTATTATGCCAATTTCTCAAATTGGGTAATTTAAAAAATTTTACCAACCCAACTTTCCTAATAATTTAGTAATTTATTCTCTTTACCAGTCTTTTTGGCATTTTCAGGATTTCTTTTTTTTTTTTTTTTTTTTTTTTATGATCAGTTATTTAATTAGGTTCTTGGCAAAAAAAATTTAGAACACCCATTTGTGAGGATAAACTCCATTTGTTAGGACATTCATGGATTGCAGGTAGCCCTGGAGCTGAGGAACAGCTTTGATTTTTGGTAAAATTTGTGAGTCCACAGCTTTCTGATCAATCACGCTGCTCTGAAATCTCATATTTCTCCTTCTCTGTGTTGAAGATCTCTCCTCCCTGATGTCTGGGCTTCCGTAGTTTATTTTTCTTAAAGTAAGCATAGGTAAGGTGCTTTGGGATTTTTACTTTGCTACTATCAATTTTCATGGAGGTGGCAATGACAAATTTCTGGTATGTTCTATGCAGTGGAACTCAATTGAGAACCAGTGGTCCAGTCACAAGTAGCAAGCCACTGCCCAGCTGCTCAGGAAAACCACCCTTTTGCCTCGGTGGCGTCCAGTGAGGATGATCAGAATGGTCCCCAGACTGATGCTAGCTCGCAGCTTTCCCACATGCTGACTGAAAGGTTTTTGCCATGACTCAGCAGCTTTTGAGGCACATCTTCAGTAGGATAATACCTAGGCATTTTGTGCAGTTTAACCACCCGAGTACCACCATTCTTGTCTCCACCAGCTGGTTTTGTGATAGTCACAAGAACCTTCTCCTTTTTCTTTTGGATCCTGGATTTGGTAACTGAGTATTTCCTCTTGTACAAGGTCTTCCTGGAATACATGGCAGACTGGGAGTATTTGCCAATGCCCCAGACTAGGACGGGATTTCAGCTGCAGTGGAGCTTCCCCTTCTTCGGTTTTTTAGCCTTAGGGTCCCCCTTTTTTTTTTTTTTTGGAGAGGTTTTAGCTATAGGGCACGTGCACTCGCCAGACAGAGAGACAGGGAGACAGAAAGCGAGAAATCACCCCCCGGGGGGATGGCCACGCTGCAATCCCTTCTCCTCCATTCTCCTCTCGGGATCTTGGGCACACACACACGCACCCGGCGTGAGTTTAAGCCACCGGGTCTGGGACTCAAACTGCAGTCGACTACATGGGAGTCCAGCAACATAGCCATTACGCTAACTGGTGGTCCCTTGGGGTCACCCTTTTTAACCTTGCCACTGGCATCAGCCTTCTTGGCTTCAGGTTTCTTCTCCTTAGTATCCTGCTTTGCAGCTTTTTCACCTGCCATCTTGTATAGCGGGAAAGAGCGGCATTTTTAGGATTTCTTTAAACCATTAAAACACATTTTTCATGATAATTTTGTATTTATAGTTAGTGAATTTCAAACTTGAGGTTTTGGTCACAGAAATCATTATAATACAGTCCTCTAAGCATTTTTTACTTCCTTTCTGCTGCCTTAGCTTATTTTATCCAATTTTTTTCTATCTTTGTTTATTTTTCGCTTAAGGGCATGTGAACTTGTCAGAGATGGGGTGGGACAGGGGAGAAAGCACCCCCCTCGGGGCGGGGGGCATGGTCATGCCACAATCTCTACAGTCTCTTCTCCTCCATCTTTTAAAAAAAATCCCTACTTTCAGGGTTTGGGGAACACATGCTCACAAGCCTGGAGTGTTTCATATCCTGGAGTGTTTCTCAAGACTCTGGACAAGGTCTTGAACCATGTGGTTGGCCACGTGGGATCTAGCTGCCTTAACCACCAGTCCATGGAGCTGACTTGGTTCTTTTTATATGTTTTTCCTTTATTAATGATATAGCTTGTGCACACACGCACACTAGAGAGTCAGAGAGAGAAATGAACACCCTCCACAGAGTCTGGTCCTGCCATAGTCACCCTCCTCCAGCCCTCTGCCTGTCTGCCTGTTAGAGTCAGGCACTCATGCACATGTACAGTGTGTTTCAGGCTGACCAGGCTGGGGATCCGAAATATGATCACTGGGATCTGACCTCTCTTGAGCAGCGGCATTAATGTTGTCCCATAGAGCTAGCCCATAATTGGTTCTTATGAGAAATTTTAAAATGTCAGGGCTGGTATGTGGCATGGTGATTGAGACGCTGGACTCCCGTGTGGTTGACCACGGTTCAAGTCCTGAACCTAGAGGCTTACTTTCTTACTTTCCCTCTCTCTCTGTCTCTCTCTGTCTCTCCATATCTTTCTTTGGCCATATTAAATCATAGTAATAATAAAAAGAAATAAAATTTAATATTTTTTAAAGAAATTTCAATGTCATCATTCCTTAGAGAATAGCTTGGGATATGACTAATTTTTTTCAGGTACTTTAGAATTTAATTTTAGTTTAACAACAACCTCATTTTGTTGTTTGCTATGTAAAAATCTTTCTCTTAAAACTTCATTCTTTTCTTCTTAAGTCTTTACCATTTTAATCTAATTTTTAAAAATAATTATTTAATTTTATTTATCATTATTATTATTTTAAATTTGCTATAGGGCACATGTGCTCACCACAAAGAGACAGAGAGAGAGAGAGAAAGGGATAGTTAGAAAGCAAGCCACCAGGTCCAAGACTCAAACCACAGTCGGCCGTGTGGGAGTCCAGCATCTTAACTGCCACATTACCTGCTGGCCCCTTATTCTAATTTTAAAAGTTTATTTATTTCCTCAGTGTACAAGAGAGCAACAGAGAGGGGGGGGGAGAGAGAAAGAGAGAGCATCCCTAACAGGGTCCCAACACGGCACTCCAGCCGCAGTCTTCAGTCAGCCCCAGATCATGGACAAACACATGTTCAATGGAGCATTCAACCCAGGGAGTCCGTGGACTAGAACGGGGAAACCTCCCACGTGGGATGGCCTCATGGAGCACTACTTTTTCCACTACACCACCATTGCTCCCCTAAATTGACTTAATTTCATTTAAATTTTCAGTTGCTAGAAGTTCAAAATTAAGACTGATAGACCATTTGTGGAATTTACAAAAGTATACAAAGGATTGAAAAAAAAATTAATGATGGGTCATTTAAAGAAAACATCTTTTGAATTATTAGTAAAATTTTAACATTAGATAAATCAGTTATCAGGAAATTGAAATGCAGTGACTTGATCCAGAACCTCTTCAGTATGTTCTAGAGACTCTATTCCGTTCTTACCCACAGTCCACTCTTTCTTGCCTTTCCGTTTCCGGTTAGAGGCCGTGTTGCAGAGTGGGCTGAACAATGGCCTCTCAGATACATCCGTGTCCTAGTCCCTGGAACCTAAGGATGCATGCTGCCTCACAAGCTAGTGGGACTCTGCAGATGAGATTAAATTAAGGACCTTAGGATGGGGAGATTATTCTGGGAGATTGTCCAGATGAGCCCAGTGTCATCACAAGGTCCTTTTAAGAGGGACACAGAAGGAAGAGAGGATTTGGAAGCAGAGAGTGGAGGACTGTACCTTGAAGATGGAGGAAATGGCACAGCCCAGGAATGCAGACTGCCATAGGAAACTGGAAAAGGCAAGGCCAGGGATTCTCCCCTTGGAGCCTCCAGAAGGAACCAGTCCTGCTTACACTGTGACCTTGGCTCAGAAAATTGACAGAGATCCTCTGACTCCCAAAAACATTTGTGGTACTTTGTTACAATAGCAGTGAAAATAGATACAGGGTGTTCCCCTGGCACTCCCTCCCTCCCTCCCTTGGTCCTATTCATGCACAGGGTTTTATGACAGCCAGGCCTGTGGTCCATCAACGATGTTCATCTTCTCAAAGTAGAGGAACAGGAAAACCCTGCCTGGACCCCTAAGACCATTTTCCCCAAGTCTTTTCGAAGCTCCTATATATCTAGCTGGAACCAATGAGCTAGACAATTGTGTGGAGACATCTATGCTACACACTTTAATGTTATCCAAAGACGTCACCAAATACATCATGAGATTATCGCAATTTACCCAAAAGCTACTTTGTACATTGTCTCGCCTAGTCTATTTCCCATCTCCAGTCATGCTTGGCTATATTTGCCCTTACAACTCAATAGCTAAAATGTGTATCAGGTAATGCTGCTAAATGATTCAAATAGAAAATGGCCAGTATTACCAAAAGCACCCATTTTCACACACATTCCTGTAACATTCAGCTCCACAGGTGTCCCCTCCTTTCCTGAAATAGCTCATGCTATCTCCGGGAGAGCTCAGGAGGCAGGCAGTGGTTATCTAGCCCCAAAAGACCAGGAGATTAAATGACTCCCAAGATAGACCAGGGGATCAAATTCAGTTCCGGCTAGCTCAAATCTTCCACTTTGCACCTGTGACTTAGAGCTTGGGCACAGACGTGGGTGGAATAGGTCATGTCAGGTGGACTACTACCAGAAGAAATACAGCACCCCCTACTGGTCCTAGCCTGAACTGCCCTGTTTAGAACTCCATCTGGGTAGCTAAAGCTTGGATCCTTCTTCAGGTGCTGGACTCTCACATGACTGACCCGTTTGAGTCTCGGACCTGGCGGCTTGCTTTCTCACTTTTCCTCTCTTTCTGTCTCTCTCTGGTGAGCACATGTGCCCTGTAACAAATTAATAATATATAT
>NW_006205727.1:5114581-5129815 GCF_000334495.1 Tupaia belangeri chinensis
TATATATATATATATACACACACACACATATATATATGTATATATATTTTAGAAATACAAATACCTTTAAAAACCCACCCAGGGAACCCACACTCCCTTTAAACTCAGAACCCACATCCTGTTATTACCAGACACACATGAATTGCTGCACCTGAGTCTCACCAGGCTTCTGGGAAAAGCCCAGTGTTCACAGCAATGAGTTTGATCCTCTCAGCCAGGTGAACAGCCGGCTCTCACCTGGAATTGCCACCACACAGCAGAGATGCATTGTTTTGAGATTCTTTAGAGTTTGAGGTTTGAAAAGAGAGATTATATTTGAAGCCTGCCCCGAAGAAACTTTCCAGGGATGAGAGGCTGGAAAATCACTAGACCTGGGTCATGCTGGCATTTCCAACTACCTCAATGCAGCGATTTCTAAATTGCAAGAGCCCTGGGTCCTGCTTTCCCAAGGAGCTAAGAAAAGAGAGTTCCTGATACTGACCCACCTACAACTTGATGTCATTATGATTTTCTATCCACTGTGTCAAATGACAACAAGCCTTTAGACAGACCTTCACTTTATCAGGCATCAGGGAATTCTTACCACAGAAAAACCATTAAATGTATAAGTGGGGGAAAAAGTCGATTTCAATCACACTTTACTCAACAGAAGGAGCTAGATGGTGCAGAGAGCTTATTCCTGTGAAGAAGGTGGCAGGAGCGTTACCCTCAGGGCAGACTGTGGCAAGCATGCATCAAGTGTGGGAGCCCTTTGGTCACGCGTGTGACCTTGGGAATAAGCCATACTTTTGTATGTATTGCAGGGGCACCACAAAATCCACAACCAAGCGAAAGCTTCAGAAGTATAGTCATTGTAGGAAATCCCTCTTTGGAAGTTCAAATTTTACTACGCATCAGATTACATTAACGTGATGGCCTGGCCCCTATTCTCTGTTCTTTAGTCCCAAGATCCTACTAGCAGATTCTGACAAGGGAGATCAGAGATCACGGGCAGGACCTGGAGAGAGAAAGATGAAAAGAGAGGATGTCGGGCCACCCTCTCTGCATTTGGGGGTCTCTGACACAGTGGCAGCTGCACATCTATGAAGACCAGGCCAGTGCAAAGCCAGTGCACAGTCCCTTTGTGTGGGCCTTACCGGTATCTTTCCCCTACTGATCCCCAATCTCCGTACCCACACAGCTGCACACCGGCAGTACTGCTCCCCAGCAAGAGCCCAAGGGCTCCAGAAGCCCGCTGTGATGCCACTGCCTTCTTCTAACCATACTTGGGGGCTGAAACCAAAGAGATCTCAAAGAAGGTCCGGTGAGGAACCCCAACAGTGCCTGTCCCCTTGTTTGGAAGGAAGACAGCGTTCACTCCAGACCACCTTCTAGCAAAGCTGCTCCAGTTTTCTTCTCTTCCCATGCCCATCTACGTGCTGGGGAGACTGCTTCTTTGTGACTATTTATTGGGTGTGGGTTGTGGATAAAGCCCTGTCTGCAGAGCTGGCCTCTCTTTCTCTTCCGGCCCTGTCTCCCAGAGTGTCCTCCTACTTGCACTCATCTTCTTAGAATCTGGTTCTGTAATATAGCTAGTGTGCGGATAAGCCAGGGCTCGTGGAGGGTTGTCCTGGCAATCACATGATATGCCCATGTTTTCACAGGAGCCAGCTAAAATAGTCAGACCCTGATGGGGTGAGAACACACAGAGGGCCCACTCAGAACTCGGCTCCACTTAAGCCAGTTTCCTCAGAGACTGAGTCGCCTCATCTGGGCAATGATGGGCATAATAAGGCCTCCTTCCAGGGTTGCTATGATATCTGGACCTGACAGTGTCATGTGGCACCTGAAGACACTTATTGTCAGTAGACAAAGGTATGTGAATGTGTAGCTTAATAATATATTTATTATAATAGAATCAACCACACCAACAAAGTATAAGGCATTACTAACATGGTTCCCATGAAGAAATTACAGTTTCTGAGGCAGAGGAACCAGGGAACTTGCTTCAAGGCCTGTGGCACTCAGTCCCCACCCGTAAGGAAAACCTGTCCTATTTCGACCTATCGTAGATCACTGGGACTCTCAAAAATCCCACAGGTTAAGAACACACGTGAGTATGTTTTCTGTAAGAAAGGCAACTACGTTGCACGTATCTCACTTTGCAGTAATCAGCTAGCTTAAGTCCTCATCAACTTGTCAATCTGTTATTCTGCTAGCAGAATACATCATTTATCTTTACAGCATGATCTGACTTCACAGTACTGTCTTCAGGAAATGTGAAAATGCTAGTTACACAAGAAGAAGGGGACTAGTCAGCTGGGCAAAATAGACAAGTGCACAGGGACTCAAGTCAGGGCAAAGTGGAGACTGAGAGGGAGGAAGGAGGAGGTGGGAAATGAGCAAACTAACATGCTGGAAACTGTCCAAGACCAAGACGCACACCCGCTGGGGCCGCCAATCTGCAGATCGGGCCATTTCATTTGCATTTCTATTTCTTCTGAAGGCAATGATGTATATTTCATTTTATCTTTTATTTGTTTCTGGTTTAATTAGGAGAAGATGAGGAATCTAGGCATGAAGGCAAAGTTATCTCCCCCCCCAAGTGCTACATCTGTTAGATATAAGTGAATTAATTGCCAAAAATATCTGATGGGGAAGGCACATGTTTGTTCTTCAGTTGAGTCACTAGGGATTGCCAGGGCCTCATTCCAGCCTCCTATTCTTGGTTGAAAAACAAGTACTCGCCAGCAATGGATGTCAGCACTTACACAATGAAGAGAGGGCTTAATCCGAAATGATTCTTTTCCTGCTCCCAAATACCACTGCTTACACAATGTAGGAGTCTACTTATGACTCCCTAAGTTAAACACACACACACACAAAGTGTGGCCCAGTAAGCATATACCCCACTACTGTCAAATCGCTAAGTACGGGAATAAATAAATACACAGATAAGCTACTTGGTCCTCTTGTTGAAGAGAAGATTTATCCAGCAAACATGTTTTATTACCTACCTGGGTTTCACAATAGTGGCATTCTCCAGAAACACAGAGACGACTTTCCCACCCTCAAGAAAATCCAGGGGCAACGCACGTTTATGAATACCCACAGCGAAAGCGTGATGAGCCAGTGTGTGTTAGTGCGGGTACTAATGCGTGTGTGCTAAGTCTTTCTTTTTCCATTTACAGTCAAAGGGAATTTTCTGATGGCTCGTCCCGTCATCCTCTTACCCACCTTTTTGAAGTTCCCTCTTTCTCAGGAAAATTTCTTCTCTTCTAGTTATGTGGGCTTCTATGACAACGACTAAGGGAAATGCGTGGGTGGAAGGAGACTGGGAAGACTTGGGCCTGGAGGCTGAGTCGATGCACATTGCAAGGCAGGCACAGGTAGGTGAGGCAGATGGGGAGAAGGTAAAGGGATTTTGTTCTGATAAGCCACATTACTCTTCACCGCACTCCACAGTCTCTCACCAAGTGACATCACATTGTCCCTTCATGCTGATAAAAGCTGTCCACATACTGGGGGCTGGATTGTGGTACGGTGGTAAAATGTGATGGCCTGTGCGGCTGCCCCATGTGGGAAGGTTTTGGATTCACATCCAGACACTTTCCTCAGTGTGCTGGGCATGCCCCTGCACCTCTGATCCAGGACAGGCTGAGGCTGGGGGTGGATTGCAGAATTAGGACCTCGTTGGGGTGCCATGCTGTCCATCATCTCTCTTCCTCTCTCGCTTATGGAAAAACTAACTATATAAACTTAAAAAAAAAAAAAAAAAAAAAAAAAAAAAAAAAAAAAAAAAAAAAAAAAAAAAAAAAGCCATCCACATGCCAAGGATATCTGTATTTTTAACTCAGACTTTGACTGCTTCCCAGAGTACTAGACTCACTTGGATTTTGTATAAGCGTCTCACACTGAACTGTTCAAGAAACAGTATTCGATTAACACCCCCCAAAAACATGTTTCTCCTTTAGGCTTCCCCCAACACAGTAAAAACAGCAACCCAGTTTTCAAGCAAAGACCAAAAGAGAGTTCATCCTTGACACCTCCCCTTTTCTCTCTGCACTTGTAATCACTCCTTCAGCAAGTACGGTCAGTCTCCAAATATAATCAAAATGGCACTGGGGCAGTGGGGTGGGGTGGGAAATCTACTCAGGAGTAGTAGAATATAGGACTTTGTGTGAATCCTTCCTTCTGTCTTACTGCCTAGGTGACTCTGCTGCAGGACCTGAGGCCACTGCCTGTCTGGACCTCCAGTCTAGCAATCTTTGGAAGGCAATGCTTATCTTTCCTCTTCTCCCAGTCTCTTGCCTTCAGGTTCACAACTATATCTTTCTTCACATACAGTGTTGTTTTCAGTTGCCAGAGAGCATATGTACTTGCAGGAGAGAGAGAGAAAGTATTCCTCTCAATGGGGCATGATCATGCTACAACCCCCTCTTCTCCACTTTTCCATCCTGTCAGGACTTTGGGCACACACGGACATGCGCCCAGGGTGTATTTTGAGCTGCTGGGACTAGGGTTTAAACTGACATGGCTGTCAGCCATGTGAGATTTGGCTCTCTCAACCACTGGGCTACAGGGCTGGCCCTTCATAAATACACTGTTGAACAAAACGTCCAGACACAAGAGGGTACAGACTGTATGCCTCCATTCATGTAGAGTTCAAAGACAGACAAAGCTACGACCATAAAGGCAGGGCCAGGCGGGAGTGACTGGAAGGAGTTTCTAGTAAACTGGATATGTTCTATTTCTTGATCTGGATACTGATACACTAATGTGTCCACTTCATAGAAATTCCTGAAGCCAGGGGACCAGCAGGTGCGTGGTGGTTAAGGCACTGGACACTCCCACATGGCCGACAATGGTTTGAGTCCCGGACCTGGTGGCTTGCTTTCTTGCTCTCTTTCTCTCTCTCTCTCTGTGTTTCTTTCTGGTCAAATTAAAATAAATGAATGAATAAATAAATAAGTAATTTTAAAAAGAAAAAGAAATTCCTGAAGCTGGAATACACTCAGAAGTGGTGATCATTCTTTTCCCTTTCTTTTTTCTTTTTTTAAATTTTGTCAGAGAACACATGCAATAACTGGAGAGAAAGAAAGAGAGAGAGAAGAAAGTGAGAAAACACCCTCCTATGGGGAATGAGATCCTGTGATCTCTTCTCCATTTCTTTCCTTTCTAGGGATTTTTGGGCATGCACACACATGTACCCAGAATGTTTTTCAAGCTTCCGGATCTGGGACTGGATCCATGTGAGATCCAGCTACCTTATCCACCATTCCATGGGCTGGCCCAATTTGTGCTCAATCGGAATGCATGTTACACTTCAATAAAAAATATCCTGGAACTAGCAGATGGCATAATGGCTATGTCGCTGGACTCCCATGTAGTTGATCATGGTTCGAGTCCCAGACCCGGTGGCTTAAACTCACATTTGGTGTGTGTGCCTGCTTGCCCAAGATCCTGAGAGGAGAATGGAGGAGAAGGGATTGCAGCGCGGTAATCCCCCCTGGGGGGGGATGATTTCTTGCTTTCTGTCTCTCTGTCTTTCTCTCTTTCCGGCGAGCACATGTGCCCTATAGCAAAAACTTCTCAAAAAATTTTCTTAATTAAAGTTTGGAAAAGATTGAGCAATTATTTCTAGGCTGAGGATGCTTGTAAACCATTAGTATTGTCAAAGTGTCTGCATTTTGAAAATATGTAATTTAATCTGGTGCCCACAGAGATTAAAAATGCATCCTCTTTGAACAACAAATGAATCTTTCCTCCTATGTATAAAATCATTCATGTTTTTAATTCAACTAAAAGAAAAATAGGGATCAATCACTGCTAAACTTTGGGGAGTTAAAGAAACATCTGAAATGTGAGGAATGTCACCAGAATTGGGGTAGACACTATCTGCAGTAGATGCCTTGATGCATGTAACGGGAGCTAGCGCTTGACCCAGCCTTTCACAGTCATCCTGGAACTTCCTCTGAAACAGATTGTTTTCATCTTCAGTGAAAGGACAAATGGGGCAATTGCATCTCACCACTTTCATTCTCTCTCTCTCTCTCTGCCGATTGTGTAAAATTGGAAGGATGGAATACAGAGATACCCTAATTGGATGCTCTCTGTCCTCCTTGTAGACAGCTCCTGCAGCATCCCCAGGCTGGCTTGCTAAAGATAAGAACCTGCCTCCTGAGTCTCAAAGACAGGCTAGGTGACCAGAAACTAAAAATCAGGTTTTCTGGCCCCAGCACCAGGAGTCACATCAAGTAGCTGCCTGCAGGGTACAGTTTGAAAGGACTAAAGAGTGTCTATTCTAAATAGTCTCTCATCAGCTTATTTCATCATTGACTTTCCTTACTGTTGCCTGAAATTACCTTCTTTCCTATTGGTTAAGTGTGTATTGAACTCCCACCACGAGCAGTTCCAGTCAGTCCCAGCCTCAGCCCTTGCCTCTGCAGCACCCCGACTCCACAGACTAAGACCCATGAGCCCTTCTTCTGGCTCAGAAGGGACCCCCCACTAGTTCCCAGAGCACACTATGACCCGAGGCAGTACTGGATTACCCAATCAGCAGCTTAATTGATACCTTCTGAGCCTATGTGTAGTGAGTTTGCAAAGCAGGGCAGAAAATGAGGGAGAGGATTTTATGTTTGATTTGTTCTTGCAGTAAATATTTATGGAAAACCACTTTCTCAGGCACTGTTCTAGTTTCTGGGAACAAAGCAGTGAACTTATACCATTAGATTTTAATCATAAAGACAGACAATAAACCTATTATATCATATTAGAAAGTGTCAGTGAATAAAAGGGAAAGGGATAAGGACTGTGGGGTAAATTTAGAAACAGGTAACTTTAGGGGAATCTTTTGAAGACATTGGAGTAGGCAAAGATTTCTTAACTAAGACCCCTAGAGCACAGGCAATGGTTCCTAAAATACACAAGTAGGATTACATCAAGCTAAAAAGCTTCCTCACAGCAATGAGAACTACAACTAGAGTGAAAAGACAACCCTAAGAATGGGAGAAAATATTTGCGAATCATTCCTCAGATAAGGGATTGATATCTAGAATATATAGGGCACCCAAGAAGCCCACCCATAAGAAAAAATTTCTAATTTTTAAAAGGACAAAGAAGTTGAAGACAACTCTCCAAGGAATACTTGAATGGCTGAAAATCATATGAAAAAAATGTTCAAAGATCTCATCATAAGGGAAATGTACATTAAAACAACAATGAGATATCATTTAATCCCAGTTAGAATGACTAGGATCAGAAGAAAGAAGAAAGAAGAAAGAAGAAAGAAGAAAGAAGAAAGAAGAAAGAAGAAAGAAGAAAGAAGAAAGAAGAAAGAAGAAAGAAGAAAGAAGAAAGAAGAAAGAAGAAAGAAGAAAGAAGAAAGAAGAAAGAAGAAAGAAGAAAGAAGAAAGAAAGAAAGAAAGAAAGAAAGAAAGAACGAAAGAACGAACAAGTGCTGGTGAGGCTGTGGTGAAAAGGAAACTCTCTTACACTGTTGGTGAGAATGTAAATTAGTTCAACCTCTGTGGAAAAACGACATGGAGATTTTCGAAAAAAAAATGAATAGAATCTATGGCCCAGCAATCCCACTTCTTGCTATTTACCCAAAGGATAATAAAACATTTAATTGACATCTGCATATCCATGTTTATTGCAGCATTATTTATAGTTGCTAAAACATCAAACCAACTTCAGTGTCCAAAAACTGATTATCAGGTTGAAAAACTGTGGTATGTATATACTATGGAATATTACACAGCTATAAGAAATGATGAGATCTTATCAATCAACTCAAAATGAATGAATAGAGATTTAATGTTGGGCAAAGTGAGTCAGACCTTGAAGGATAAGCATTGTATATATGCACTCAATTTGTACTGAGTGTACTTTATGGTAGAGGTTGAGAGATCTGAAGACATGATGGTGGAGAGGATGGATATAAATGCTAGTGACAGTAAGGTGGAGGAGTGGTTAGTAGAGAGTGAGGGGTGGATGGTGGGTATGGGAAAAAAAAGAAAAAAATGATAAACTAAAGAAAAAAAAAAGAAAGAAAAGAAAAGGATAATTTTTATCTTTTTAAAGCACTGATATAATCCTGTGGGAAAAATCAGGATTTTGTCAGCCCTTCACACATTTATTATGAGATTTAGTGCTGTTCATATTTGGATTACATATAAGGGTAGGATCAAAGGACATTTAGGACTCATCTGGTCCATCCCTAAGCAGGGGCATAAGTATACTAGCCTAAGTCTGGGTTCAGCATGGCCGCTGATATCAGATTCCTCTCCTGTGTCACAATTCTGATCACTGGTAGCTGTCACCTTTCCATACCTCCCCCGCCCCCCATACCCTCCACCATGGGCTGGGGCTGATAATGATCTTGGAAGCCTTGACTCTGAACATTTTTTTCTTCTAATTTTGCTGTAGGGCATGTGCACTCACCAGAGACAGACATCGACAGAGAGAGAGAAAGAGAAAGATTAAGTGAGAAAGTACCTCCCAGAGGGGATAGCGATGGTCACAATCCCCTCCTCTGTTTTTCTCTTGAGATTTTGGGCATGCACCACATGTACCCAGCATGTTTTTCAAGCCACCAGGTCCAAGACTCAAATTTCACACTGACCATCTGGAATCCAGTTGCCTTAACTTCCATGCCATCTGCTGGCCCAACTGAATACTTGTTCTGACAACTTCTCTGAATCAGGTCCTCCTCTGAGGTTCCAATTTACAGCTGGGCTTCTGTCTTGGTCCTTCTTTAGCTCCTACTTCAGCTCCTGAAAGAGGTTCTGGGGCATCTGTTTCCTAATTGTTTTCTACTTTTCCCATGTCAGATTTCCAAGAGTTTTAACTATGGAATGTTCCATCTCTATATTCTCAAATGTCTCTCTCTCTCTCTCTCTCTCTCACACACACACACACACACACACACACACACACACTCAACTTCACAGAAAATCCCACCCAAGAGAATAATTGTGTCCAGGGGTATTTAGAGAGAAACACAAGACAGACTCCACCTGCACCGAGGCAGTCAAGCTAGACATAACGCTTGGTTCTATATAAAACTAAACCTCTCATTTTAGGAGCCAATGGGAAAAAAAATTTTCTGCATTGTGATAATAAAAATATCTTTTGTTATCCCCTAAACACAGATTGTAGATGTGCTATGTGTTAATTTACTGTCAATTTATTCAGTTTTTTATATAGTCTCCTCAGTCAAGGTAGATTTAATTCCATTTTCATCTTATATACTTCCTTTCAAGGCTTGGTAATTTCTTTTCTATTTTTATTCATTCCACTTTTGCTTCCTGTCAATTTTTATATCAAAATCTGATTCAGTTCCATTTGGCAAGGTGCAGTAATAAAAATATTCCTCATGCTTTAATGTTTAAATTTGCTGTTGTGCTTTAAAATGGTTCTCTGTTTGTGCCAATGGTGCAACGTCAGCTCTGTCCCCTGGCACAGCTCCTGGGCTTACAGGAGGCAGGAGTTTGAGTCCTATAATGGTCCTTCATCACTGTCTGACATTACCTTTTGTGTCTCCTAATTAAGCATGCATTGAGCACCTACTATGTGCTAGACACTGTATGTGTGCAGCAAGAGTACAACTCATAAGGAGGTGAAATAGTAACTGACTAGAAACTGGGTTATGATGGCAGCACAGGCTTTCTGAGGGGGAAGGTTATCTCACTGTTGTGCAGAGGGAGGAGGAAGAAGAATGGGACAGATCCATGTGTTTTTTTCTTACCTAGGAAAATAATGGAAATGCAGAGTGTCACATATTGGGACCAATCTGCAGCCAGTAGGACACCAGGCCATCAGACACAAGTGTGCTTGACCAGAAGTCTGACCCTACAGTGGGCCCTGTGTGGATGTAGGGACTGCTACTGCCCAACTTGGGACCATAGGCATGGATGCATACTTTCCATCTTTCCTGATTTTCTGACCATCTCTCACATCACAGGGAGGTAACTAAGGGGTCAGGCTCTGGAGTCCAACTACCTGGGTTCAAATCCCAGCTCTGTCATTCACTGCCCATGTTTCATGGGATGAGTTAGCTAACCCCTGTGACTCAGTACTTTCACTTCTTAAGTAGCTTCTTCTTAAAAATAATCAATATGAGTAAAGCTTACAACAGTGACTGGCACAAAGTAAGCACTCAACATATTTGTTATCATAATGCCTGGTTGAGTTGTTTTCAGGAAGCAGAACTCACCGCTTCTGTGGGTCTGGGGTACCCTTTCTAGGATGCTCTCATGGATATTGTGCAGTGCTCAAGGAGCAGCAGGTAGGATGAAGCTGGAATTTTAGCTGGTGCCAAATACAACTGCACCATCTTAGAGCTGCCTCTCGTACTTGTAGTTGGCTTAAAACCATTTCTTGCCTCCAGGGCAAGCTCTTTTCTTCTCACACTGGGAAGGGACAGACAGGGTAACGTCCCATAGAAAACATTTATGAGAAAACTGTGAGGTCAGGGGAGGTTTGAAAATCACTTAATCAAAATCATGCAGCTGGCGAGAACCAGAGTAGGAATTTGGACCGAGGCTTGCCAGGCTTGTCTGCTCCTCCTGCACTTCACCACACTTTGAGGCAACACACACACACAAACTCTATTCTCCCTCTCCCCCTCTCCAGGAATGGACCCAAAGCTCATTGTAATCACACTGCACCTGAATACAATGGGTGAGTGACTGAGGCGTGTGCAGAAATCATGCAGCCCAATTGGCCCCAGGTACAACTAGAAAAGTACAAGTATCTTTACTATTTCCTACTTTATCACTCTCTCATATACCATGGATGCCCCTCTCAGGTTTAGTTATCTAAGCAAACACCCATTTATTCATTCAACAAGTGATTTTTAGCACCCACAATGCGCCACACACTGTATTAGACACTGGATATACAGAAATGAACAAAATTGCAAAATTATCATATTATGATCTTAAATTCTATTGGTGTGGAGGGTCAAAGAAATAGACAATAAACAAAGGGTTAATTCAAGATATGGATGAGTGTTATTAAGAAGATAAAATATAGCACCATCATAGAGCCAGTCATTCTTCAACTACCACTCAAAGTGACCTCTGAAAATGGACATTAGATTGTCTCATGCTCTGGATTCAAACCTGGAAATTTCTTTGTATTTGGAATAACACCAAAATTTCTTTCTAGGTTCTCCTCCATGACCTGGCCTCCCTCCAACTTCTTCTCCTACCATCTTTCCCCCCTTCAATCATGTCCAGCGATTCTGGCCTTCTTTCTGTCCTTCAAAAATATAAAGCTTCATTACATATCCAGGTTTTGCACCTTCTGCTTTTCTTTTCTAGAACATTCTCCACTCCCTGAGACCCTTTGATGCTTCCAGCTCTTTGAATGGCTGATTAATTCTCATTTTTCTACTAAAACCCTACCTTCTTAGAGTCATCACTGATGAGTCTGCAACCACATCATTCATTCTCCTCCCTTTTATTTTGCCAGTTTTTTTTTCTTTATAGCACTTACCATGGTCTGAAATAAAATGATTTATTTACGTATTTGTCTCCTGCTCGTGCATGCAGATTGTAAACTCCATGAGAACAGGGCTTTGTTCCATCACACCCATGTCCACAGTGCCTGGCATACATATTGTGTTGACTGAATAAGTGAAAGCACATCCACGTACAACAGAATTCTGACAATCAGCAAATGAGGTATACTACAAACACTGCCCTTCAAACAACCAAAATCTTCTATTTAATAAGCCCAGGAAACCAAAATGTTGAGAAATGAAAAATATATGAAGATGCACAACACAGTATATTTAGTCTTCAGCCTCCAAAGGCTCTGAAATTGGTGATAATTTAGAAAGCAACTATCACAGGGTTTATAAAGGGATGTTTGTAAACTGCTCTTCCATTCTTGAGACCAGAAAGTAATTGGCATTCTGAGGAACCAGCTAACCATTGCTAATAGACGTCAAAATAAACCCAAACAACATCAAAAGCCAGGGATTGCTTTTCTAACATGATTTATTTACGTATTTTTCTTCTTTCAGAAAGAAAAGTAATGTGAAATTATATAATGAACATTCAAGGGAGTCTGTTTATTTTGAGGAGTCACAGAATTGCAGAGATGAAGGGATTTTTTAAAATATATATTTTTTTAAGAAGCAGAAATCTTTGTCCAAACAAAGCTTTATGCAGAACATGTATATGTAAGAAATGAAAGCAGAGGTGACCTGGTTGAGGGTCATGAACTCCTCGCCTTACCTGGACATCTCCCCGGAACCCAGGCACAGGGAGCACAGAGTGAAACCTTCTGACCTGGCCTAATCCTCCTTGTTCACAGATCCTGAGAAGGAGAAGGCCAACCCATATCACCAGGACAAATAAGATTTCAAAGCTGCACCTGAACCTGGGCTCGTGATGCCTGTGCATCTTTTCTGCTAGGCCATGGCAACCTCTCAAAATAATTGAATAAGACACTTAAAGAGAGTTTGCTGAGCTGCGCTCACCAGACTTCCGAGTATAATCACATCTGTAAGGAACATTTCCTCTTTGCTCATGGTTACATTGCGTTCTCTCTAGCATGGTCGGTCCTCCTGGCCAGCCTTCTCCTGGGCCCTACCGTTCTCCCCCGGCTTCTCTCCTTTACCTGCTCACGTTTGTTCATGAAGTCTGGGGCTAGTGTTGGACTGTTCCTTAATCATTTAAAAATTGTTTTACAAAACCTAACAGCTTGCAGGATTCAAATGTTCTTTAAAAGCAAGGAGGGGATATATAACTCAGAGACTTGTGTGGCTGTGGAAAAAGCTGTGGAACTTAGCTGAAGGGTCTTCTTTCTGTATGTTTAGACATTTTCCACTTGGCACAGGAGGGATGCAGTGTGGGAATTAGAGGACCCAAGCTAGTTGTTGTTGCCATGTGACTTCCTCTTTAGTTCTTCGTCAGTGATTGGAGTATCACTTGGCATGGTCATTCTTGCATTTTCTCATCCAGCCTGTATCTGTGCACTGACCAGGTACGAGGCTAGGCTCTGATGATTTGTGAATAAGATCATAACTCACAACCCTCACACTCTGATGATAAACCAGCAAGTACAGGATAGAGAGGTGCCACCGAAGGATGACTAGGGAGAGCCATTGTACCCAGAACACTGAGACAGAAGCCATTTAAAATCTGAAGTATGTCCTAGCACGTTCAGGGACCAAGGTGACTGAACCTAGGCTCTAAACCCCATCTTCTAGACCCCTGAAACACTGAGATGGGTAGAGCAACCTCTGTCCTCTCTGTCTCTGTCTATCTTTTTCTCTTTAAATTATTCATTTTTTTAAAAAAATTTAAAGCACTTCTTACCTCGGGCCTTTTGTTTCTCTTGATAATTTCAGAAGCCATTTTAAATCTGAGGTGTGTCTAGCACGCCTCATGGTTTTTCTTTTTCACCTTAAAAATTTTTTTTTCTCTTTTTTGTTTGTTTTTGTCTTGTTTTTTTCCCTTTTTTTCTTTTTCTTTTGCTTTTATTTATTTATTTTTAACCTTACTTTCCACTCTGCTTTTCAGTCTCCACACACTGAGTGTCTAGACAGACCTAGGTGCATCTGAATACTTTTAGGGTCATTGAAATTCTCAATGCTAATTGAAACTCTTGCCTCAAGGAAAAAACTCCTTTTTATAAATCTGAACTCAAAATCTTTCTGTGGATATCACGTTGCAGAACTGGGTAGAGAAGAGATTTTTGTCACAGAATGACCAGAAACCACCACAGAAGCACAAGAAATATGAGAAACCAAGAAAGTATTTCTCCCCTAAGGGAAATGAACAATTTTTCATCATCCACAGACAGTACAGTGGAACTTATGGAAATGTCCGATAGAAGATTTAGAATACTCATAGTGACAAGGGGATCAGCAGTTGGCGTAATGGCTATGTCACGGGACTCCCATGTAGTTGACCACAGTTCTAGTCCTGGACCTGGTGGCTTAAACCCATGCAGGGCACATATGCACATGTGTCCAAGATCCCAAGAGGAGAATGGAGAAGAAGAGATTGGCGTGGCCATCCCCCCTGGGAGGCGATTTCTCACTTTCTGTCTCTCTGTCTCTCTCTGTCTTTCTGGCAAGCACACATGTCCTACAGCAAAAACCTCTCAAAAAAAAAAAACAAATGTGTCTAGGTGTTTTGGATATTTTTACTTCATAGTGACAAATCGAAATGAGATGCAAGAGCTGAAATACAATGAACTCCAGAAGATGAAGGAAAAAAGAGACAATGAGTTCCAGGACATGAGGAAGTTCTTGCACGATCTGAAAGGGGAAAAACACACCATAAAAAATAATCAAATGGAGCTGTTAAAGATAAAGGCTGTAATACAATTCCTCCCTCAAAACTATTAAAAGCAGATTAGCCCATGCAGAATCTTGGGTGTTGAAGACAAAACCTCTGGCCTAGGTGGAAAAAAAAAAAAAAAACCTGAGAAAATAACCAAAGAGAGAGAGAGAGAGAGAGAATACTACACAAGAAATACTAGATAACATTAAGCACCAAACATCTGGATAATCGGTATCCCAGAAGGTGAAGAAACTAATAAGGGCATTGATAATCTATTCCATGAAATCCTGGAAAAAAGTTTTCCAAATCTAGAGAGGCATTCCAATATCCAGACCCAAGAAATACAAAGGACCCCTAATAGAATCAACCCAAGAAGATCTTCTCCAAGGCACATCATAACCAGATTGGCCAAAACCATAGACAAAGATAAGATACTAAAATTGGCAAGAGAGAAATGGGTTACTTATAAAGGTTATCCAATCAGGCTAACATCAGACCTCTCATCAGAAATAATGCAAGCAAGGAAAGAATAGGAAAATATATTCAAAGTGTTAAGTGAAAAACAGTTTCAATCAAGGATACTATACCCAGTAAGATTATCTTTCACATGGGAAGAAAAGATTAAAACATTCTCAGATAAACAAAACTTGAAAATATTTACTAACACCAGATCAGCTCTCCAAGAAGTTCTGAAAGGAGTTCTTTACCAGGAAAACTAAAGACACACATACAGAAATAAGAGAACAAAAAGCAACCTAGAAAATGACCAACTTAATGCTAGGGACAAGAAATATCAATAATAACCTTGAATGTTAGCTTCCAGGATTTAAACGGAAAGATGAGACCATAGTAACACTGCAGAAGAGAGATTAATTACATAAGACTGAATTGGGTGAAATAGAATTTTATGACTTTTGAGTAAAACATTACTGATTTTTTTTTT
>NW_006205727.1:5129861-5170896 GCF_000334495.1 Tupaia belangeri chinensis
AGGTTCAGCAATTTGTTAAAATGTTTTTTCTTCTTATTTGTTTCTTTCAATGGAAACATAATTTTTTCTCTCTTCCTGACCCCTCTGGAATTGGAAAATATTTGGGAGTATTCTTATTTGTGGCAGAATGATTATTTGCATAAGTTCAGTAATACCTGTTGCCTTGAATCAGAAATTGGAAATACTTGTTATTGGATAGGGCTTTGACTGGAATGTCATATCTGAAGATTAAAATGAAAATCTATGGAACTAAGGTGGATCTCAAGTAAGCCAACGAAGCTCTTAGGAAAATGGCCTGGCACCATAAGCAGTTTTGCTCGGCAGAGAGGATTAGAGAAGCTGTATGAAAGAATTCATACCATAAAATAACCTGGGCTTTTCCAGCCCAGCATCAGTAGAGATTGCAAAGGAGCAGCCATAATCAAAGGATTACCTTGAGGAAGACTTTGAAGGAATAAAAAGAGACTGATCTTTGATAGCAGATGATATATTACAGAATATTATGTAGGCAGGGCTGAATTGAGGTTTGTGTGAATTATGAGCTGGGTGTTTGCTTTGCAGCAGTTTGAGTAGCTGACATGAAAATATTTTCTCAAAAATATTTAAAAACATACTGTCTCTGTTATAGAGTCCTGGGCCTGGTGGCTTAAAACTCATACTGTACATGTGTGCATGCATGCCCAAAATCCCTAGAGGAGAATAGAGAAGGGATTGAGGCATGGCCATCCCTCCCACCAGAGAGGTGAATTCTAGCTTTCTGTCTCTCTGTGCATCCAGTGAGTGCACACATCCTATAGCAAGAATCTCTCCTCCCTTCCCCCATCCCTGAAAAAAAGAATTTCAAGTTAGTCATACAGAGAAGGCAACATGGAACTATAACCAGAGAGAAGTTTCAGCCTTCCACCTGTTCTTACCAAGGTTTCAGACATGTGCACATAGCCATCTTGTATGTTGCAGCCACACCCACCACCAGACTGCAACAGCCTAGCATACCCCACCTAAAACCATCCAGCTGAGCCACAACCAACCTACAGACTCAAAAATGAATAAAATGGCAATTGTTTGAAGTCACATAGTTTGTTGGTATATAGCAATAAAAACACAGCTATGTACAACTTTTTTAAAAGAAAACCTCTTTTTTAAAAGTAAGTAACAGACTGAGATTTTTAATTTTCTTTGATGCACTTTTCCATTGTGAAAACCTTTCTTTTAAAAAAATGGTAGAAGATATGTGCACTCACTGGAGAAAGACAGAGGCAGAGAGGGAAAGTGAGAAAGCATTCCCCCTGGGCATAGTCATGCAATCATCTCTTCTCCTCTCTCCCTCCTTTCTGAATTTCTGGCTTTGGGGCATACCTGATGTTTCTCAAACTGCTGGGTCCAGGACTTGAACCTTGTAGTTGGCCATGTGGGATCCAGCCACCTTAATTTTCATGTCATGGGCTGGCCCAATAAAATATTTTTATATTGAGTTTTCCAAATAATTATTGACATAGTAAATGTCATAGTTCATTTTATGCATGCACATTTGCTCATGTGAAGAATAATTAATAAAATTGTCAGAGAAAGGAGGCAAAAAAAAAAAAAAACAATTTATTAGAGAAAGCTAGAGAAAAAAACTGAAGATAGTCTGGGAGAGTGAATCTTGTTTGCACATTTTCTATGGAAACTGGTTAGCCCATGTCTAGCAAAGAAGTCAGCCTGAACAGTCTGTTTTTAAGTAGGCTGATGAGGAGTTACGAAAAGAAAGAATTTATCTGCTCATAGATTCTCCCCAGAACTCCAAGAGCTTATCAGGGAGCTTGCCAGGCTATCCACAGGTATTGACTGATGCTGTCCTTCCTTTAAGACCTTATTCATGATAAACCAAGTCTGCATTATTTTCCTCATCACAATTTTTCTTGCTGGCTTTAGTGTTTTTAGCCTAACGTTTTTTGTTCATTCTTTTAGTCTTTTTTCCTCAATATAAAATTAGTAATCTGTGATCAATGCATTTCCTTCCATCATTAACAGAACTGCTGACAGGCTGCAATTCAGATTGGATGAAAGCACAAACTGCCAAGCACTCAGATTACCCATCCACTTGGTGCTGATTCCTTACAAGGATCCCCTTCTACTCAGAGGTATTTAGCAGTGCAACTGGGGCAAGTCTTATTTGGACCAAGGAACATTGGCATAAAATTCTTGTCATAAAAAATTCTCCTGAAATCATCTGAATCCATGGGAAGCTATGTCATAGGATCTGGATGGGAACAATTCGCACTTAGATATTCGGCAGATGGTTCATTCTTATCACAGCAGCACTCCACGATTGCCCAGCTCTACCGGCTACTGAGGTTTTTTCCTGTAAAATGAACACAAAACAAGCACTATTGGGCTGAACATGGTTATAATAAGATTCAATCAAGTAAAGGTTTTTTTGTTTTCTTTTTCTTATTTTTTATTTTAGAGACAAAATTCATAGCTCTATAAATGTGAAGATGTAACAAGCTAACTCATTCATTCTACTATCCCGTTCTTCTTTACAGCTAATGGGTCTGTACACACTCGCACAGACACGCGCTGTGATCACCACCACCCCAACACCACCCACCCTATACTACACACCGCACAGTCCTTGTATGGGCATCCGCTTTCTATTGTGTAAATGTTTGCCCCGGGACCTACAACAGAGCTCCAACAATTCTATGCAGCCTCAGAAATGTGCAGTGGCTCCAGGCTGACGTGGACATCTCTTGGAAGATGCTACAAGGTGCTTGTTTGTTTGTTTGTTTGAAGAAAGTTAAAGAGTATTCTTTGGGTCAGTGGCTAACTCTCAAAGGTAAGCCCTTCTCTTCCTCCAACTTTCAACATATATTTCTGCAAGTCAGGGAGGTTTGCAGCTTCCTCCTCGGGTCGGTGAATCCTGCAGTAAGTTATTTGGGACAAAGTAGCAGGCAATCACTGCTTCTGGGGTGCAGTCAGAAATGCCAAGACAGGGACCAGCAGTTAGTGTAATGGCTATGTAGCTGGACTCCCGTGTAGTCAACCGTGGTTTGAGTCCCAGACCCAGTGGCTTAAACTCACGCCGGGTGTGTGTGGTGCGTGCCCAAGATCCCAAGAGGAGAATGGAGGAGAAGGGATTGCAGCGTGGCCATCCCCTCTTGGGGGTGATTTCTTGCTTTCTATCTCTCTGTCTCTCTCTGTCTGGCTGGCAAGCACACGCGCCCTATAGCAAAAACCTCTCCAAAAAAAAGAAAGAAAGAAATGTCAAGACAGGGCCTGCTCCATTGCAGGTTAAGGGAGCTGGATCCCACATGGCCACCTGCAATTCGAGTCCAAGCCCTAGTGGCTTGTGCATTTATGTCTAAAATCCTGACAAAATGTACAAATGGCAGAGAAGGGATGACAGTGTTACTGCACCCCATATGGGAGTCCTTTCTCCCTCTTTCTGTGTGTCTGTCTCTGTCTGACAAACACACATGCTCTCTGGCACTTACAAAAAGAAATGCCAAGAGAGAGACACCAATCTTTTCAGAATGCCTTAGTAACAGTACCTTACATTTATATTATTCAGTTTGCTAAAAGACAGGTATTTCCTATTGTAAAGACTCACATGATTCTGAAACAATGCTTTGGGTAATCAACCATTGTCAAAATGTATATTAAAGACTTGAAGGCAAGAGACATAAGATTGATATTTTTAGTTGGGGAGATGGGAGCAGAAGCTGAAAGCTGGTGGGGCAAGACTTACGGGACTTCAGGCACCTGAGGCTAAAAAAGTAGATATACTGGGTTCAGAGAGATGGAAAGGAAAGGCAAGCACAGAAAGAGGAAAGTCGGCAACAGAAGACAAATGTTGCTTGACTTTTCCATGTTTGTGGCTCCTAAACCGTGGCAGCTAGCCCTCCTTGAGCACATGCACACCAAGCACTGAAGCTCTTGGTGTGGGTTAGCCCGGTGCATCTTTGCATTTCCTCACAGGCTCCACATGTCTGGGAGTGAAAGGGCAGCTGGAAACAGGTTCTACTTTAAGGGTTCTTTAAGGATAATGGGAGATAAAGAAGTGCTTTGCAAGCTGCAAAAGGTCGTGTTTATGTCTACTGTTTTCTATCCTTTCGTCTCTGTAATTGTTCCCAATGTCTAAGAGTATGGGATTTTCTGTTTTGTCCGTTTTATTTCCTATTTTGCAACCTGTGCAAGTCACATCTCCATACTCTTCCCAGACTCTGGTAGACTCTATTCTATTCTCTTCTTCTATAGATCAAATTTTCTAGCTTTCACAAATGAGTGAGAACATGTGGCATTTGTTTTTATCTGTCTGGCTTATTTTACTTCATATAGCATCCTCCAGCTTCACCCGTGTTGCCACACACAAAGCAGGATTTCATCCTTTTTTTGGGTAAGAAGTATTCCATTTTGCATATAAGCCATTTTCTTCATTCATTCTTCCATTGATGGGAGCTGGGTTGATCCATATCCTGGATATTATGAGTAGTGATACAAGAAACATAAAGTACAGGTTTCTCTTTGACACGCTGATTTTCTTTTCTTTGAATATATCCCCAATAGTGGGATTGCTGGGCCATTGGACAGTTTTATCTTTAGCTCTCTGAGGAACCTCCACACTGCTTTTCACAATGGCTATTAGTTTACATTCTCACCAACAGCATCAAAGAGTGCCCCCTCTCTGCATCCTTGCCAGCGGTTGCTATTTTTTGTTATTTTTGATAGTAACTATCCTAACTGGTGTGAAAGATGGCATCTCATTGCAGTTCTCTCTCTCTCTCTCTCTCTCTCTCTCTTGTTTATGTTCTCTCTGTTCCTTGCATTTTCACTCCTTTCTTAGGAGTCAATATTTACCCCTCCCACCCCCTACCCCAGCCAACCCTCCTACCATGGGAAGGCTCCTTCAAATGTGTTGGGATTCTTGTTTACTTAGTTATGTTTCAGAGTAATCCAAGGAAAAGCTGGTTTGGAGTTCTATTTATGTGAGGAAAAGTCTGTGAACTGCTGAAGTTTATCAATGGCTACCAAATGGGAAATCATATTTTATTTATGTGGGGAGACCTCCAGTGCTAGAATGTGTAGGTCTTTTCACAAGAGCCATTCAGTTTTCTGTCAGGAGAGACTCCAGTATCCAGCGTTGGTGAGGGGTGGGGTGGGGGGAGTGATCCCTAGCTACCTGCACTAGGCATGTAAACATGAAGGGTAGGAAGAGAGACTGGGGTTTGACTCTTCCATGCCTAGACTGTCCAATAATCCCTTTTTTTACTCCAAGCTTTATTCCTGCCCTCCACTGTATCTAACATCTCCATTTCCACACTTCCCCCATAGTTTTGTGGGTAAATTAGCACCAATGTTGTCTGTATGCCCCTGTAAATGATTGCTTCCTTCATATATTTCACATCCTCCATTTAGAGACTGGGTTTTGACTCTTCTATGCCTAGACTGTCCAATAATCCCTTTTTTTACTCCAAGCTTTATTCCTGCCCTCCACTGTATCTAACATCTCCATTTCCACACTTCCCCCATAGTTTTGTGGGTAAATTAGCACCAATGTTGTCTGTATGCCCCTGTAAATGATTGCTTCCTTCATATATTTCACATCCTCCATTTACTTGACATCTTTTAGAATTTTGTTTAAATAGCTCTTTTACTGAGCCTACCTCCTATTCTCTTCATGCAGGTTTAACACACTGCTTTTCTTCTTTACTGCACTTCGGTGGACTCTCAGAAGGGAGAGGAGAGAAGCACATGTGTTCAATGTGCCATGTTTGGTCAGAAGACTTCTGAATATGAATTAGACGTGTGTGGGCCAGAGAAGATGATTTGCCCTTGGGTGTTTCGAGGGCAGGTGAGCAGGGGAGAAGTTTCTTATTAAGGCACTATTGGTATTAGCATACTAAGGAGACCGTTCATGCTTTGGACTATAAGCCAGGAATTTGAGAATTATAGGCCCTGACTCCAGATATTTGCCACTGGTGGAGGATGAGATTACCCTCGTGTCATGTGGGAGCCTGTCAAGCACTAGGCCTGGACCCATAGGTTGTACTTACGGCCATAGAATCCAAGGGCCGACATTCTTGAACATTCAATAAATGGTTATTAACATCCTTGTCTGGATTGATTTGTGTTCTGAGAACATTAAAATAGAGGGCTTTATTGACACTTGGAGTGAATCATTCTGAGAAAGAAAACAGCCTTGAGTAACAGTTTCAGGGGAGGTGAAAGAACACAGAGAGGGTCAGAGAATGTATTCTTGGTAGAGGTGACCAGCAGCCCCAGGATGGAGTCGAAGGATCTTAGAAATCAACTGCGAAAGACAGCTGGAGGAGAAAGATTGGCCTTCTTATCATCTAGGGGTATTTTTTTTCCAATTGTTATGAATTCAACATTAGAATAAACATGATTTTATTTTATGCCTCAGACTAATGATATGAAATGTATTTGTCAGAAATATTTAAAATCTGTGTTTTTATTTAACATCGTATTTTACCAATGTTCTTCTAGTTTGTATTTAGCCTGAAGGACGTTCTTGAACCATCTTTCAGTTAAAAAGTTAAAAGAGAAAAAGGAGATTGTTTAGGTTGAGAAAATTCTGTTTGAGTTGTCTTTGCCCTCCCGGGTGACATTTGGGGTGTTGATTAGCACCACGCAGGGTACATGATTCTGACGCCCTCTTCTGCGGCAGTGGGTGAGAAGGCCCTGATGCCACTAGTCCCTGACCTCTCCCTTAGACAAGTTGCGAATGAAAACTAAGGGGGCGGAGTAGCTATGGAAACCATGAGGAAAGGATTTTCTTTCTTTCTTTCTCTCTTTTTTTTAAATGTACATGCATTAGGACAAAATGACTGGCATTCTTTTTTCTCTTCCCATCTGTGACAGAAGTTTTGTGTCCTGGTTTCTACCTTCTCTTCGACTAAATTATGGGGAAAAGAACACCGTGAAAGCCTGCTATTGTCTCCATGGCATTTCCTCTTTCCATCTTCCTGTGGATTACTATTAAAGCCTTTTGGTAGAACTAACCAAGGAGGTCGGCACCATTTCCCCGTGAATATTTACCTTTGTGCAGGTGATTTTTAGAGAGGAGCTTGTGTAAGATAGAAGAGATTTTTTCAACTCCATGGACATTAGAGGGAGTCACTTTCAATATAAAGAGACTCATTTCTGGAGAAACATAATCACTATCTCAAATGCCTCTTGATCTGCACCCAGGTATGAGCCCTCAGTACCATGTTTGTCTAAATAACACTGGAAATTTTCATAAGGCTACCTGACTTCAATCTGTTTCCTTTTAAAAAATTGATTCTTTTGGCTTAAATTGCAAATACACTTTTAATGAATTCTCAACATTTTTTTTGAGAGATTTTTGCTATAGGGTGCGTATGCTCACTGGAGAGACAGACAGAAAGCGAGAAATCAGGGGAGATGGCTATGCCACAATCCCTTCTCCTCTATTCTCCTCTCAGAATTTTGGGCACACATGCATATGCTCCTGGCATAATTTGTGCGTATGCTCACTGGAGAGACAGACAGAAAGCGAGAAATCAGGGGAGATGGCTATGCCACAATCCCTTCTCCTCTATTCTCCTCTCAGAATTTTGGGCACACATGCATATGCTCCTGGCATAATTTTTGAGCTGCCATGTCTGGGATTCAAACCACTGTCAGCCATGTGGGAGTCTAGTACCTTAACCACTATACTTTAACCTTAACTACTACACTGCCTGGTTATCAACATTTTTAAAAAAGAATTATTTATTTAATTTTTAAAATTCATTATTATTATTATTATTATTTTAATTTGGCCAGAGAGAGAAAGAGAAAGGGAAAGTGAGAAAGCAAGCCACTTGGTCCTGGACTTAAACTGGGGTCAGCCATGTGGGAGTTCACCCCAAACACCACGCTACCTGCCTGCTCCATTGACATTTTTAACTCACCTCTTTTTAGCAGACACTTTCTGCCTGTTGGTAATTCATGGACAACATACTAGCTCTCAGACTGAGTTTTTAAGTGATATAATTTTCATTTGGCTCCAGGCAATGGTAGTTCTACTTTGTGTCTGAGCCTCCTATCACCAGCTGTCAGTCTGTGCCTGCTTGTTCTATTACAGTGTCATCAGGAAGGCACACAATTGATCCTGGGTAAAGAATCCTGCTCCAGCAGCAAATGAGTCATCTAACATTGTGTGTCCACCAGGAAGCAAGCACAAAACTCCATGCAGCATATTCATTTTCATAATTATTAGGTGTTATCAGAAAGAGATTATTATTAATCACTGACCCTAGAGCCCAATTCTTTTCAAAGACTAAGACCCCAGTTATAATATGTATCATTGCAGTCACTTCACTTCATTTTGCCCAATTTTCTAAATTACTTCTATTTATATTTTCTTTGTCAATAGTCATGCCATAGATGGAAGAACCTTGGCCAATACAATGCAAGTCCATAAGATTCATCATCTCACAGATGTACAATGAGTTCGTGAGGCAGAGGATAACACACAGACCTAGGAGGCTGGTGTCTCGCTCATCTTAAAAATAAAACTCAACAAACAAAAAGAGAGCCATTTTAATCTATGTCTCTAGAGTTCAGAACAGAGGCTGTGTTCCCCAACAAACAAGTATTTTAGTTCTAAGTAGGAGCTCGATGGAAGAGGAAATCAGCTTAGCTTGAGGAACATTCTGAAATAGGTTTCTTTTTTTTTTCTTTTTCTTTTTATTTCCTTTTTCACTAAAGGGTATGTGTGCTAGCCAGAGAGAAACAGATAGAAAGGGGAAAAATAAGAAACTCCCCCACCCTCCATGGGGGGAAATGGTCATACTTTTATCATAAGCCTTTTACAGTTCCCTCATACATGTTCTGTTGAGTACTATGATTCCCACTTTGTGAAACACTTTCTGATCAGGCATCAGGTGGCTTTTTCTATTGCCCCCCAGGGCAGAGAGTAACAAATGGGGTGGAGATGGGCAAAAGAGAAGTGAAAGATGGAGCAAAGAGTAGGCGAGGTAGCCCCTCCCCAAAAGCAACCTTATATACCTTTCCCCAACTGGGACTCCCATAGAAGTGGTAGAACATTTCATTCTTTTCTTTCTTCCTTCTTTTTTTTTTTTTTTTCCTATAGGGAATGTGCACTTGCTGAAGTCAGAAAGGTGGAGAAGAAAGGGGAAGAAGCACGGTCTGGAGGAACATGGCCATGCTCTTCAGTCCTCTCTCCTCCCCTCCTCTCAGGATTCTGGGCATGCACACACACATGCCCAGCTTCACATCACCAGGTCAGAGACTTGCAGTTGGTCATGTGGGATCCAGCCGCCTCAACCTCCACAACATTTGCTCTTCCCCAAATTTATTTATTAGAGTTGTATCAGAATACCTTCTGATTAGCTTCTATGAGGCCTTAAAAAAATCAAAAAACACTTTTTTTAAAGAATTATTTATTTTATTTTATTTGCTGTTATTATTATCTTTCTATTTTGACCAGAGAAAGAGAGAGAAAGGAAAAGTGAGAAAGCAAGCTGCCAGGTCCGGGACTCTAACTGCCATCAGCCATGTGGGAGTCCAACACTAACCAGTACACAACCTGCTGGCCCCAAAAAACACTTTTAAAAAAGACTATCTGTTTCTTGGGACCAGCAGCTAGCGTAATGGCTATGTTGCTGGACTCCCATGTAGTCGACTGCAGTTTGAGCACCGGACCCAGTGGCTTAAACTCACACTGGGCACGTGTTCGTGCGTGCCCAAGATCCATCCCAAGAGGAGAATGGAGAAGAGATTGCTGCGTGGCCATCCCCCCTGGGGGGTGATTTCTCACTTTCTGTCTCTCTGTCCCTCTCTGTCTTTCTGGCGAGCACACGCGCTCTATTGCAAAAACCTCTCCAAAAAAAAGAAAAAAAAAGATTTATTTGTTTCTTGAAGAATAGTCCTATTAAATGCAAATATTTCTAGGAGAAGTAAATCATTAAATCTTTGTGAACATTTAATCAAGAGCCACACTTTGACATTTTAAAAAGTGTGGGTAAAGAGGGAGAAGGAGCGCCAAAGGACAGAGACAAACACTAAAGAGGGAGTAGTAAATTGGGAGAAGAGCAGAAGTAGATGAGGCTTCTTGGTTTGGAGTCCTGGCTGGAAGGATAGGTGACTCTCATCAGTCAGACCACTGACACTTCTCATCTTCTTGCCCCCCTCAGTCATTTTTCACACACACACAAATAGAGCATCAAAATATGTAAAGCAAAAGCTGTTAGAACTGAAAAAAGAAGTAGACATATCTGTAATTTTAATTGGAGACTTCAATTCTCAACAACTGATAGAATAACTAGACATAAAATCAGCAAAGGTATAGGTGACCCTAACATCATCAACCAACAGGAACAAATTGACATTTTTAGAACAATGCAGCCACCAACAAAAATACCCACATTTTTTTCAAGTGCCACAGAAGTGTATGCATGCTATATCTTGGATGATAAAATAAACCTCAACAAATTTAAAAGAATTAGTACCAAGTAGAGTATGTTCTCTGGCTATAACCAATATCAGAAGGTTAACAGAAAATCTCCAGGAAACTGAATAACATACTTCCAAATAACCCACGATAGTCTCAAGAAAATTCTAAAAATATAAACTGCACAAAAGTAAAAATACATCTATCAGAATTTGGTATATAGCAAGAATAGCACTGAGAGGGAAAATTTTATAGCACTAATTTTAAAAAGGCAAAAGACTCAATTCAACAACTCTCAGGAAACTAGAAAAAGAAGAGCAAAATAAACCCAATGCAAACAAAAGGAAAGAAATAAAAAGATAAGAGCAGAAACCAATGAAGCTAAAATAGAAAAAGAAAATAATTGGAACAAAACTCTGGTTCTTTGAAAAAAAATCAATAAAATTAACAAACCTGCAACAAAACTGCCAAAGGAAAAAAAAATCTAAAGAATAAAACAGGATATCACTATAGACTCTGAAGACATCAAAAGGATAAGAGAATGCTATAACAAATGTACACACACAGATCTGACAACTTAGGTGACATGGACCAATTCCTCAGAAAAGCACAAACTAGAGGGCCTGCAGGTGGTGGTGGTTAATGCGCTGGACTCCCACATGACTTACTATGGTTCAAATTCTGGACCTGGCAGCTTTCTTTCTCAATTTCCCTCACTTTCTTTGTCTCTCTGGTTAAATTAGAAATTATAATAGTAAATAAAATAATTCTAAAACACCCACAAATTAACCCAACTCACATACTATGAAATATATCATTGAACAGTGTATAACTACTAATGAAATTGAATTCATAATTTTAAAAAATCTTAAAAAAGAAAGCTCCAGGTCCAGATGGTTTTACTGGAAAAGTCTATCAAGTGTGTAAAGAAGAATTAACACCAATCCTACACAATATCTTGTAGAAAATAGAAGGGAATAAGACACGTCCCAATTCACTTTATGAAGCTAGTATTACACTGATACCAAAACCAGGTGAAGATAGTACAAGAAGAAAAAAAGAAAGAATTTTTAACAAAATACTAGAAAGTAGAATTGAACAAAATATAAAAAAAAATTACACATCACTTCCATGAGTTTATTCCAAGAATGCAAGGATGGACCCATATTTTAAAAACAACCAATTTGACCCACCATATTAAGAGGGCAAAAAAGAAAAGTCACATAATCTTAGCAACCGATATAGAAAATGCATTTGAAGAAAGTCAATAGCCATTCATGACAAAAAATAAATAAATAAAAACTTTCAAAAAGCTAGGAACTCACTCAACTTAATAAAGACCATTTACCCAAAACTGATAAATAACATTATACTTAATGGTGAAAAAATGTAAGCTTTCCTCCCAAGATCAGGAAGAAGGCAAGAATGTCCACTTTCATCATTGCTATTCAACACAGTGTTGGAAGTTCTGACCAATACAGTAAGTTAAGAAAAAGAAATAATGTGCATACAGAATGAAAGAAAAAAAAATGAAACTGTACTTATTTTTAGATGACATATGGTCTACATAGAAAATCTTAAGGGGTCCAGCAGTTGGTGTAATGGTTATATCGCTGGACTCCAACGTAGCCGACTGCAGTTCGAGTTCCTGACCCAGTAGCTTAAACTCACATCGGGCGCATGTGCGTGCGTGCCCAAGATCCCATAGAGGAGAATGGTGGAGAAAGGATTGCTGTGTGGCCGTCCCCCCGGGGGGTGATTTCTCACTTTCTGTCTCTCTGTCTCTCTCTGTCTTTCTGGCGAGTGCACACACCCTATAACAAAAACCTATCCAAAAAAAAAGGAAAGAAGAAAAAAAAAATCCTAAGGAATTCACAAAAATATTTCTAGAACTAATAAGTTCAGTAGTTTATACAATACAAGATCAACAACAAAAAAAATCAACTGTATTTCTATATACTAGCAACAAACATTTGGAAACTGAAATTAAAAATATAAAACCATTATAATTGCTCAAAGAGTGAAATATTTAGGTGTAAATACACATACACAAATTGTGTACAGAAAACTATATAACCAACATTTATTTAAAAAATTAAAGATCAAACTAAATAAAGATACATTGAGTTTCTTTACTAAGATTTACCATAGTAAAGATGGTCATTCTTCTAAGATGATGTACAGTTGAACAGTATTCCTATCAAAATCCCAGAGAGATTTTTTTGTTATTCTAAAATTCACATGTAAAAGCAAAGGAACTAGAGTAATTAAGACACTTCTGAAGTAGAAGAGCAAAGTGAGAGGAATCAGTCTGCCTGATTTTAAAGTTGCTATATAACCATAGTAATCAAGACTGTGTAATATTAGCAGAAGGATAGACACATAAATTAATGAAGCAGAGTAGAGAAACAAGAAATTGCTGCATATTAGTATGGCTAACTGATTTTTAACACAGGTGCCAAAGTAATTCAGTGAAGAAAGACAGCATTTTTTAAAAATGTACTAGAGCAATTTGGTGTTCATAGGTAAAAATAACAGCAGCAACAACAAATTATCTAAACCTCACATCATTAAAAAAATAATCAAAATAGGTCACAGATTTAAATGCAAAATGAAAAGTTATAAAAATTTTATAGGATAATATGAGAAAATCTTTAGGTTTTAGAATGTAGTGAAAAGTCCTTCAACAGTATGGCAAAAAAGAAAATATCAATAAATTGGACTTTAATAAAATGAAAAAAAAAAAAACAACTTTTGTTCTACCAGCAACCCTGATGAAAGCACAAGCTATGAAATGTGAGAAAATACTTACAAATGGAGTACCTGACCAAGAACTTATATATAAAATGTCTAGAATTTTAAAACTCTCAAAAGTCAACATTAGAAAAGCAAATAATCCAATAGAAAATGGACAAAAGATATAAAGGGACCTCTATGAGAATAACTAATATAAAATGAGATAATGTCACCTACCAGTGCATCTTCCATATTTGTCCACTTTATATCTTGGGAAGCATCCCCTCATCTTTTTATTCCTTTTTTGATAAGCCAGAAAATCCAGGTTAAAGTCATTAAGTAACTTAAGTACTCAGAGACTATTTTCCTAACCAGAACATGTGCTACCCAATGCTCTAGAGAAGAAGGAAACATTTTTGAGTCCCTACTATGTGCTAGTTTCACTTCTAGAAACTAGAAGTTTTTATCTTTGGCACTCCTTAAGCATGCTTAATGAACCACATTTAACCATAAGAACAGGTTTCTGAAGCTTGAAATAGTGAAAAATTGCCCAACTTTGTAGAGACGTCAAAGGAAATGGATCACTCTGAGCACCCCAAGTGATGGCATATATATCATCCGCATTCTTTCAGTTTCTTAGGCTGTCAGAGCTTCTGCTGAGTTCACGTCTAGTTCAAAGCAAAGCCGCACCTCACCCCTTCACCAGATTTATCATGGCTTGTATACTCACCCTCAGTAAAGCATTGCTGCACAGGGCCAGCCTGTTGTCGAGTGTCTTGCAGTATCATTTTAATCAGTAAGTCATTTACCATGAATTCATTGGTTACTTACTGTTTACAAAGTCTGTGCTAGCTGCTAGGAGATAAGGTTATAGCCACCAAGGAGTAGACTCAGTCAAGGAGGATAAAGAAGTAGAAAGCAATCCCCATTCTCAAAAACTTTATAATCTATTTGAAGAAATGTGTCAAATGTTAAGTGATCCTGACAAAACTAAATGAGAGTTTAATAAGTGCTAATTTTTTATAATTAAAAAAATAATATCTTTATTCATGAGTTTGAAACTGGAAAAGGGCTACTTGAATATTCTGAATGGGGTGATTAGGGTATCTTCCAACCTCCTAGAATCAAGGAGTATGAATACTATTGGTAGTTATTAGCCTGTATGTATCAGGGCTCCCTGAGGAGGTTTTGTTTTGGTTTGCTTTGGTTGTTTTTGTTTAATATATTTCATTTTATTTTAATTTCTTTTATACATTCAATCTTATACATCACTTAGCTTATAAAATGAATGTTCCAACATGAATATATTTCTCACCAGTCCAGTTGGAGATACTATATATGTTATCATAACACAATGAGTGCTAAATTAAAAAAAAAAAGTTAGAGGACATGTGTGCTTACTGGAGAGAGAGAGCGTATATGCATGAGAAAGCACCACCCTCCACCCCTGATGGGGCATGGTCACACCGCATGCTCTTCTCCTCTGTTTCTCTTCATGAGATTTTGGGCACACAAACACATACACCAGCTGTGTTTTTCAAGCTACCAGGCCCAGGACTCAAACTGCACAGTAAGCCATGTGAGATTTAGCCACCTCAACCAATCCACCACTCTCTGGCCCAGTGAATGCTAAATTGACTAATAAGAAATCAAGCCAGAGGTGCTATTAGAGTTTAGTGAATGAAAAGAGTTGGGAAGGTCTTCAAATTTTATGGAAAAGTAGTCTAAGAATTACATGGGAGGAAAAAAGAAAAACCGATAAGGGTGGTGGCAACGGGATAGGTATGATGTGAAATGGAAGATAGAGTAAAAGATGGAGAATATACTTATGTGACCGAGAAAAAAAGATTATAAAAGGAAAAAAATCTCTATTTTAACAGAAGGTCACTCCAGGCAGTAGAATTATGAACAATTTTTATGGTTCCATGATCCTTAATTCTCCAAATAATCTATAATGAGCATGTATTACTTCTAGAGTCAGAGGAAATACGTTTAAAAGAAACTATTGAAACTATTTCCCTTAATAGCCATATTAGCTCATAAAATATTTTCAAGTTGTTTTCCAAACTGTTCATTCAATCTTATACATCACTTAGCTTATAAAATGAATGTTCCAACATGAATATATTTCTCACCAGTCCAGTTGGAGATACTATATATGTTATCATAACACAATGAGTGCTAAATTAAAAAAAAAAAGTTAGAGGACATGTGTGCTTACTGGAGAGAGAGAGCGTATATGCATGAGAAAGCACCACCCTCCACCCCTGATGGGGCATGGTCACACCGCATGCTCTTCTCCTCTGTTTCTCTTCATGAGATTTTGGGCACACAAACACATACACCAGCTGTGTTTTTCAAGCTACCAGGCCCAGGACTCAAACTGCACAGTAAGCCATGTGAGATTTAGCCACCTCAACCAATCCACCACTCTCTGGCCCAGTGAATGCTAAATTGACTAATAAGAAATCAAGCCAGAGGTGCTATTAGAGTTTAGTGAATGAAAAGAGTTGGGAAGGTCTTCAAATTTTATGGAAAAGTAGTCTAAGAATTACATGGGAGGAAAAAAGAAAAACCGATAAGGGTGGTGGCAACGGGATAGGTATGATGTGAAATGGAAGATAGAGTAAAAGATGGAGAATATACTTATGTGACCGAGAAAAAAAGATTATAAAAGGAAAAAAATCTCTATTTTAACAGAAGGTCACTCCAGGCAGTAGAATTATGAACAATTTTTATGGTTCCATGATCCTTAATTCTCCAAATAATCTATAATGAGCATGTATTACTTCTAGAGTCAGAGGAAATACGTTTAAAAGAAACTATTGAAACTATTTCCCTTAATAGCCATATTAGCTCATAAAATATTTTCAAGTTGTTTTCCAAACTGTTCTGGTAACAAGTGAAGAAACAGCTCAATGGAGCTTGAAATCAGTGCATACTGAAAGCAAAGCTGGGAAGAGTACGCGAAGCATTTGTTTATGTCCCACTTCACTTGAGGACGACTTGAGCAAGCTTCCACAGTTGGAAGACAAAGGATTATTGTTTAGCTTCCCTCTTCTCCATTCATTGTCTGAGAAGGTCAGGTCCCTGTAAGGGGAAGACATTTTTATTTGTTTCCAGAGACTGGCTGGGCTGCATTAATCAAAGGTAGAAGTGCTGAATGTTCTGCAGAGTAAAAGCTGGTGGTAGTGGTGGGGCTGGGGGGGTAAACTATTGAGAGGGGGAATTTCAGAGTGGAGTTGGGAATAAGGCATAGAGAGCCCAGATGCAGGGAAGGAGCTTTGCTGTAGGGAAGCAGTGCGAAGAATAACTCCCCACAGTGGGCAAGTGCAGCAGGGAAGATTTGGTAGGTGGGATGAATTTGTCAATAGCTTGCTGGGCAGCCTGTGATGTAACCTTGTGCCCTGGCCTGTCCATAAAGTCTTCAGTGAAATCTGCATTGCTCACTCATCTTCTGGTGCCAGTCAATCCTTTCTACTGCTTAAATAAAGCTGGATCTGTAAAGATTACAGTTTGGCTCCTGTTGATCTGTACGCAGGAGATAGGTGAGCCCATGACCCAAGCTGGCTGGGAAGGCTGGGCAGCACCGGGGGAGACCCTGCTGGATTTGCCTGTCTTTCTCTCTCAAAGAAGAAGAACAAGGTGATCTACCTTTCTGGGGCTCCTGTTGTGAACTTTCTTGGTAGCTTTTCCAGCATCTCTAACTCGTTGTCTTTATTACTATAGCCAACTGCTTTTCATTAATTACTTATACACGGGTATTATGCTAGCACTTGTTGTATGATATTTCTAGCACTCGTAACAACCCATAAGGTGATTATTACTATTTCTTTTTTTCAGACAAGGAAACTAATGTTCTCCTGATGAGACACACAGGGATGGACTAGAATAGTTGACCTCTAAAAAAGTCAAATTTTGGAAGGTCACAATGCCTGCATTAATAACACTCCAGTGCCTAAACTTGGCCTTTCTCATATTTCAGCAATAGATCCTCTTGAAAGAGATGCAAAAATGGAAGAAAACAAGACAAGAGATGACCCTCTTCCTACTATGTGACCTAGTGTCAGGAAAACATTAAGGTGCTTTTATATGCTAAAACATCTGAATCTGACTTTCTAGTGCTTCCACAAATCTCCACAATAAACTATTTCAACATGCTAATATAACCTGCTCTACTCCTCCCCCTATATCTTATTCTTGATAGGTTATGTCTGATTATATAAGGCATTTTCTTTAAAAAATTATATTAATAAAAATGTGGAGTCTTGACAGAGTCAGTTTTCTTATGTTTCAAGATACAATGACTGTAGTTGGAGGAACTTTGACAAATACTGAATCAATTTAATTGAAGTGATATATCTCTGAGCTCCCAATAAATGGATGAGCAGAGTTTTTCCTAATGTAACTAACCGCATGACTCACAATTTTGAGCCTCTGAAGGAAACGGTCAGAAATGGCCTCTGGTGAGTCATACAGTGAAACAATGCCCAGTGGCCCATAGTCTGGGACTTTGGGCCAGTGTGTTCACCACGAACATGCAAATAAGAGCGAGGTGGGTAGTTAGCCTTGACTTTTAATACTGAGTAGTCCCCTGAGAGAAAGTTTTGTTGAAATACAGTCAATATAGAAATGTAGACATCTATGAAATCTTTGTTGTCTTGTTCTTTCAATATATAATTATGGTGCTTCTCATAAAAACCAAGTACTGAGCACAGCACTGGGAACATGAAAAGGGAAATGCGTACACCCTGCTCTTCTAAGAAATTCATGGTTGGGACCAGCAGTTAGCATAATGGCTATGTTGCTGGACTCCCATGTAGTCGACTGCGGTTCGAGTCCCGGATCTGGTGGCTTAAACTCACACTGGGCACATGTGTGTGCGTGCCCAAGATACTGAAAGGAGAATGGAGGAGCAGGGATTGTGGTGTGGCCATCCCCCCTGGGGGGGTGATTTCTCGCTTTCTGTCTCTCTGTCTCTCTCTGTCTGTCTGGCGAGCGCATACGCCCTATAGGAAAAAAAAAAAAAAAGACAACCTCTCCAAAAAAAGAAAAAAAAAAAGAAATTCATGGTTAATGGTATCATAATATTAATAACAAGCAGTTGCACCATGAATGGAGGGTGCTATAATTGAGGTATATATGGCAAGTTATGACACGGGGGAATGGACAGTACCTAATTTGTCTAGTAGAGGAGATAACACTAGAATGATAAGAGATGACAATAGAAATAATAATCATCACTTTCTGGGTTGTTGTGAGTGCCAGACCTCTATATTTATAAGTATTAGGACAACTAGCTGATGAACAGTATTTTAGCCAGAGGGAATAGCACTATTTGGGAAGAACTACATGGAGGTTAAAAAAGAAAAAAATAGCACATTAGGAGTGGTTCATTTGGGGCACGTATCACAGAGACGTGTGGGAGATAAAGTTAGTGAAGAAGGAGTTAAGTTCCAGGCAATGCATGCCCTCACAGGAAATATTGAGGAGTTAGGATTATATTCTATGGGCAATGCAGAGCCATTGCATAATTTTAAGTCAGGGTGTGACCTACTAGTAGTTGCACTTTAGAGAGATGATCTGGAGACAGCATGAAGCATGGATTGTAGGAGGCTGGATCAAGAGGTGAGATCTTTGAAAGGCTACCGAGGTTCTGAACTATGGAGGCAGTCATGGGTTTGGAAAGAAAGAAGTGTCTTTAGAAAACACGTAGAGAGGGAATCAGCAATCACTAATGCCCAACAGCACATGACTCTGTTTGGCTCTCCTTCTTGAGACACTCTTCTCAATTGTTCTCCATTCTGGACATTAAACTCTTGGCTTCCCTTGTATCTCACTGGCTGCTTCCTTGTCAGTCTCCTTTATTGGCTCCTCTGTCTTTTTCTGACTTCCAAATGTTGGAGGACATGTGGATCCAGTCCTCAGTCCTTCTCCCTTCTCTCTCCAGCCTCTCTCTCTCGGACATCTCGTTCAGCTCCGTGGTATTAAGGATTAGGATTATCTGTGCACCTATAGCTCTCAAATCTATCTCCAACCTTGGCTTCTCTTTCCAATTCCAAAATAGTGTGCTCAATGGCATAGTTATCCCCTCAGCTGAACCTTCCCACAAAACTCTTGGTTTTCCCCCAGCAAGCTCATTCTTTACTAATATTTTGCATCCCACGAAATGACACCACCATCTACCCAGTTTCTCAGATAAACAAACAAAAACCTCATATGTTCAACCAGAGGAGATTCTTAGGGTTTCTCTCAATTCAGGGATGGCTGTCCTGTTGTGCAAATGCAACGGGCACCACTTTTATTGTAATCTGCACAAATGGCACCTCTTTTTCTGGTGTAACACAGTTGTCCTATTTGTTAGAGAAACCAGAGGAAGAGTTTCTTAAATAAGACTTCAGGTCCCAGTATTTTCCTAAATTTTTTTGTTTCAACCAAGGTGTTCTTGATAAAGTACAACTGATAACTCACAAAAATGGAAACCTCTGATAGTGTTCAGCCAGGAAACTTATACTGAGTTTTGCTAAGCACCATAATATAGGATTCTGCTTATGTTAGCATTTCAGTTAATACTAAAGGATTTGCTCTTACAGCCCAGGCCACAATCACATTTAGTTAATAAGAAATAGCTTCTCCCCTTTTCACATAATATTGTTTCTATTTATTACTATGCAATTTCTTTTCATCCAGGGCTCATCTCTTTATTATTACAAAATATTCTGCACCTGTTGAAATATTCACTTTGTAAGCTAAATAATGTGATTGAATATATAAAAGAAAATGAAATTTTTAAAATGTAAATTTAAAAAATTCTGATAGCCTTAACTATAATAGAGAACCATAGTCTCCTAGAACACAGATACTAATAACACTTACTAAACATGCAGTTATGAGCAAAAATATACCACACTATATTAGTCAAGAGTTTTTTAGGGAGACAGAACCAATAGGCTATGTATAGATCTAAATAAAGGGATTTATTGAGAGTTTCGGCTCATGTGATTACAATGGCTGAGAAGTTCCACAGTAGGCTGTCTGCAAGGCAGAGACCCTGGGATGCTGGTAATGTGGCTCAGAACAAGTCTCAGAGCCCCAAGGGCAGGGAAGCTGATGATATAATTCTCAGTCCAAAGTAAAAAGCCTGAGAACCCAGAGGGTCCTGAGTCCAAAGGTAGATGAGCCTTGAGTTCTGCTGTCCAAGGCAGCAGAAAAAGTCCATCCCACTCTCTCTAAGGAGACCCATCTATCATCTATATTTGCTCTTTACAGGCCTTTTATGGATTCCATAACATCCTCCCACAATGAAGATGGATCTCCCTTATTTAGCTTACTCCAATTCACAAGTTAATCTCCTCTGGAATCACCTCCACAGACATACCTAGAATAATGCTTCACCAGGTGTCTAGATATTCCTTAGTTCAGTCAGGTTGATTGGACTACCCATCACACATGCCATGTGCCTTCCCTACTGGTGAGTAAGCATTGCTTACTACAGAACTATCTGGCTCAAGAATCAGATCAACTCAGATTTGCATCCTAGCTCCAGGAAGGAGGCTGTGTGTGTGACCTAAGGAAGTCAATCTCTGAAACAAGCTCCTTCATCTAAAAGTAAAATCAAATTCACAGTGTTGTTGTGCAGATTAGATGAGGTTAATATACACAAAATGCCTGGAATCTAACAGACACATAATAAATGGTAGTGGTTTTGTTGAATTATTATTGTATTTTTTTCTCTGCGTGATTTGGGATTCTCAGCCCACTTAATACATCAGAAGCTGTTCCATCTCAGTTGATCTTTATAGAACATCTTATTCTACAATATTTAGATTGAAAAATGGTCAAACTCTGGCTCTTACAGTTTTGATTTTGTGATCTGTTTTCATTAAAAGAAACCATGCACAACTCAGAAATTAATTTGACTGTGGGTAATGAAGTTGCTCCCAATCTGAGAACGAATCTACATAGGAAATGAAACTTGAGCAAGCATGGTGAATTTAGAGGCACACACTGCTCCTCAGATATGGAAAACAGTGTGTGAGTCCATTCTGGCTTCCGACTCCATCCTTCTTGCGAAACAGGAACAATATATACTCAGAACGGAGAGTGTACCTCTCGTTGTCAGAACACTGGAGGCACCTCATGGTGAGGAGTCAAAGTGGCATTTCTAAGACAGACTAAAGTTACCTGTGCCACAGCCATGAATCAGGAAGTTCTGAGCAGCTGGGAATCAAATTTCCCTATTTGCCAAACATTACAAACTGCCTGGTTCAAAATTATGAGTAGTTTTAACACATCACATTACAACAAGCTATATTTCCTCTTATCCTGCCTGGACACAACCCTTGCTAGGATGTCCACAAACCAAACCATGATGCCCCTTGGTTCATTCAAGCATATTAGTCATACCAAGAGTTTTGACTTGGTAGGACTGATCATGGTAGCTGATCTATCAGAAAGTATTCTGGGGTCAGCAGGTGGCATGGTGGTTAAAGATACTGAACTCCAACATGGTTGACTGTGGTTTGGGTACTGGACCTGGCAGCTTGCTTTCTTATTTTCTCTCTCTCTCTCTCTCTCTCTCTCTCTTTGGTCAGATTAAAAATAAAAACAATAATAAATAAGTAAAGTTAAATAAAATAAGTCTTCTAAAAAAAAGAAGGAAAATGTTCCCCTCCAGAGTTTACCATCCCTCTGTTCTCCAGAAGACAGGAGATGCTCCGGAACTTTTACAGTTATCCATACGTTGTCAATTGGAGGAAGGAAAAAGAAGTAACATTGTATGTTCTATAGTTTGTCTTTCTAATTTGGATATCAAGTGAAAACTCTTCTTGGTGTAACAGCAGTAGAACCAGTGGTGCATTTGGCGTCTTCCTTTTTTTTCCTAGTTATTTTTTTTTTAATTGCCAGAGGACATGTGCACTCACCGCAGAGAAAGAGAAGGAGAGCCAGAGGGAAAAAGAGAGAGAGAAATCCCCCAAGGAGCCATGTTCATGCCACAATCCTTTCTCCTCTATTTCTCCATTCTGTTGGGATTTGGGGCACACACACACATGCTCTTCATATGTTTTTTCAAGCTGCCAAGATTCAAATGGCAGTTGTCTACGTGGAATTGAGCTCTTTTAAACACTAAGCTATGGGGTTTGCCCAATAATTAAACCATCTTATAAAGCTGGTTTACAAAGTTCTGCCTAGGAACCTACACCCTAGAATATGAAATGGTAGGTGTTCTAGATCATCATTATTTGTTCAGGAGCTCTAGAAATGTCCTGCAGTAACTGTGTCCCACAACTTTGGAAACACCCAGGTTGGGATGTAGCAAAGGAAGAAACACAACAATAACTGGAAATGGCTTTAATTCTCTCAAGGAAAACCCAAAATGTCACTTCATTCCTACTTGAAGTTAAAAACATAGCTACTGTTGTGTAAAAACCCACAATGACAGTTGAATTAACATTTGTGGGGAGACATGGCATTTCCTAGTTGTCATGACAACTCTGATACCTCCTCTCAGTTCATTCAGGTGTTGTATCTAATTTTGGACTTGACTTGCAAGCTGACAAAAAAAAGGCTGGGAGATCTTGAAAGATCTACCTATTGTATCAATTAAGATGACTTGGAAATGTGAAAATGTTCAACCACAAGGCAAGTGTTCACTCAGGCAGTGGTTTCTACAGAGACACTATTCCCAAGACAGCACTGCCAAGATTAAGTGTTTACTCATCAAGAAAAGCCAGAAGAAGGGAATTCTGCAATGCAGGTGTGAACTGGAGCAACAAGTGATTAGAATTTCTTTTTATTCCCTATAAGGTCTGTGCATACACCAGAGGAACAGAGAGGGAGAGAGAGAAAGTAAAAAAGCACCCTCCAGGAGTGATGACTATGCTGTTATCCCTCCTCTTCCATTCTCTTCTTGGGATTTACACATGTACTAGATGTGGTTTTCAAACCACGGGTCTGGAACTTGAACTGCACAGTCAGCCATGTTAGATCCAGCCACCTTAACCACTATACTATCTAGCCAGCCTGGAATTTTTTTTTTTTAAGGTTTTGTCATAGGGTGTATTGCTTGCCAGAGAGAGACACAAAGAGACACAGAGAGAAAGTGAGAAATTGTCCCCTAGGAAATGGTCATGCTATAATCCCCTCTCCTCTATTCTCCTCTCAGAATTTTGGGCACACACGGACACATACATGCCTGGCATGACTTTCAAGCCACCAGGTCCAGAAATCAAACCATTGTTGACCATGTGGGAGTCCAGCACCTTAACCACCATGCCACTGGCTGGCCCTCAAAGTTGGTTTTTTTTTTTTTTCCATAGTTGTTTTTTGACTTTATATTAGTGCCCTGCTAAACTACAAATAATTATGTATATTTTTCAACTGAGGGATGGGATTAGAATTAGTCATTAGAATGCAAAATTCAGGAGGAGGGAAATGCAAAGGACTTTGAGATAGGCCTTATTTTTTAGGGTAGGAAACTGAATGAGCCTGGGGAGCTCCATGACCCACTCTGAACTCACATAGTCCAATCTGTTCTCCTCCCAGTACCCAGGGAAGCCTTTCATGCCCTTGACTCCAGTAGCCTCTTCAAATCATCTCTTCCAAACACTTGAGTAAAAGCTGCAGGTAAATAAACTCCCAGAAGCCTCTTTAAGAATGAATAAACTTCCCCTAGAAAAAGTCCCTTCCTCGTAAGTCATTTAAAAAAATCAAAGCTGATTCTGAACAACAACACATTTTCCTACTTCCAAATGTGAGTTCAATTATATACACTGAGCAATGAATATGAACCAGGGAGATTTAAACAAGATATATATGGGAAAGAAATGTTTGCATGCAATTTCTATTTATAAAACATCTTGCCTCCTTTTATCCAAGACCTAGAATAGAACTTATTGTAGCTAATAGCATATAAAGAAGTATTTTTCATGACAAAGATTTTATTTATATTCTTTTTTTTCTAACCTCTTGGTTAACCAGGTATCCTATATACTCACTAATTTTGAAGAAAAAAAATAATACTAGCTTCCTGTCATATCCTCTCTTTCAGAAGATTCTCTACTGGTTTTATTTCAAAAGAAGGTAATTCCTTTTAATAAAAATTCTGATTTAATAAACACTCTGATAAGTTGTTGGATAATTTAATAAAAAGAAAGATCTTCATTATCTTAGTAAGAATTTTACCTCAGCTTTAAATGTTTTTATGTATGTCATTATTTTTATCTCAAAACACTTAAATATGAAGATTTTAAGACAATAACAATTCTGTCTAAAGATCCCCATTTCCTTAGCAGGGAACATCATGTTGCAGTTGTCATTTTAAAGTTAGAACCCCCCGAACTGACCCTACTCCTTAACTAGATATAATTGAGGAGCGAGGCTTTATTAAAGCTTTATTTTTGTTATGGCCAAAATTTAAGTCTACACATCAAATAGAAAAGTAAAGATTATACATGTGGCAAAAACCAGGAAAAAGAAATAAAGTAAAGAAGAAAGGACACGAAATGTACGAGGTACTTGTTATGGGCAATGGTACAGATGTAGGTAACCTCTTTGGATATTGTAGAGAATATCTGAGATTTTGAAAAGCTGTTCAGCATTGAAACCCTCACCTTTTTGGGGAGAGTCCTCTAACTGTCTCATCTTGGTAAGAGAGAGGCCTTGTTCCTACTCAGCCTGAAAGGCCAGTCTCTCCCTATCCTCATCCCCTCTTCAGCTAAAACACAGTCGTGTATCTGAGATTCAGCCAGTCAGGTGCCAACACACAGGATTTGGTGTTTGAGGCGGTAGTGTGCTGGTAAACTGCTCTCTGGAAAAACTAAATAAAACAAAAGCCAGCCCTGATATGTAGTGTTTGCCAGTTTCCACGGTACAAATAATTCTCACTGTAGCTGATTTCAAACTACAAACCCTTTAACACACAGCTTGCCAAATTCTCAAATGTTAAAGAGTTGTCTCTCAATTTAGTTTCAGTACCTCATCAAGAGGGAATGACATAGCCTCCCTGGAAGTGAGAGTCTCCTGGGATCAGGATCTGACCAGTAGTGGCAGCAGGAACTGGAGTCAGAAGTGGAGAAGCCAATGGGGGCAACCTAGCCCACCGCTCCTAGTGTTGATCTTGGCTCCCCTTTCTTTGCTTGGCTTTCCTCCGCACCTGCTCCTCTTCTGGCCTGGGTTCTTCCACCTTCCTGTCAATTCTGTGAGCATCTCAATAGCCTCCCACTCATTCTCTTTCAGCTCCAGTCAGCCAGATTTGGTTTTCACTGGCTACATCATAGAGCCATACTTTTAATTGAGCTTCATGAAAACCCTGTAAGGTCCTGTGATTATTATCTCCAAGTTGCAGATGAGGAAAAGAACCTCAGAGATGTTAAATGACTTAATGTCACACACAACTGGCAAGTCACAGAACCCAAATGCCGTTTCCGTTATACCAAATTTCTTCTCACAAACCCAAAGCTATCTTTCTTTTGCATATCTGTTACTGGCCAAACTAAGTCTGGTCACTTCTAGTGATGAATGAAATGAGTGGCAGAGGCTAGAGAGGACGGGAGTTTATTCTGTAATCAATTACAGGGAGACAGTCAGCAAGCACCATCAGAGGGCAACATGTTCTCCGTCTTTACAGGTACAAGACAGGCAGCTGCAAATCATTCCTCACTACAATCAATCAGAGTCAATCCTTTTCTCCTGAGGAATTACCCTAATTCCTTCAAATACCTCTTCCTGGCTTCTCATCTGACCACTCCTCAAACAAATCTCCTAGGGAGCAGCAGTTAGCATAATGGCTATGTCACTGAACTCCCATGTAGTTGATGGTGGCTCGAGTCCTGGACCTGGGGGCTTGAACTCACACCAGGGCACGTGTGTGTGCGTGCCCAAGATCCTGAGAGGAGAATGGAGGAGAAGGGATTGAGGCGTGGCCATCCCCCCTGGGGGGGGGTGATTTCTCATTTTCTATCTCTCTTTCTGGTGAGTGCACACGCCCTATAGCAAAAACCTCTCAAAAAAAAAAAAAAAGACTCAGCATTTGGTCACCTTATTCTCATTAGAGGCGTTTCTTAATTTCAAAATAACTGCAGTCCTGCTAAACTTTAAACTGGCCTGCTACATGTCTGCACCTATGGTGTGCCCTTGGTTTCTATCTCTGTTAAGTCTATGTTACACTAGGAAAATTACCTGGGCTATAACCATTTTAAATCAAATAAATAACTTCTCCAAATATTAGATCCAAGTAATCATTGCCCTCTGGAGCAAACAGAATAAAATTTGAGATACCCATTTATAAAGAGTAGCTGATTTCTTTGTGTGGTCTGTTCCTAAAGGAGTGTGTCTCCTTTGATGAATCACAGTCCAGAAACTTCAGGCTTTAACTCAGGATGAATTCCTCAGTATGGAGGGGCAGCTGAACTGACTTGACTTGACTCTAACTCCTGAAATATACCTTGTCCCCTTTAGGCTCTTCTGCTATAAGAATTTCAACCTCCTGGTATGTTCTGCTCTGCCTTTAATATTCCTTGCAATACAGACAGAATGTTTTATTTGCGGATCTTTGTTGCTGCACTGATTCTGGTTAGAATAAGAAAATGTGAATAAAGAGTTTAAGGGATATAAAAAGTCTTATATGGAATTCCATGAGTTCGGATTCTACCATGGCTTTTATCATGGGTTCTCAGATGCTTACAGCAGAATTCTCTCCAGCTAATTGAAGCAGAAGAAATGCATTAAGGAATATTAGGAAACTCACAGAATCCCTAGAAGACCTGGAGGAATAGTATTAAAACCAAATTATGAAGGCTGACTTAGAACCAGCCCAAAGGACTGGCCAGGTAATGGAGTAGCTGCAGCTGTCAACTCCAGAACCCTCTAGCTTGTCTATGACCAGGAATTTCCTCCACCACTATAAACCCCAGAAATACTCCAACTTGGCCACTCCCACACCAGCAACCCAGATGCCCCACAGCTGTGCCAGCTCCTGCAGGTGGCATGCTCCAAATCACAGGTTTACAAATCCATTTGGAAGAATCTAAGGCACATATATGTATCCTAGGGCCAAGGAAGATTGGAAAATATAATTACCTCTGGGGGTTCTCAATAGATGAAGAACTATTAAAATGTGATAAAGATATTCAAAATACATGGGAATGCCCACTCATTCTCACAAATCACATTGTTTTACCACATTCCAGAAGCGAGAAGCTTCTCACTTCAGGTTGTTGGCATAACTTCATAGACGTGTTGCTTGGGTTCTTCACTTTCATAAGAAGAACTAACTGCTTTTTTAGATCTCTGCTATTTTTTCAGTAAATTTTAAGGTAATATATAGCATAGATGGTCTCATCCCTCTTCTGAGATTTCATCTTCTTATAGTGGTGGGGGGACATCGGGGTTCTATGTCCCTTCTTTAAGTCCAAAATCTTAATACTTATGCCAGAGATGGATAACTGCTTACCAAAATTCATGCTCTTCTTTTCTTCCTGGGCACATAAAAAAAATCTAGTTCCCAAGATCCTTTGCAATGAGGTGTGACCTTAGGACTGAGTTTTAGGCAATGGGGTATATATTAGGTCATCAGGAAAATGATGATATATTTTTCTATGTAAAAATGCATCATGACTTTCCCACCAACCCAATAAATGATGCAAGGCTTTTATAAAGTGGCTGTGCTTGTCCCATATTAGTGTCCTTCTGCCTACTAGATGCAGATGACACTGAGAGCCTAGGAGATGGCAAAGCTACAGCTCAAAAGAGTGTGGATCCCTGAAACACTGCATGGAGGATCTATGCCTGACACTCAGAAATACTGATTTGGACTGTTACGTGAGAGATATAAACCTACCCCACATTTGAGCCATCATTGGTTTTTTTTTTAGGTTTGCCTATTCCTGAATTTGATCTACTCCAATGCATACATTAAAACACAAACAACTTGAGCTTTCATCTAGCAAGAATTACAGCCTGGAGACAGGAATTCTTTCTTCAGGACATTAAACAAATACATGGTATTACCCTTGGCTGTAGCAAGTTAAATGCTGCACTTTCATTTCTGACTTTCTCACTGGCTCAATAGCTTCGTGTTGCAGGTTTACAGAGGTCAAGAATGAGCGTCTGCAGCTATCATAGACTACTTAGTTCACTCTGTTCCCAGGTCAGATTCTCTGCTGCCTGTCCGCTGTCTTGCAAATGCATCCTCGTAGTCACCAAGAGCCATTAGAGGAACAGCAGAAATTGCAAACCCATTTTAACTTTTGAAAAAATTTCTCAAAGTTCTCATGCTGTCATTAAGTCAGGACCAATTTTTTACCTGTCATGGACACCTATCTTTTTATACTAATGTAAGCCTCATCTAGCAGTCCTCACCAATGAATAGAAAAATATAGAACAAGGGTTGGAAAAATGTGCATTATTGTTCTTACCATACTTATAAAAGAAGAATGAACTATTTCCCTTTTGAAGTTGCATTAATTTGGTCAGACTAATGGGATACTATTCAGTCTGTTCAAAGAGGTAGTTTACTGATGGGGCTCAAGGATGCTTTCCCCAGAAGGCTTAATGTACCTACAAAAAGTGAGCAATTTACTCCCTTTTCAATAAGGAAGAATGTTATTTTCAGAGATAATTTCTTCACTTTTGAAAATGGTAGACACAAGAGTCATTAGTGATAGTTGATTATACCTGAGTGGACTCGAGACTAACAAAGATGGACAGACACACGCTATCCTCAATCACAAATGTGCTAATAACTGGGACCAGCAGATTGCATAACGGTTACATCTCTGGACTCCTGTGTAGTCAACTACTGCTCCAGTCCCAGACCTGGTGGCTTGAAACTCACACCAGGCGTGTGAGCATGTGTGCCCAAAATCCCAAGAGAAAAATGGAGAAGAAAGGACTGCAGCATAGCTATCCCCCAAGGAGTGATTTCTCACTTTCTGTTTGTCTGTCTCTCTCTGTCTTTCTGTCAAGCACACAGGCCCTATAGCAAAAATCTCTCAAAAAAAATTAATTAATTAATTAAGCATGCTAATAAATGAGTGCTTCTTTACATATGTGTCTGTGTGTTGATGTTCATGGTAGTTATGCTCTATAAAGTCACTATGAACAGTGACTTAGTGAAAACTGAAACACTGCACCTATGGGAAATTTGTATTCATATGTTTATAGCTACACATGTGTGAGTATGTATCACACAGCTTATAATCTTAACTCGTAAGAACAATTTATCTGGTAGATTCTATTTACTTTGTTCTACAAAACAGAAAATGATGGCCAGGAATGTTAAATGACTTGCCTAAGGATGCCCTACTAACAGATTCCAGATTGAGATATAAACTTTGCCCATCTAGCCCCAGAATCAGCCCTTCTTACCCTCACTGCACTGTCCCCATGGGTTCCTCTCTGGTTGTCTCCACATGAGAATTGGAACCAGAGCAGAGTAGTTGTTTGTTAGACCTGTTGGGCTTTAACTAGGAATGTACATGTGCGGGTGACTCAAAATTTTCAGTTTTGTGCATATCTACAACCAACTGAGAAAGCCCCAGGAGTGTGGATTTTAGGGTTACAAATATATTTTAATGAGTAAATGAATTTACAAATACAGAATCCATGAATGATAAGAATTGACTGTCTATACCTCAGTGATATCCTGTTACCTGTATTTGTAAATTATATGCTTTCATTCATACAGATGTACATATGTATCTATGTTACGAATACACACATAAACATATAGTTTTGGAAATAAAAATCTCATTCTCCAGACAAAATGGGAAGAAGATCCATCCTAATGACTAATGATTCAATTGGTGCAATCAAGTTGAGTACAAGCCACATTTGGAAAGAAGTACTATTCAACTGGTACTACAAACCTTTCAAAATATCAGCAACTATTCCCTTCATGATTAAGCAAGTAATTAGTGGTTCAGTAACTTATTTCTCACATAATCTCTTTGGCTACTGAATGAATATGTACACCTGCTCTCATATTTACATATTTTTGTTACCTTTATTTTGCCTTATAACCATTTTGTACCTTATTATAGCTATTTGTGGAAGTGCATGTCACCTTTTGTGTTAGCATCTGTGAAGTAACAATTGCTCGATTTGAATACAATTGATCATTAGTTATAGGTAGAGGTGGTACTGCCAGTAAAGTATGATTTAAGGGGTATGACTAGCCTTACCTTCTCCAAAACATCTCTCCTGAGTCCCAGATATCTCTGCTAAAAAGAGAGGTACTCATAAATTAGAAAGCCAGACAAGGGACATGAGAAGTATCTGCCCCATCTTTTATTCTCCTGGACAGCTCTAATCATTATTTAAGGCAGTTGAGAAGTCTTAGCAGCTGGGAAGCCATCATAACAACTCTCCAACCAAATTCTGCCCTTGGATTAGGTGTCTGTTTTGTGAGGTTCTTTCCTTCCCCAAAGAGTGGCTCTAACAGAGACACAGGGAGTTGGAAAAAGACACAAGGCACTGATGGAACTGATTGTATGTTGTTTATTGTTGAGTTCAGGAGGAGCTCACAGAGCTCTAGCAGCACTTACAAAGTGCTTCCTCCCTCTTAGAATTTATAATGCACTCGGGGCCGGCAGGTGGCATGGTGGTTAAGAGTGCTGGACTCCTACGTGGCCGACCACAGTTCAAGTCCTGGACCTGGCGGCTTGCTTTTCCATTCTCTCCCTCTCTCACTCTGTCCCTCTCTGGTCAAGTTAAAATAAGTAAATAAATAAATAAAGTTAAATAAAATAATTCTTAAAAAAAAATTTATAATGCACAAGGAGAAATCTCACAGAGTGTTTCTTCCCTTTAGGAGCTCACAGAGCATGGAGCCTCGCTGAGGGAGCCAAGGCTGAGTGAATCCAAGGCCACAGGGCTAAGTTAGCAGAACCATGGCTGAGCAGAGCAGGACTAGCTAGCTAGTTGGCCAGATGCTCCCTTTCTCTTAAAGGGGCTGCAGACAATAGCAGCACATTGCCAAACCAAACTGTTGTCATAATTATATGACAAGCAGCAAGTGCAGCACAACTAATAAGTTGTTTATTCTGTGGTCTTTAAACCTCATAAGATAGTAAGTGAGGGAGCCAGACTAAACCATTCTGACTCAGTGTCTGACCCAGGCCCCACGTGCTTCTTAGCAGGCCCTACTTACCACTCTGGATGTGTTTGTCATTATGTGAGCTACTGCCTGTTCACAGGTCCGTCTCTCCTTCTAGACTCTGAGCTTCTCCAGAACCATGGCTGTGACTCTAAGAGCTGTGGCACAATGCCATGGCCTTCGAGAAGAACCTACCTCTGCTGCTGGTAAATATTCTGTGTTCTTCTCCTGACCACCTTAGTTCTTCAATACCTATATTCAGTGCTATGTAACCCTAATGGCTGGTGTCTCTACAAGAAAAGAGGTGGAAGATTTAGCAGACAGAGACACAGGGGCAAGACCATGTGAAGGCAGAGGCAGGAATTGGAGTGATGCACTCGTAAGCCAAGGGGCTCCTGGACCCACCAAAAGCTGGAGTGCATAAGGAAGGTTTCTTTCTGGAGCCTTTGGAAAGAGCATGCCCTACAGATACCTTAATGTGAGAATTCCAGCCTACAGGGTGTAAGATAACCCATCTTTTGGTTATTTTAAACCACCAAATTTGTGGTAAATTGTAGATCAGTCCTAAAAATCTAATATACACATCACATCTGGAGATAGTCTTTATTCATCGCTTCCTCCCTATAGATATGGTGGCCATAGCTCAAAGATGTTCTATAAAACCACTGTCCACTTAGGATGAAGCACAGAGTTCAGCTGTGGCCCCTGCAGCTTCCACAGGAATCACCTCTGCTGTCCCAGCCATAGAAAATGGAATAGACCTGCTGAGGCCTCACCCAGAAAAGGCATTCATGCCATGTTAGCTGCTGGTGAAATGAGCCAGAGTGCCAATCCTGCTCTGGGAGCTCAAACATCCATATGGATGACCCTTCCAAGAACCTTTCCATGGCTAGGGAAGGACCATTTTGTTTGGAATTCTTTTCACAGGACTACATTGGGGGTGATCAGAACTTTTGGAAATCTATGAATAGGAAATATCCTAAAAGAGGTAATTTTTTGTTGATGGTGGTTTTGTTTGCTTGTTCGCTTTCGTTTTGTTTTGCTATATAAGGTGCACGTAGAGAGCAAAAGAGAGAGAAAGTGAGAAATCAGCCCCTCCTGGGGAGAGTGACCATGCCATAATTCCTTCTCCTCCAATCTCCTTGGGATGTGGGGCATGCACATGCATGTAACTGGCATGATTTTCAAGCTGCCAGGTCTGGGACTCAAACCAGGCAGTCGGCTATGTGAGCTCCAATGCCTTAACCATCAAGCCACCTGCTGGCCCCCTAGGAGGGTAGTTTGGTATTGAAGGGTAGTGTTTGGTACTCATTCTCACATCGTATAAGGGGAGATCTTTAAAAATTTCACAGAAAATTCATTATGAAAAAACTATGCATGGGGTTCAAAAATTTTTTGCATCAAGAAAAAAAATGCACCTCATAGCTTAATTCCATTTTCTTACAAACTTTTTTTAGTACCCTGGTACATGCAGATTGTAGTCTAAACACAGAACACTGTTAAATGAAACTATCAACTTAAAAGTTTAATGTGTATAATTCTTGCTGCATGGTGTGAAAACAACCTTGTAGTTCTCAAATGGGAAAGCACATGTTTTCTGAGCCAGTGGCTTAAAATTGACTCACGTTTGCATCTGAATTGCATTTTACACATTCTGTGCTTAGCTGTATATTAATTAAGGCACAAGATGAATATGGTTTGGGAGGCTTATGGACTTCTTGCCTGGGAGTTTTTATTTGGAGAACTCATTGGCTCTCTACCAGCCTGGAAGCCTGGTTTTCTTTACCACATTTTTTATGTTAAACAACAAATGCAGCCCTTGGGCCTGGATTTGTTGATAACAAATAGCATTTCCCCTTACCCTTCTTTGCCTGCCTACACACTTGAAGCCATGGCATGGTTGTATCCACCAGAGAATGGAAAATAGTTAGTGAAAGGAATTTCTCCCTTACCCATCTAAACACAAAATATTCAAACACTGGCACTTGAAAAAGATAAATTAGAGGGTCAGCTGGTGGCACAGTGGATAAGGTGTCTATATCCCACATGGCTGACTTTGTGGTTCAAGTCCTGCACCCAGAGACTTAAAAAATACACTGGCCATGTATGCATGCATGCCCCAAATCCCAAGAGAAATGGAGGAGAGGTTACAGTGTGACCACCTCTCATCAGGAGAGTTTTCTTATTTTCTCTCTCTCTCTCTCTCTCTCTCTCTCTCTCTCTCTCCATCTCTCTCTGGCAAGGGAAGGCACCCACTGAAAAAAATCTTTTTAAAAGATTTTTTAAATCTTTTTACCTTTGTATGACAAAAAAAGATTTTTGTTAAAATGGAAAACTGGGAGGACTGGCCCTAAAGTCTGGTGGTTAAGGGAGACAGATCCCACATGGCTGACTGCAGTTCTAATCCTGCCTAGTGGCTTGAAAAACATGCAAGGTGCATGAGTATGTGTGTCCCAAATCCCATAAGGATGAAAAAGTGGAGAAGGGATTGCAGCATGACCACTCTCCATTGTGGAAGATGCCTTTCTTTCTCTCTTTCACTCTCTCTCTCATTGGCAAGCACCCATGCTCTCTAGCAATTAAAAAGAAAAAAGTAGAAAACTAGGAGAAGTCCATATATGATAGATAGAAGATTGGTTTCTGAAATAAATAAGAAAAGTCTCTAAAAATGGAAGAGAATTAAACAATCCAATGTAAAAATGGACAAAATAAATAAATAAAAGCAGGCAATTCACAGAAGGGAAATGCAAAGGGTACTGAACATATGAAAAACATTGTTCAATTTCATTAGTAATTGAGAAAATCAAACTGAAACAATGATATACATTTTTTAAATCCATCAGCTGGGCAAGAAAATAAAATGTTTGGTAGTATCAACTGTAAGCAGAGAGTTAGGCAAATGTATATTCTCATACCCAGCTAATAGGATTCTTATTTTTTAAAAGAATTATTTTACTTAACTTCATTTATTTAATTTAATTTGACAAAAGAGGGACAGAGCAAAAGAGAGCGAGAGAGAGAAAGTGAGAAAGCAAATTGCCAGATCCAGGACTCAAACTATGATTGGCCATTTGGGATCCATTACCCTTAACCACCACGTCACCTGTTGGCCCAGATAATAGAATTCCCAATGGCACATATCTTCTTTCCTAGTAACTCTGCTTGTCAGTACCTTCCTTAAAGCAAAATGCACATTCAAGGTATGTAAGAGTAACATCGGACGCACTCTAACTGTCCTTCAATAGAAGAATGGCCAAATTAACCTACATATTTTTAGTGTGGTGTATAATTCATCAGCTAAAAATAATCATAGCTAATGCCTATGTGTGTAATGAGGTATGTGCTATATAAGACAGAGTCACACATAATGACATGGAAGATTTTGAAGATGTACTACTGACGGGAAAAAAAAACAGTTGCAGAACTATACATATAGAATGTTATTATGGGACTAGCAGTTAGCATAATGGCTATGTTGCTGGACTCCCATGCAGTCGACTGTGGTTTGAGTCCCGGACCAGGTGTCTTAAAACTCACACGGGGCGGGGGGCGGGGGGGGGGACCAGCAGTTAGAATCATGGCTATGTCGCTGGACTCCCATGTAGTCGACCATGGTTCGCGTCCCGGACCCGGCAGCTTAAACTCATGCTGGGCACGTGTGCATGCGTGCCCAAGATCCCGGGAGGAGAATGGAGAAGGGATTGCGGTGTGGCCATCCTCCCTGGGGGGTGATTTCTTGCTTTCTGTCTCTCTGCCTCTATCTGTCTGGCAAGCGCACACGCCCTAGAGCAAAAACCTCTCCAAAAAAAAAAAAAAAACTCACACCGGGCACGTGTGAGTGCGTGCCCAAGATCCTGAGAGGAGAATAGAGGAGAAGGGATTGTGGCCTGGCCATCCCCCCTGGGGGATGATTTCTTGCTTTCTATCTCTCTGTCTCTCTCTGTCTTTCTGGCAAGCGCACACGCCCTAGAGCAAAAACCTCTCCAAAAAAAAAAAGAAAAAGAATGTTGTTATTAGTGGTTTATTTCGTCTTTTTAATTTGCTAGAAGGTATGTGCATGCGCCAGAGAAAGACAGAGAGATGGCAGGAAAGTGAGAAATCACCACCCTCTCCTTATCCCCTCAGAGCGGGATGGCCATGCCACAATCCCTTCTCCTCCTTTCTGCTCTTGGGATTTTGGACTTGCAAGCACCAAGCTGGGACTCAAACTGTGGTTTGAAACTTGAACTGAATGATGAGTCATGTGAGATCCACTCACCTTTCACCATCATGCCACCAGCTGACATTCATTTGTTTTTTTAAAATATATATTATCCAAAGCAATGATATACATTTTCAACAGGCAATAAATGTTTACAGATGCATAAGTAAATATATCCAAGAATGCACACAATTTTTTTATATGCAGAGGCATGAGGATTGGGGGTGTTCAGCACACACAAAAAAAACTTAACTTAATCTGTAATATTTTTGTTTCTACAGGTGAATAGACTAATGTATTACATCTGTAATAGCAGTTATTGAAGAAAATGTATCCTATCCCCTCCCTGGATTTTAAGAAGTTGTTCCCAACATCCTTGGTACATGGTGACCTTAAGTATTTAGAACTCTGTGAAGTTAGTTCTACAATTCTCCTCTCCTGATAACCAGATATTGGATTATAAAAAGCTTCACTGTTTTCCAATTCCATTTTTCAAGCTCTCTGCATCATGTTTAGTGTCTCCTATAAGAGATTGCTTATCTAGCATTCTATTTTAGGAAGACAGAATGACAGAAAAGCTTTTGATGCCTAATTTTCTCCTTAACCTCAATTTACTCAAATAATTCTCTCTGTTGTGATCCAAATAAACTTATCTTGAGAAATAATGCCGAGAAAAAAGAAAACATTTTCTGTATCTCAAGAGATATCAGCAGAAAGATCATTGTTTTGCTGTTTTTTCCCATGCTCATATTCGTACCCCCAATATTTCACAGTTGTATTTAAAAAATTGTGTTCTTCAAGGGTCTACCAAATATTTTAAGAGAGAGAGGGAGATAGAGCCATCAGCTTATTTGTTCTTCTCAGGATCTAGGTGAAATTCATCTATGCTGAAGCTTTGAAATGAGGCTCCTCCTGGCCAGAACGTAATGTCTCTACGAATATTATTTTTTTAGACTTCTTATTTATTTTTCTGCTTTTGTCATTTGTAGAGGGTTATCTTGAATCATTTTTTAAAAAAACCATTTCCTATATATCTGAAAAACACAATGCTATAATTGAACTCTACCCACAGGCACAGAATAAAATAAGCCTACAAATTCAGGCCTAACTCTGGGAAGGGATGGGAAATGGCCGTTTCTCATTATTCAAGAAGAGAATGCTTTCAGCAGCAAGCAGCATGTGAATCTGAACTGATAGGTAATATGAAAATGAGCAGAAAGAGGCAAGCAAGGCATGAGTCATCCCCCAGGCCATTATCTCCGGGGAACAGGCTGCACACAACTCTGAGCTTCTGTTCCCCAGTGAGGAGTTCTGGGAGTGCGGGGACAGGTCACCCACCAGGGAATACATTACAAACACTAATAAGTGTCAACTGACCCTTTGGGGAGGTAGGCCTGGTCACCGTCTCCCTAGGTTCATGGAATTTCCCAGGGCCCTGATACTTTGCACCCTAAAAAATGGTGTTATGTTTACTCATCCTACTCCACTTCATCGTTGCAGGCTTCACAGCCACTGCAGTGTCTCCTATCCACTGATGTTCTTCTGTATTTGGTCACTGGGATGGCAAATACATTACTGATATGTTTTTTTCTCCCTTTCAGGACAACCCAAGGTCTCTGATCTGTGCCTGTCCAAGTGTCAAAATGGCAGTGAAGGGGCAGGCTGAGGCTCAGTGGATACATGTCTAGACCCACATGAGTAGGGTCTCGAGTCCACTCAGTTCTCTAAGAGAATCTTTTTAATGAGGAGCTCATTGTCAGACTTTAGACATTCAAGTTTCTTCAATCAGAATTCAGAAGATGCTTATTAATAGCAAGACAACATTCTTTGTAAGCTTTAAAAGAAGCATTCTGATCTTAAATATAGATAGTGGCTTAACCAAGAATTATTTTCTATTCCAATTTCTGAGAAAACCATCATCCTTTCAACCAGGGAATGTCTCATCTTTCAGCACATTTCTATGAACAAAAGAAGCTAAAGGTCATGGGAAGACGGTTACAGAATGTTATTTGTGATAATAAAATATTCATGACGACTGGATATGTGACTGTGGTTGCTGAAGAGTTTTTGGGAAAACGGAGTAGTGGAAAGGGAAAGGTAAGAGAAATATTGTAAGAACAGTGAGGATTTGTTCAGGGTGCAAATGAAGGGACGGGCATAGTGTGGGGTGGGAATGAATAATGGAATCTGTTCATGTGCATGCATGTTTACTTCCTTCCGGTTTGAGTGCAAACCAAATGGGTGGTAATAAGGCCTTTTAGGGACCATTGGTTGGAGACCCGGGTTCTGAATTTACTGCGTTAGATTAATGTCTTGGTCCATGTCTTTCACCCAAGAAAAAGTGAATGTCATACAAACGCATGGTCTGTTACAGCAGCATCCTCATACACATTTTCCTTATCTCACAACAATCCTATGACATCCATTTTACAGAGAAGGAAACCGAGGCTCAGAAAGTTTAAATATCTTAATAAGAGTATTTAAATGTCCCTCTGTTTTATAGGAATGCACAGAACTCTGCAATTGACTCGAGAATGCAGTTTATCACACAAACACAGTTGTTAGACTGTCATCAAGTAGTCACTGTACGAAGGGCCCCAAAACATATTCCCACAATGCTTTGCTCTAAAGCAGAACTGCATAATTGAATCAATAATGAAGTACAATCTCAGTTTGCTTTTATGACCTTGTCATCTTTTTTTTTTTCCTGCAGTGTTTACATTTCTGAAGAACTGATTTAGCAAAAACACAATTAACATTTGTATAGTACTTTATAATGTGCAGAGCACTTCAAATATGTGAGTTCATTTGAGTCTTCATAGAGATACAGGGAGAATGAAATAAGATCGTCATGAGCTCTCGCTTACTCCCTGAACTATGCGATGTCTATTCATGTTATCTATTGTCGAAGCATTTGACAACCAAGAAGAAATATTTTGGAGAAAGAATCACGTCAGCAGAACGGGAAGTTGCAATCCTATCCTTTGCTTGCATATTATAAATCTCTTTAACCTCTTGCCTTCTAAGAAGGGAGAAAAGAAGCCGTTTCTGACATTTAGTGATAAATGTGGCAGTTTACTTGACTTAATTAACTTGCCAGTGTGGTGGGTTTCTTCTTACTGTTTGCTTGCTTTTCCTTAGATTCAGCCAGGTATAATAATTTAGAGCCGAACATGCTTTAAAGACATTGTGTACAATCTCCCTTAAAGCTTTGAAATTGGCCTGCCAGGGGCATGGTGGTTAAGGAGGCTGGATCCTACCTGGCTGGCTGAGTGCTTCGAGTCCTAGACCCAGCAGCTTAAAAACCACACGGGACGCGTGTGTGTGTGTGTGTGTGTGTGTGTGTGTGTGTGTGCCAAAATCCCAAGAGGATAATAGAGGAGAGGGGATTGTGGTATGGCCATATACACCACCTCAGGGGTAAGGAAATTCTCTCTTTCTCTCTCAATGCAGTAAGCACATGCTTCCTATAGCAAAATTTAAAAAGAAAAAAAAAAGGTTTTAAGTAAGCTTTCTGTCAAATATGTGTGAAAATGAGATTTTTAAATATTCTGCTTTCATTATTTACTAAATTAGTTAGATTTTGTATGTAAGAAAACATATCCAAACTTAGAGGCTTGAAAATAATCATTCACTAGCTGACAATTCTGTAGGTCAGCAATTCGGGTGAGCATAACTAATCTGTTCTTCTGCTGACCTCTCCTGGGCTCATCTACACCCTTGCAGACAGGGGACAGGATGGCTGGAGCTGGTTGGTCCTGAATGGCCTCACGTGAGTGTCTAGTGGTTGGTTAGAGTAAATGATAAGGCCACATGTCTTTAGTGTCTAGCTGGGCTTTCACATGACAGCTAGGTTCTAAGAGTAGTAAGATGAAGAACAAGTCCCAGTGCATAAATGCATGTCAGACCTCTGCTTATGCCATACTCACCAATGTCTCATTGGCCAAAACAAATCATATGATAAAGCCAAAGTTCAAGGAATGGAGAAATAGACTCCATCTCATGATGAGAGGCACGACAAAAAAAGCATTGTCATTTGTTCCTTACTATTTAATTATAATCCTCCTAACAGAAAAATTAAAACCACTTATAGCAGATAGCACAGAACATATAAAGTGATAATGAGACTAAAATCCTTGTCTCTAGTTTCTGTCTACAAAGAAGAGACAAAAATAGTGTATGGGGTGGGAATGAGTAGTGGAAAATCTTCAAGGGCATGCATGTTGCATCTATCAAGTTCAGGTTTTATATGTAACTTAACTCGGGGTTGGGGTTGTATGCAAGTCACATAAGTCATAGTCCCTTCACTCAAGGGAATTGCAATCGATTGATTCCAGAGGCAAGACACGCACATACAGAAGGCCGCTTTACACAGCAGTCTACACTAAGCATTATGGGGATGATCCAACAAAGAAAGAGATCACTGTGGGGTGTATGTTAGGGGGTGAGAAAAACCCTTAGACAAGGTGAGGCTTAAACAGAGCTAAAGAAATGGTAAGATTTGCAAATAAAACTATAGTGTGTTCCAAGGAGGTGTCAGGTTCAAGAATGTTAACAAGGGCATTAATTTTGCATGTTTAGAAAGAGTGAGAAAATCCTAGCAGGGCTGGGGAGAGAAAAAACACAGATTGTGATTTGTGATTCACATTAGACCAATTGTTTTCCAGGTCTAATCAAACATAGCACCAAAATTAAGAGTTTGAGGTCTCTAAAGATACCTCTTCCTGGGACCAGCAGATGACATAATGGTTACTCTGCTGGACTCCCACGTAGTCGATTGCAGTTCGAGTCTCAGAGCCGGTGGCTTAAAACTCATGCTGGGCATGCGTGCTTGTGTGACCAAAATCCTGAGAAGCGAGTAGAGGAGAGTAGTGAGTGTTTTCTTACTTTCTGTCTATCTGTCTCTCTGGCAAGCTCACACACCTTATAGCAAAAATCTCTCTTAGAAAAAAAATTATTCTTCTTCCTAAAATGCTATTCTTCTCCCATTTCTCCTTTGTTAATTGAAACATTTTTTTATGGCTATACCTCGTACATAGGGTAGAGGTTGTACCACAGAGTTTGGGGTTAAACATGCATTTGTGATATACTTCCAATCACATTTTGCCTTCTCTCTCATATTAGTCTCTCCAGGCTCCATTTTTTAAGTTTCTCAGGAACTGCATCTATTAAAAGTTAAATGTGGAAACTCTCTTTACCCAGTTTAAAATTCGTATGGCCCTTTTGATTTTTAATGCTGGATGTTGCATAATAGAACTACTGATTTCTAGTTCCTTAGAAGAATCATTTAGAATGAAATTATGAATGTTCTTTTAGAAAAGTAATCAAAGAATTATCTACCATTTAACTTTATTTTATGGTTTAAGTATTTTTCTTAAAATTTTCCTTCACTAATAGGCTCCAACAGAGGATGGTCTACCATCAGTCAATATTAGGCTTTCTCCTGAATACCTGGCACTGCCAAGGGGTTCCTTCCTTTCTCCCTCCCTCCCTCCCTTCCTCTCTCTCTCTCTCTCTCTCTCTCTCTCTCTCTCTCTCTCTCTCTCTCTCTCTCTCTCCCTCTCTCCCCCTCTCC